>NW_027530179.1:5610723-5704976 GCF_008692635.1 Crocuta crocuta
TCTCTCGCAGAGAGAAGCCTTCGCTGCCCCCACCCGGCTGGCCGGGGTGCTGGCCCTGCTTCTGCCCATGACCCTGAGCAACCCCCTCCCACCTCGCCCTGGGCTTCACCGGCTCCAGGAGTGAAATGAAGGGGTGGAATTCATAGCTGGCATTTTTCCAAAGGATGGTGTGTCTGAGAATCTGAGGTGGCTCTTGACAAACAGGTCAATGGGTACATGTTTTAATGCACACTCAGAAAAAATTTAACTACCACAGATCTATAATTTCTCTCCTTTTTCCCCCTAGAACAAACTAGCTTTTGTGAAGATTTTTTTTTTTTTTTTTTTTTTTTNAGGTCACTAACGCACAGGAATGACCACAGCTGAGGAGGTGAGGCATGTTCAGGCACTGGGGACGCATTGGGCTTATCTGCCCTCTGCCTCTTGCTCCCAACTCCAATGTCCTAGGTTTTAGGGACTTCAAAGCCACCAACCCTAACCTAGTCTCAAGACAGAAGCAGGGACAGTTGTGGCCAAGGCGACGCACCCAGTGTGGTGATGGGCTGCAGGCTTGTCCTCGGAAAGTGCATCTTATCACTGGTGCTGTGGCGTTTGTTGGTGGCCGCAGGGCCAGAGCCCAAGCTGGTCAAGGCCACTTCCTCTTGGATCTCTGCTGAGGGCTGCCCATTCTGCAAAGGCCCACCTGGGGAGAAGGGGCATGGAGGGGGGGTAGCGGTGGGGGGGAGGGTAACAAGATGAAACCAAACATCTGGCCACCATGGGGGCCTCACTTCTCTCCCCCAAACCTCCACTTCCATCAAGTGGGTCCAATCATGGCGTCCCACACAGAAAGGCCAGTCCAACGGACAAACTGATGGGGAAAGGACCAACAGCCATCCCTTAAAGCATAACCACGCACTGATGCAGCTGATCACAACCTCGGAAACGGAACAAAGGGCACAAGTCTCATCTGAACCACTGGTCCCTGGACCCTACATTGACAGAAGGGTTTTTGCTTTCATGGGGCCTCCTCTGTGCGAAGCCCTGAACAGGCACAAAGGGGAAACCAGAGTCAGGGAGCCCCAGGCCCTGTTCCTGAACACCTAAACTGATGGGGGAAACCCAGGATAAGGGAAACAGACAGATTGGGAGACAGGCAGTGCAACAGAAACGTAAATGCATATGCTCGCTGTATCTGCAGCTTAGTAGTGCAGGGAAAGGGAGGGAAACACAGAAGCTGGCCCGAAGGCTCCAATGAGGAAGCCCTGAGCTGGGCTGCTCAGACACCATGGTCCTGGGAAGGGGCCAACTCCAGGCTTCCAGCTAGGGGTGGGGCAGCTCCGCCAGGGCCCAGGCTGCCCAGCACCGCAGTTCTCTCTGTGGCCACGGGAGGGCGCTCAGCGCTGGCACACTGGCACCACCTCCACACCACCGCCCCTCACCGTTGAGGCACTCCATTTCCGGCTCCTCGCCCTCGGGCTGCTTCTGAAGGCGCTTGGCCTTGCAACGCTTCTTGCAGTAGAACATGAGGCCCAGCACAGCAATGATGTAGGCCACAGCAGCGCCCACGGACAGCCCGATGGTCTGGATCATCTTGTAGGGGGGAGGGCTGCCCAGGCCCTCTGACTCCTCCAGCACGGGCTTGTCTGTGAGACACACAGAAGGGTCTGGGCGGGGACCTGTGAAGCAGAGCCAGCCCTACCTCTCGACTAGCCCTTCCCTTCCCCACCCTATGCGAAGACAACCTCGGTGGCCTGGCCAAATCAGGAAACCAGGAAGGGTCACCACTGTTATTGGTTTTAACCAGGACTGGATCCTTGGGCTCTACCAAGGTCATAAAGTGCTCTGAAGGACACAAGGCCAGTGATTCTCAAGCTGGTGTGCATCTGAGCACCATTAAGGGACATGCATTAAAAAAAAAAAAAAACCCCTCATGGGGCGCCTGGGTGGATCAGTCAGCTGAGCATCCAACTTCAGCTCAGGTCATGATCTCTCAGTTTATGAGTTCGAGTCCCGCGTAGGGCTCTGTGCTGACAGCTCGGAGCCTAGAGCCTGCTTCGGATTCTGTCTCCCTCTCTCTCTGCCCCTCCCCTGCTTGTACTCTGCCTCTCTCTCTCAAAAATAAATAAAAATTAATAAACATTTAAAAAAAACACACACCCGTCAAGATGCCAACACAAACCTGCACTATTGCTAACAAGCTTCCTAAGTGATTTGACATCTTGAACCAGGTCCCGAAAAGCAGCACTTGGGGATTTCTAGTTTGAGATCCCGGACACTGGGAATTCTTCAAGAAACGTGTTTGTGGAAAGGATCTTCTATTCCAGTGAAAGAAAAGCCAGGAATCGTTAGGGAAACTGAGGGAAAGAGGCCTGTAGGGGAGATGATGCCAGATCCCCTGACTCCTGCCCCACNAGACACTGGGAATTCTTCAAGAAACGTGTTTGTGGAAAGATCTTCTATTCCAGTGAAAGAAAAGCCAGGAATCGTTAGGGAAACTGAGGGAAAGAGGCCTGTAGGGGAGATGATGCCAGATCCCCTGACTCCTGCCCCACACCCATTGTTTCTTTTTCTTTTCTTTTTTTTTAATGTTTTATTTATTTCTGAGAAAGAAAGAGAGTGTGAGCAGGGGAGGGTCAGAGAGAGAGGGAGACACAGAATCTGAAGCAGGCTCCAGGCTCTGAGCTGTCAGCACAGAGCCCAACGTGGGGCTCAAACCCACAAACCGTGAGATCATGACCGGAGCCCAAGTCAGACGCTTAACCGACTGAGCCACCCAGGCGCCCCATACACCCAGTGTTTCAACCAAGGGGCCTTATCACTTCACTATCATCCACTTAAAGTTCCACAGAATATTCTGTCTAGAAAAACATTTCTGCTGCTAAACCACAAAAGTTTAAGAACTTCTTGTTGAAGCCACTCCCATCTTACAGATGCGGAAACAAGCCCCTAGAGAGGAAATAACACCTCCAAGGGCATAGAGCTGGTTAGCAAGAGAGGCCAGACCTCAACCCCGAGTTCCTGACTCTACCCAGAACCTTTTACCTGAAGCATCCTCCTCTCTGGGCCTCCAGGGCAAAGGAACCCTTTCCTGCTGTACCCTGGCCTGCTCCCCTCCCTGCCCACCCAGATATATGTGCGGCTGCTACAGGAGACCTGGGAAGAAGCATTTTCGGACAATAGTACCACCCCCATGCCCCTCCCCAACATCTGTGCATGTGTACATGCGTGTGTGCACATGTGTGCATGCGCATACACACACACTAGAGCTGTGGAATGTTAAATCAACAACAGCCCAGCTCTAAGCAAGGAAGCTGACGCTACCCATGGCATGGTGGAGGGGACACAGCTGAATCCCAGCTCCCAACACAAAAATGGTTTAGGTGTCTTCCCTATCCAGGGGGTGACCATGAAAACAAAGACGAGAAGGAAGTCGGGCCCCACCACTTCTTGTGCGGGACATCCCTCCCCAGCACGTACCCACGACATAGAGGGGAGCCTCCGTGTGCTTGATGTTGCAGCTATTGCCCGCGATGCAGGTATAGCGGCCTGAGTCCTCGGGAGCCACGTCGTGGATCACCAGGGAGCCATTCTGGAAGATGTGCATCCTGTCGGGAGAGAAGCCACAGCACTACCCACCTCGCCAGCTCCGGGGCAGACCGGCTGCAGGCGAGGTGCAGTAGGAAGGGGAGGGAGATGGGCCTACCTGGGTCCCAGCTTGGTGGGATCCAGGATGCGGTCTTTGCCCTTCCACTGAATGAGCGGCTTGGGGTCTCCTTGGGCCTCGCACCGTAGCAGGGCTGTGTGGCCCTGGTACACGGTCGTGCGCTCCGGTTCCACCTTGAAGGTGATGAACACTGGATGGGAAGAGCCCAAAGAGGGGCAGGGAGCAGTGAGCGATGGGGCTGGCGGGGTGCGGGCTGCCCCACGGGCCCTGCCAGTCCCCGCCCCAGGGCCCTGCCACGGCCACACCTGCCACGGTCAGCTGGACGTGGGCACGGATCTGGCCCTGCAGCCCATTGGAGGCGATGCAAGTGTAGTTGCCGGCATCATCGCGGGTCACCCGGGAGAAGTGCAAGGTCCCCGCATTGTCTGTCACCCACTCTGGGAGGCTGCTCCCATCTGCAGGGGCAACAAAGGGAAATCACAGGCTTGGCCAGCATCACGTGGGTGGCTGGCCACGCACTCAGGAGCTCACCTCTACTCAACATCATGCTATTGCTCTGATGACCCACCAAGTGTACACTCCTGAACCAGGCACTGGAAAGCCCCGTTACTCACTCCTTTCCCAGTTTTTCCATTGTACCTCCTTTCACTGCCCCATACAACATCTCACTTTCACAAAATTGGACTTCTGAGTGGGCCCCAACTTTGCCTTGTTCTCCGTCTTGCTGCCTGTCACTACTCACTCCTAGAACCCTCTCCTGCACTTTGCCACCATCCCGGGATTCAGATCCACTTAGAGCCCACCTCCCACAGAAAGTTTCCATCAGACCACCTGAGCAGAGAGAGCCCACTTCCTCCTCGAAAGCTACAGTCCTACTTTCTTGCTCATTCTACCCACAGAGATCTAAAAACTGGTCCAACCCTTTGACAATCTAGCAGTCCACAGTAAGGGCTGCAAAAATGTGCATACCCTTTATACATAATTATTCCATTTCTGGGAATCTCTCCCAAAGGAAATAAGCCCAAATCCAGGAAAAACTTTGGCTTGAAGATGTTTATTGCAGCAATAAAAAGAGAGAGGGTGAAAGGCAGACAGAAAGGGAGAGAGGGGAAGAGGGAAGATGGTTAACAACCCAAATCCCCAACGTTTAGGGAATATTTAAGTAAATTACACTGATTCCAATCATCAGAATATTATTACAATCATCCAAACCAATGTTTATGTATATTAAGTACATGAAAATGCTTGATAACTTTAAGTAAAAAAGGATATGAAATTACATAATTAACTGAATCTGCATTTTTTTATAGTGAGCAGAACTTATTCATGTAAATTTAATAAGTGAAAATTATATGTTCAATAAAATTGCTACGCTCAAACAGAAACATAATACACAGAAAAAGAATGGGGAACACACCCAAAGATGATGGATGGTGGGATCATGCATTTTTCCTCCCAAAGTTTCTTTTTCTTTTTTAGGGAGAGACAGAGAGAGCGTACGAGTGGGGGAGGGGCAGAGGGAGCAGAGGAGAGAGAGAGAGAATCTTAAATGGGCTCCATGTTAGGCATGGAGCCCAATGTGGGGCTTTGATCCCACAATCCTAAGATCATGACCTGAGCTAAAATCAAGAGTCGGATGCTTAGCTGACTGAACCATCCAGGCACCTCCCACCCTGAAATTTTCTAAAAGAGCCCTTGTTACTTTGATGTCCCAAAGGATGATTCTTTTGGAAGGGAGAGGGAGGACTTTACGGCGCTGTCTGGACCAAGCCAATCCCTTGCTGCCTCAATCGTCTTACGTGTTGTCTAAGGCTGTAACCCGACCTCCGTTGTGTCTGGCTCCTTTCTTCCGAACTGGGCTATAAACTGGCCTGACTTTTCAGGTCTTTCCCACAGTTCCTGGCACAGTGCTGGGTTCTTGGCTGGTCCTCAGACCAGTGTACACATCTGACCAGTGGGCTATCCTACCCTGCCCCCACCTCGTGCTCACATGATACCCACCTGCCCGTATCCACTTAATAGTGGGCTTCTCTCGGCCTGTGGCTGAGCAGGGCACCGTGGCCTCCTTGTCAAACTCCATGCACTGCTGCGGCCGGGGTGGCGGCGTGAACTTGAGCTTTTCTGTTTCAGCAGAGGGAGGGTGGGTGAGTGGAAAGAGGCGGAATTGAGGCAGCTAGAGGGGCCAGGGGCCGGCCTGAAGATCCAGGCCCCTGCTGCTCTTCCCCTTTGCTCTCCTGCCTGCTGGGCTGGGAGCTCTTCCCACGCATGTGCGCTCACCCAACACTTGGACACGAGCTTGGGCCTCGATGCTGCCAGCTGGGGTGCTGCTCACGCAGCGGTACCACGTGCCATCGTACACCTCCACACTGTTGATACGCAACGTCCCGTTCTTGGACACTTCGAACCGTGAGTCCTGAGGCACACGTGACGTGACCGTGAGGGGACACGGCCTGCGGGCCCACCAGCATCTCCCACGGGCAGCTCCAGGGACAGGAGTGCCAGCCGGGTGAGCACCGTGCCCGCCGCCGCCAGCAGCAAGCAGCATTCTCACCTCCGAGATGAGCATCTGGTTTCTGTACCAGACGACTGTGGGTTTCGGCGTGGCCTGGGTCAGGCAATGCAAATACCCTGGCTTGCCCTCCTCCAGCTGGCTGTCTTGGGGTTTCTTCAGCCACGTGGGCACGGCTAGAGGCACAGGGAGGAAACAGGGGACCAATGAACATGTCTGCACAACCAAAGGATCCAATCCTTCAAAAACCCCAATACCCCACTCAACCCTGAGCTCAGAAGCCTACCGGCTCTGGTGAAAATTGCAGCCACTACCCCTTAGTGAGGGCCTATGGGCAGCACCTTTTGAACATGATCTTAGGTAACAGTCACAATAAACTCCGAAGTATGTTTTCCTATACCCATTTTACAGCTGAGGAGACAGAGATTTAAAGAAGTAACAGTGATGTGCTAATAGCTGATAGAGACAGGATTCAAATCCCTGGTTTATAGGACTCTAACACTCTTGCTCTTATTATTACACAGGAATACTCCAAGCCTTGGTCCTCAGATCCCTGGTCTGTTCTAAAATCTTTTTAATGTTTATTTGTTTTTGAGAGAGAAAGAAAGATAGAGCACGAGCAGGGGAGGGGCAGAGAGAGAGGGAGACAGAATCCGAAGTAGGCTCCAGGCTCCAAGCTGTCAGTGCAGAGCCCGATGCGGGGCTGAAACCAACAAACTGCGATCATGACCTGAGCTGAAGTGGGACGCTTAACAGACTGAGCCACTCAGGCACCCCCTCCCCGCCGTCTGTTTCAGCCATACTCGTTCCCTGAATGATCTCAGCCAATCTGTGGCCTTCAATGCCATGCGAGCAAATGATTCCCAAACCTGTATCTTGACTCCTGACCACCTCCCCCATCATACGAGCTTCAGATTTACAAATCCAACTTCCTACTGGCATCCCGACTGGATATCCAACAGGCCTCTAGGGTTTTGTGTGCACAAAAGTGGATGAATGATTTCCCCCAGGACCTGCTCATCTCAGCTTTCCCTTTCTCGGTCAACTTTGCCACCATTCAGCCAACCGCAGAAGCTGAAACGTAGCCTGACTTCTCCACAGCCCCCCCTACCACAACCATTCTACACAAACCCTATTGACTCTGGCTCCAAAAACTCCTGAATTTGACCATTGCTCTCACCTCCACCGCCACCACTTCTGTTCCAGGCCCTCCAACACTGCCCTGGACGATTACAGTCATCTACTAACGGGGCTCCCTGTTTTGACTCCTGCCCCTAACATTCTGGTGTTCTCAGAACAGCTAGAGTGATCATTTGAGAACGTCATGCTCTGACTCAAAACCCTACAAGGACTTCCTGTCTGACTCGGTGTGGCAAAGATGGTTGTAAATGGTCCTCCTGCCCCTTCTTCCTTTGTAATGTGTTGTTGCCATTTTCCCCATCAAGAGACAGTGTAGGGGGCGCCTCCAACTCTCGATTTCAGCTCAGGTCATGAGCTCATGATTTTGTGGGTTTAAGCCGTGCGTGGGTTCTGTGCTGACAGAGTGGAGCTTGCCTGGGATTCTCTCTCTCCCTCGCTCTCTGCCCCTCCTCTGCTTGCACTGTCTCTCTCAAAACAAATAAATAAACTTAAGAAAAGGAGAGAGGCAGTCTATTTCTCTACTGCTTAGAGTCTAAGTGGCTGGCGACTTGCTTGGCCCTATAGAGAACACGGGAAGAAACGATGAGCAACTGCTAAGCTGACGCCTTGAGAAGCCTTGCAGCTTCCACTACTGTACTCTCGAACCCCAGCCACCATGTGAAGAGGTTGGAGCTGGCCTGCTGGAGCCACCAGGGGGAGACAACTGAGGCACTCTGGTAGATAAATCCTCTGCCAACTTCGAGACATGCAAATGAGGCCACCAGGGACCAGCCAGCCACCGGCCAACCTATCAGCTGATTGTAAGCACACTTGATCTTTCTGACCACCTTGTAGTTTAAGTAGTGGGTTATTAGCCCCATTTTAAGGGTGAGGACCCTGAGCCCTGGCAAAGCAGGTGGCCTGCTACTCATTGCTGCTCTGTGCACCAGGGAAAGAGTGGGACCTGGGTCTCTAGACTCCCAGCCCTCTGCTTCTCCTTTCCAGTCCAAGGGCCATTTCTCTGTGTGGGCCGGCACCCCAACTTCGGTGCCTGCCTCTCCACAGTCTACTCCAACATGACCTCCCAGCAGCAGACCGAGTCCCAAGCAAGCAGGGCCCAGAGCTGAGAGGGCCTCCAGCGAGCACCCGGGAAGCCTCTTCACATCACACCCAGAGACCAAGGCCCCCTGGGACCTGGGCCCCCCTCCACCTCGCCTCACCCCTCAGGGCAAAGGTGCTCACTGGCCACGGTGATGTTGACATCCTGTCGCCGCTGCCCAGCCAGGTTGGCGGCGTGGCAGGTGTAGACCCCAGCATCGCTCTCCGCAGTACTGGCAAACACCAGCTCGTGGCCCGCCTGGAAGACCCGGCCCCGGGTGGGCAGCCGGACCCCCGCACGCTCCCACCACACGCTGGGCTCTGGCAGCCCCTGGGGGGGCAAGCAGGCCACACGCTCCTCACTGCCGGCTGTGAACACCCGTGGCTCAAACGGTGGCATGTCTTCAATCTCTGCAGGGACAGGAGCAGGAGGCAAACAACCCGATGAGTGGGTCTCAGGGCACCTCAAGCTGTCCCCAGGCAAGCTCTGTCCCTTTCCAGCTCAAACCCTCCCCTCCAACATTGCGTCTCCTCTTCTTGCTGCCAGCATCCTCTTCCTCTCTCTGCCCTCCAGGCTGCTTTCTGGGTGGAATCAGGAGCCTACATCTCTGTGTGCCAACAAGGTTGAAGGCAGCCCCCACTTTCAGCACCCTAGACCTGGGGACCTACCTGCCAGGTGAAGCGTGGCCTCAAGGACGACGGGAGGGCCCCTCTGCCCCTGGCCTATGCAGCGGTAGACCCCTGCGTTGCGCGGCCGGACCTGGGTCAGCAGCAGGGACCCATTGGCAAACACCGTGGCTCTGCGGAGGTGTGGGGGACTGCAAGGAGGAGAGAATGCTATTTGGAAGAAGTGGCCCACAGGCCTCCTTCTGGAAGGGAATGAGATGGAACCCCATGCGGCAACGGTCAGAGATGTAGGAAGGAATCAGGCAAGAAGATGACAGAGAGAAGGAAGGCAACATGCCACATTGGTGCGTGTGCGTGCCTGTGCGTGTGTGCACTTGTTCACGTGTGTGTGGGGGTGTGCTCCACCTACAGGAGACAGCTTTTGGGGCGGCAAGGTGAGCAGCAGTGTCAGTGAGACAGTGAGTTGTCTGCAGCCCGCACCTGGAGAGACAGAGGCCCCTCCCCGCAGGGGTAAGACAGGCCTGTCACCAGGGCACCCAGTCCCAGCAGTCAGAACCGCCGGGGGCCACACCAGATCAACTGCTGCTGATTTCTCAGGGCCAAGGCTAGGTGGGATCCAAGCCCCTTGCCTAGGACCACAGCCACATTTGGCACTGCAAAGATACTCTCTGCTCTCACAGGACCTGGGTAAGGACAAAAGTCCAGATAAATGGGCTGGGATCTCCTAGCATGTTCTGGAAATATTTGTTTCCTCCCAAAAGTGTGTGTGTGTGTGTGTGTGTGTGTGCGTGCGTGTGTGTGTGTGTGTATGGTATCCTTACCATTCAGGACCTTCCCATCCAGACTATGGTCACCCAGGTCCCCTTGTGTCCCTCCAACCCTGACTCTCTACTCCCCATCCCATAAGACCCATTTAGGTAGGAGGGGAGAGGGAAGAGAACTGAGCCACCACTAGGTCATACAGTGCCGTGGTGCAAAGTGAAAGATGTCCTTCCCAGAGACTCTTCCCTTTGTTGGACTCATTTTGTAATAGCAAGACATTCTACTGCCATCTGCTGGAAACTCAAAGTAATACACATAGATCTATGATGCCTGCAATACTAATGCCATTCTTTTAGAGAATGCAACGGTGACAACCTGTATCACCTTACTTGAAGGCCCCTTCCCAACTGCCTTACCGGCTGCGGTTAGTGATGGGAGTCTCATCTTCAAAGACCCACTGCAGGCTCGGGGGTGGCTGGGCTGAGAACTGACAGTGGAACATGGCTTCTTCGTTCCTTGCCACCACCACGTCCTGAGGCGCCAGCACTACCCTGGCAAAGCTCTCATCTGGGGCGGGAGAAGCACAGGTGCATGAGCAGGCAGAGTGGGGAGGCCCCTCACATCCCTGCCGCACCCTCCATCCCCAACCCAGGCTCACCAGNGAAACCAACAAACTGCGATCATGACCTGAGCTGAAGTGGGACGCTTAACAGACTGAGCCACTCAGGCACCCCCTCCCCGCCGTCTGTTTCAGCCATACTCGTTCCCTGAATGATCTCAGCCAATCTGTGGCCTTCAATGCCATGCGAGCAAATGATTCCCAAACCTGTATCTTGACTCCTGACCACCTCCCCCATCATACGAGCTTCAGATTTACAAATCCAACTTCCTACTGGCATCCCGACTGGATATCCAACAGGCCTCTAGGGTTTTGTGTGCACAAAAGTGGATGAATGATTTCCCCCAGGACCTGCTCATCTCAGCTTTCCCTTTCTCGGTCAGCTTTGCCACCATTCAGCCAACCGCAGAAGCTGAAACGTAGCCTGACTTCTCCACAGCCCCCCCNAAGCACAGGTGCATGAGCAGGCAGAGTGGGGAGGCCCCTCACATCCCTGCCGCACCCTCCATCCCCAACCCAGGCTCACCAGCAATGCTCAAGGTGAAGTTCTGGCTGCTGCAGGTCTGGCCAAAGGCATTTTGGGCACAGCAGGAATAGAGGCCACTATGCTCAGGGCTGGCCAGCCGGAGGGTCAGGTTCCGCTCCTTGCTGCTGACCGTGTGATTGCTCTGACCATCAGAGAGGGGACTCCCGTCTCGGAACCACTGGTAGGTAGGCCTGCAGGGCCAAGGGCATCAGCAGCAGGGGGGAAGGGAGGGTGCAGGGGGTACTCAGGTGGCCAGTGGACAAGGTGCAGAGCTCAAGGCTAGACCCCTCAGTTTGCAAATGGGGAAACTGAGGCCTGGGAGGAGAAGGGACTTGCCCAAGGGCACACAGCAATTCAGGGGCATAGTCAGGTTGAGATTCTACAAACTCAGCTCCCAGAATCCAGAATCATTCTGCAGGACAATGCTGCCCCTCCTCAGGTCACTAGGGGTAGTGTGGGGTAGCATATGGGCAGGGGCAGTTACAGAATGAATATAGTCTGGGATTTGGGGAGATATCCCTACTTGTCTAGAATAGCCCTCTCCATCCCCACCCTCAAAGTCAGCTCCTTACCGAGGATGCCCATCAATGTGACACCGCAGCGTGACCTGGGTCTGTGGCTGGATCTCAGCTTCTGAGGCTGGATGTTTCAGGACCACAGGGCCAGTCTCAATCCCTGTAGCAGAGGCCACAGTTGCAGAGTAAGGGGCAGGGCAGAGCAGAGCAAGGGGGGGGAAGGCAGACAAGCAGAAAGGGACACAACCTGCAGGATCCAGAGCCAAGAGATGGTGCAAGGAAGCCCTGCAGGGCTGCAACTGCAGTCAGAGACAGGGGGCGGGGTGGGGGGGGGCCAGAAACAGGGTGCCCTCCAGTCTGTGACAGAACCACGCTGACGCCTGGCCATGCTGCCCCTCACTGCCCTTGCCATTTGCAAAAGCATCCAACACATATAAGGTCCTAGACTTGAAGGGGGAAAAAATCTTCTGGAAAAAATAAAACTTTTCTTATCCACACAAAGAACTGACCACAACTGCTCTCTGCCTGCCCCACTCAACTGGAAATGGGAGAAGCCGAGGGAAAGGAGGGGTCCCGCAGGGCTCAGTAGCTGAAGGTCTACAGGGAGTGAGCACAGCCCCCTGGGCTCTCACATTTGATGTTGAAGGAGGCGTTGGCACTGCGGGCCTCCTCTCCAGTGGCGTTATCCCGTGCCACACACTGGAAGGCTCCAGAGTCCTGCAGCCGGTCCACAGCTGCGAAGCTCAAGCTGCTGCCCTGGGCGAAACGCCTCTCAGTGTCCTGGACAGGGGCCCCATCCAGCAGCCAGTACACGTGTACTGGGCCTGGGGCCTCGACCTCACAGCGGAGCAGCGCCCGACGCCCCTGCAGTGCATCCTGGGAGGATGGCTCCTTGATGAAGACGATGGCTGCCTGGGCACCTGCAGATGAGGACACAAGAGAGGTACAGTCAGGAGGAGCTCCAGTCACTGTCCTGACACAGAGCACCCATTGCGCTGTGCACAGGAGGAAAGGGGCTATGCACACAGGAGGTGTCCAGTCAGTGCAGGAGAGAAGGATCGTGAGACCAGAAGTGCCAAGTGTCCATTGAAAAACTCCTGAACTATGCTGTGTGCTCTGCAGGGTTCAAAGACACGACACACCCGTCAGTAGGGGGCACCGGGCAATCATACAGAACAAGGCAAGGCTCGTGTCCAATGAATAGTGTCGGTAGTCAGTGCCTCTAGAGCACAGAAAAGAGAGGGAGTTCCAAGGGCTGGGGTAGGGGATGGTGACACCGGGCAGGCACCCTAAAGTAAGGTTCAGACCTGCGGGTCCTGATGTTGGGCTGAGGAGCCAGGAACGTTAGCAGGCAACCTCCCCCCACCCCGCCATTAATCTTCAGAATCTAGGATGTTGAGCAGAGTTAAGTCATTACCCAAAGAGCATCTTGGAAAGATTACTGACACTCACAGTCCCACCGAGGGTCCCGCATCAGAAGTGGTTCTGAATCGCACCCACAAGTGCTCTGCAGACCAGCGGTCCCCAGGGATTTCTTCGGATTTTATTANCACACATATATACATATTTTAAGCTTATTTACTTTGAGAGTGTGAGCGCACATGTGAGTGGGGGAGGGACAAAGAGAGAGGGTGAGAGAGAGAATCTCAAGCAGTCTCTGCACCGTCCGTGCTGAGCCTGACTTGGGGCTCGAACCTACGAACCGTGAGATACTGACTGGAGTCGAAATCAAGAGTTGGCCACTTAACCAATGAAGCCACCCAGGCGTCCCCGCACCCCCACCAGGAACTTCTTTCGGAAAACGCACCCCATCACAGGAGAAGCCTATCTTCCCTAGATCTGGAGCTATTGCCAAAGGCATGCCAGGGTCACCCTCACGTCGTAGCCTCTATCCCTGAGAATCTATGTGGCCAGGGCTGGCTCTTCTGTGCTAAGTTGAGAGGTAAACCAAGTGGTTCCAGGTTTTCACCTGAGCCCCCCTCCTGCACAACGGTTCAGCTCTGGCTGGGGTCGAAGGGGCACCCACAGGGAAGGGGGGCCCCTGCAACCCAAAGCAGAGCCACAGCCAGTGGGAACAAAGGGAAAGTGAGAAACCTGGGTTGAGCAGCAGATGGGTTGAGGAGGCGGAGGGCAGGGCTGGGCAGGTGGCCGGGCTACAGCAGGAGTAACACACCGGGCTTTGTTCCTGGCCCACGTGGGCGCCCCGCAGAGGCCCTGAGCTGCTGGGCCTGGAACACCAGCCCGCCTGCCAGAGGTGGGTGATGACATGGAAGAGGAAGCACAGCCCCTCCAGGAAGAAGAAATAGGCCACCTGGGGTGGCTACGTGAAGAAGCAGGCTCTGGCTCTGATCAAACCGGGCCCGGTAAGGGCAGGAAGAGGCTGAGGGGCTCCTGCCATCCCCTCCCAAACTGATGGAGACTAATCGTGGCCCAAAGGGTGCTATTCCAAGTCCTGAAAGTGGAGTTTGGCTCTTTAGGGCATGAGAACCAGTGTCCTCCTAAGCATTAAGACAAGTCCAGGGTCTCTCAGAGTGAGGTCCAGATGAGGGGCTGCCCCTGGTGCTGGTCAACCTCCCAGTGTTCCCAGAGGTGCCAGCCCACAGGTCAGTCAGGGAGCTGGAAGGCGCTCAGAGCACCCCATTACTGCTCAGTGGGGCACTGCTGGCTTTCTAGGTGTGATAACTGCCCTCAATGCTAGGCTGTCCCGCTTACTGTGCAAGTGAACCAATCTGCCCCCTGGGCACTGCAAAGCACCCTCGGTCACCCTGACATCCCAAACACCCCACTCACTTCTAATCACCACAGAGGAATGTGATCTGCCCCTCCCCCCCCCACCGCCGCCCCGGGCATCTTGGTACAACCTCTTTGTAGCAAAGATAGGTAAACTGAGGTCCAGAGAAATTAAGGGGTTTGCTCAAAATCCAACTGCTAATTCGACCATGACCCATGGAAGCCAGCTCCTAGCCCCACATTCTTCCCAGCCCCGCCCACGAACTCAAAACCAACCCTGGAAATAGCTGATCCCATAATGAGTCTCAGTCCCCGAGGCCAGGCCAGGTAGAGAGGTAGATACCCCTCTTGCAGATCATGCCAGACACACAAAGGCACTCAGCTAACTGGCCGACTGAGGTCACCGTAAAGGGAAGTGTGGGGCAAGAGCCCGTGAACATGCAGGCATCTGGAACACTTCTGGACCGCCTCTCATGACACAGACAGGCAGGCTCTGGCTGATGCCCCAGCGGACTCTGCAAATGCGACTCCCCAAGTTCCTGGGACTCTCGGCCCAGAACTCCAGGATGCTCGTTAAAGGCCAAAGAAAGATCACCTGCCATCCAAGTGTAGGTGAATCCTCAGCTTCTCCAGACTCGGGGAGCCAGGAGCCTCGCCCATGCAGAGGAGTATTAGTTAAGGGTCAGACAGGTCCAGCTCAACTCCTGCCCTTCATGCTTACTGTTTGACCTTGGGCAAGGAACGCAGATGGTCTATGCCTCAGCTCCTGCGGCCTTTCTCATGAGGCTGTCATGAGTCACGAATGAAGGAGTTCGTGTGAAAAGCCTCAGACAGAGCTGCTCCCGTGAATGGTAGCTACTGTTACTATTTCCATTTTCACCCTTCCTGCCCAAGGACTCCCAACTTAAGAACATTAGAAAGCTCCCCCTCAAGAGGCCCAGGACCACTTCCAGCCCCTAGATGAGGAGGTGCCTCCACAACAGATAAGTCTGAGGGGACTAATCAGGTGGGGGTGGATGGACGGAAAGGGGCCACAGGCTTGCAGGAACCACAGACCACTGGCCACAGAAACCTGAGCTGGAAGAAGAGATGGCATGACTCAGAGGGACCCCAGCTCAGCCTGCGGCACCCCTCCCGGGGCTAGGGCTGCTCTGTAGCTGTGGTGAGAGGTGCCGCATTCCCAGACTGCCACTCAGAGCCTCCTGCGCCCCCACGACAGGGCCTGGGAAACATCAAAGCTGGCCCCTTGGGGCCCTGTGTCCTGACGTCAGCTCACAGCAGGTCCTGGTTAGTGCTTGGCTGGGGCGGACTTTAGATGTTATAAAAGGCAGGGAGAACAGCCACCAGGCCTGCTCCAAGCCCCCAGCCCCTGCTCTGAGCCGCCATCGGGAGGCTGGCCCAGCACCACAGCACCCACATTTGCTGAGAAGACGGTCAGAGGTGTGCCCAGTCTGCAGGAGAGCTTGGTGTGTTGTGTTGCCGGGGGTGGGGGTGGGGGCTGTTGGGGAACGGGCAGGAGACCCCGGGGCAGACTGAAGCGTCCCCGGCAGAAATGCCAGACTTCAGAAGCTTCGGCTGGCACCAACACCATGAAATGGAGGACAGCAGTGACAGAGAAGCGGAAGGCTTCTGGGGACTGGGGTGGTAGCCGCCCCCAAGGCGGCACAGTCGCCAGCACATTCCTGTCCCTGTACCACCTCTGACTTGAGGACGCCCCCAGGGCTGTGCTCCGAGGAAGGCCTTCTCACACCGGCCTTGGGCTTCCCGAAGCAGCCTCCTCATTCCCCCCCCCCCCAGCCACACCGCGCCTCACGCCTCCTACACACAGGCCCTCACACGACACATGGCCAGCGTAGTCCCTGAGGCTGGCGGCTCCAGCGCTGCCCAACAGCCCGGGCCCTGCCCTCCCACATGCCACCTCAGCCTGGCCTCTCCATACCTCCCGCTTCCCTGAGCTGTGAAATGGGGACCCCGCCCCTACCACTCAGGCTGCGTGAGGCTAAGTGGGTTCACATTATACAAAGCCCGTAACGCAGCGCGCACCCCAGGAAGGGCATGAGGCTGCCCCGCTGGGCACAGAGGGCTCAAAAGGCCCCCCTCCACCACAACAAGCGGGCACAACCATCTGCCCCACACCAGGTGCCGACCCCAACAAAGCTGGAGCTGCAAATACCCAATAAGGACATTTTCCAAGCCATTTCCTTGGCTCCCCAACAGCCATCTCTATGCAGACACTCGCACTGCCTGCGCCTTGGCCTCAGCCCCCAGAGAAAGGCTGTGTGGGCAGCAGACCAACTCCACTCCCCACCCCCAGCAAGCATCTGGTCTGCTGCCTGCCCCCCTTGCTGCTCTCTGGGCTCCAGGCCCAGTAAACCCATGTGTGTCTACGTGTGCATGTGTGCACACACATATGTGTAAACGTGATTTTCTGGAGAGCAGAGAGCAGCAGGAAGTTCTTCTGCCCTGAAGTAATCTCAGCTACTTTTTGGTCTAAGCATCCATCTGGGCCACTCAACTCTCTGCCTCATAGGGGCCGGTCCTCCCGACCTGGGAAATACAGCCTGGGACCCATACAGGCCTTGGAACCTGCCAAACCTGACTGGCTGATTCTATCACTGTCCTCTCCAACTAAAGAAAATTCTGTCTTTCAGACAGATGCCTCAGAACCAGGCTATGATACCATGACCCTGGTTGGCCCCTGGGCACGGGCACACACAGCAGTGTGTGACCAGGTGAGTGATCACCCCCAAATCCAACCAGCCACACTGAAGTGGCCCACTCCTCCACACCTAAGACCCAGTCCCAGGGCGCCTGGGTGGCTCAGTCGGTTAAGCATCCAACTTCGGCTCCGGTCATGATCTCACCGCTCGTGGGTTCGAGCCCCGCGTTGGGCTCTGTGCTGACAGCTCAGAGCCTGGAGCCTGTTTCAGATTCTGTGTGTGTGTCTCTTTCTCTGCTCCTCCCTCACTCGCAGTCTTTCTCTCTCTAAAAAATCAATGTTAAAAAATATATAAAAAAGAAAAAAAGACCCAGTCAACGGCTTTAGAGCCTGGGTCCCTGCTGGGGGACATCCTGACTCCCGGGTAGCTCCCAGCGTCCAGGCTGAGGTGGCTCCTATTAGGGCACACAAGCCCCCGAGGCAGAGGTTGCCAATACTCTGTGCCCTGTCTGGGCAACAGCATCAGGAGAGGAAACGCTCAACCCAAGAGCCACAAACGTTCCAGCAACCAGACCAGCTCCAGACCCCTCACCCACAAGGACAGCCCTCCTCACAAGTCCCTTCCATCCAGAAACTCTAAGGGCACCAAGCAAGAGGCCCCAGGAATTCCAGGGTCCCTGCACCACACCTCTTCCCCAAGGGGTCAGTGCACGGTACCGCAGACCCTTGACCTTCCGGGATTTAACTGGCATACTCGCCCCTGCTCTTGAACCACTCCAGAGGTCCACGGCTCATACACATTTGTAATTTCTTTTTTGAAGAACAAATGTCAATTGCTACAGGAGTAAGTCACTTGGATGAACTGCGAGCTCAGTTACCCCACCCCCTACCCCATTCACCCAGGTCGGCAGAAACATAAATGCTACAACGGCATTTGTGAACCTGGGGTTCTGGAATGTCCTTCTCTACCACCAGCATACAACCAAGATACTGTATGTGGCTGGAGCACCAGCAACCCAGACTCTCTGATGGTAAGCCTGCAAAGTAAGGATTCAGAGGGTCGCTGAAAATCGAGCATAGTGAATTCTGAGACCCAGAAGCAGAGCACAAAGTTTCTACCCACTTCTGTCTTTCCAGGGTCTACAAAAGACCCCAGGTTCACGGATAGGAGCCTTGCAGCCCTCTGCAAGCCATCACAGTCCTCGTCCTGAGCAGTGCAGGAGGGAGCAGAGCCGGGGACCCAGCTGAGTTCTCCTGTCCTGGGATTTAACTGTAAATGTCTGGAGAGGCTCCCGCATCCGGATTAGAGGAACCGAACAAAATCACCAAGGATTAGGGCAGAAACAGCCTAGCAGGCCAACGTGCCTACCGTCGATGAAAACCACAACTCAGACCTGTCCTGCCAGCTCCCGGGAGGCCCTGGAGGGGGAAGATCAACCTCTGATAGTAGAAGCAGGTCCCTGTGTCCAGCATTATGTGACATCTATGCCAGAGGAACAAACACACCAGCGAATGAGGCTTAAAATGGTCCCCACCAGCGGCCACACCTTTGGGTCCCAGGAACCAGCCTGTTCTCTGCTGGGGCTGAGAGGGCCATACCTGGGACACATCTCTCACCCTGCATAACCCTTACATAGCTGTGATGTCTTCAAGGAAGCAGCAACAAAGTAAACACCCAGCCACACGAGGCGGTGTGCTCAGGCTGAAGGAACGTTAGGTGAGGAGACCTGGGTTCTGGTCTCCACACAACCACTAACAAGCAGAGTGACCGGAGCCAAGCACTACTCCCTCCCAGGCAGATTTATTATCTGTAAAGTTAAAAATACGAGAGGTCGCGTGGGACAGCCCCTAACACCTCACACTGGATTCGCTGCAGAGAGCCTCAAAGGCAGCTACAGAAGCAAAGGGCTCACTCCTCAGAGTCCCCTCCCCCCCAAGTGCCAAGCCCCAGAGCCCAGAGAGGTTAAGGGCAGGGCAGGGCCCAGGAGGATTACGAGAGATGCTGCTGTTAATGGCAGGTGTGCAGGTGGGAGGCAGCTGGGGCTTGAGGACAGGGGCCCAGCACCACTTCTGACAAGCAGCTCCCATTCCTAAGGCTCAACGTCCTGCCTCCCCGGGAGATGCCGCCTCTGCCTTGGCCACACGCTCGCACTGATCGCTCACTGCCTGTGACACCCCTGGCATTCCCATCTGTGCTGTGACTAAGAGCTGTACCCCTGAGCTAGACTGTATGCTTGAGGAGAAGGCAGGCATTCGTGCCCAACAGGATCCGGCTGTGCCCCCTCAGAGTGCCTGGGCACCGCAAACACCCCACAAGCATGTAGGGAGGGAATGAAGTCACTGAAGAGTCTCTCTGACCTGAAATCTTGTCCTACATCTACCTTCCTCCAACCGTGGCCAACTTAATTTTTTTTCTTCTCCAAGTCTCAGTTTCCTCTCCCGGAAAATGGCAGCCTTGAAAGCAATTTTAGCGCTTCTTTTTCAGATTCCTAGGAGAGTCTGTGAGATTCAAATGAAACACGTATTAGGTGCAGACACACTAAAGTCTGTGTGTGTTTCGGGGAAGTAAAAAACCCCAGGAGTTCTAGGGAACCATGGACCCCAGATTAAAATGTCCTTAGAGACAAAGGTGATCCCTGGGGAGTCCAAAGGCCTGGTGAAGGGGGGTCTGGGAGGGAGACCCAGGATGAGAGAGGGAGAGGGAGCACTCCCAGGGCGAACCAGGAGTTCTCTCCACCCCCTGTGCCTGGGGACAGATGCATTCGCAGCCCCAAGGAAAGAGGAATGACAGCAGCCACTGCCTCCTGAAGACACCAGTCAGAGGCCTACGGGAATAATATACGCTGCAGGCAGGGGGACAGAGCTGCTGGACCAGGGCACCGGGAAATGAGCCCGGGCTCGGTCCCAGGAAGACCTCAGGAGTGCTCAGTGCACTCAGGACTTCCGAGGGGACAGAGCGCCCAGCCTCTGGCGGCAGGCTCCACAGGTGCGGTGGTGCGGGCTCTGGGGGGACCACAGCAAGAACAGCCCCAGGTGAGCCGGGTGAGCGTCCTGTGGAGGGAGTGAACTGAGTGACAGCCCGGGGACTACAGCCGTGCAACTGGTGAGGTCTCGCCTTAGTTTACTAATTTTCAAAGCAGCCTTAGAAAATTCTGTGAGCCTGTTTTCTGAGCTCTTTTTACCCATCCATCTCTGCCTCATCCCTGGGAGGCTGATGAGGCCGGATGCACAAATCTTAGACCTAATCAGAGTGGCCACAGCAGTTCATCCCCCAGTGCCCTGTGGAAAGGAGGACACGATTCCCTGCCTTTTGGGTGGGAGTGGTCTCAACTCCATTCAATGAAGAAAATCCAACCTCTGAAGAAGTTGAAATAGCCCTTAGACCTGCTCTGTCCAATATGGTAGCCACTGGCCACACGGGGCTATTTAAATGTCACTTAATTAAAATGAAACAAATTGAAAATTAACTTCCTTTGTAGCAACAGCCATATTTCAAGTGCTGAGGCACTGCATGTAGCTAGAGGCTGCTGTACTGATATGATTGATAATGCAGATATAAAACCATTCTGTCCCCACAAAAAGCTCCATTAGACGTCACTGCCTTAGCTCCTGTCTGCTTCTTGCTGGCCCCATGCACAGGCTCACCTCTAATCTAAAGAACCCTTGGGGAAGGGGCCCTGGGTGGCTCAGTTGGTTGTATTCCAACTTCGGCTCAGGTCACAATCTCATGGTCCGTGGGTTTGAGCCCCACGTCGGGCTCTGTGCTGATGGCTCAGAGGCTGGAGCCTGCTACGGATTCTGTGTCTCCCTCTCTCTCTGCCACTCCCCTGCACATTCTGTCACTCAAAAATGAATAAACATTAAAAAAAATTAAAAGAAAAAGAACCCATGGGGTGCCTGGGTGGCTCAGTCGGTTAAGCATCTGACTTTGGCTCAGGTCATGATCTCAAGGTTCATGAGTTGGAGACCTGCACTGGGGTCTGCACTGGGATTCTCTCTCCGTCTCTCTCTCTCTCTCTGCCCCTTCCCCACTTGCACACACTCTCTCTCAAAATAAATGAACTTAAAAAAAAATAGGGATCCTTCACACGGGTCAGCCTTGTAGTGAGGAGGAAACTGCAGTCCCACCTATCCCAGTAAATGGCAGGCTCTACAACTACCCCCAGATCTGTCCTGTCCCTACGTCTGTCTGCCTGCGTTTATTTTTTCCACGATGCCACGCTGGCTGCTTCTCTTCTTTCATGTATTCCTTTTGATCCACACCCTCCCCCAACCATTCTATCGTGTTTAACGAAAATCCTTTTCTCTTCATGTGCTCTGGGAAAATGTGATTGCTGTTTCGAAAGTGGGTTTTTTTAACTTACGTAAGTGGTCTTGCATTATCTCTCGCTCTGCTCCTTACTTTTTTTTTTTTTTTCCCATTAAGCCCTGTGTTTTGAAGATCCTTCCCTGTGGTCATCTCCTACCTCCTTCCTATTGTTCTAATAGATAAATATACGGTTAGGTCTGGGGAGGGAAGAAGCAGCGGAAAAAAATTTTTTTCTGAATTAGTGGCTGAACGTAGCTGTCCATAGTTTGCAGATCGGTCTTCAGGCCTCTACCCTCCTCCCTGTGTCTACCCTCCAGCACCCTCTACCCTCCAGCACCCTGGTCTCTATCGCTGCGCCAAGTCCCACTGTCTGCTGGGTGTCCTCAGAGCCTGGTGACACGCACACATAACCCTGCCTCTCCTGCTTCCCTTCCTTCTCCCTATAAACCCAAAAAGTCACTAAAGAGGCTGGACTCAGCTGGTTTCAAAGGGATAAGAAAAAGAGTTGGTCTCATACTTTTTATATTTAGAAGCGCTCTGCAAACCACTTCCCGGAGCAGACAAGAGTGGGGAATGTGAGGAAATCGCTCTGCTATGTGTGATGTGGAAAGCACGAGCCACTCAGGGCCTGTGGCAGCGGGCTGCATTTGCCACACACCCGGTGACACGCGGCGATGCCTAACACATGTGCAGGAAACGAACGTGCCCCTGGGCAGCCTGCAGGAGACCCCGTGGGACAACACGCACAGCGGCCTGGCTGTCCCCTCAGGGGCAGGGCACAAGGCAGGGCTCAGGAGTCAGAAGCACACACCACCCTCAAAGCGCCCCTCCCCCAGCCTTCTTCTCTTTTTCCCTTCTCCACCTGTCCGGGCCAACAGCTGCTTCTGGAAACCCACCCTTCTTTCCGGGGAGGGAAGAGTTCTCCAAAGGGATGCTGCAGGCTTTAGGCTTCAACCTGGGACACAAAGGATCCAGATTGAGGGAGGAGGCCTGGAAGAACCCCTGGCTTGAGGAGGCAAGGGTGCCCTCTTGGAGCCCAGGCTGCTGGGGACAGGTGTGGGGGCAGGTCTGTCCACAGTGCCCACTGCCCTCCGTGTGAAGACAGATCTATCTACTCCTGCCATCAGAAGCTCCCCTCTCACCTGCCTCTGCTAGCACACATGGCTGGAGAAAACGCTGGCCAGGAAGGCTATCTTGTAGTGGGGACCAAATCCTGCAGCCAGGAACATACTACTCAAATATTACTCAGATGTGACGGGGTCTGGCTTGGTGTCACAAGGTGCAGCAGAGCCGTGGACAGAGCGGGGAAGCGGAAGGCGGGCCAGCTGCTGACTTAGACTCAAACCATAGGATACTTCCTAGACTCCTTATAAACCTCATTTTACTGCTTAAAACATACTTTCTAACAGGACAATTTTACTCTTTTTTTTATTTTTTTAAATGTTTTACTTATTTCTAGGAGAGAGAGAGAGAGACAGTGTGAGCAGGGGAGGGTCAGAGAGAGAG
The DNA here is from genome assembly GCF_008692635.1 of Crocuta crocuta. Classification (NCBI taxonomy): domain Eukaryota; kingdom Metazoa; phylum Chordata; class Mammalia; order Carnivora; family Hyaenidae; genus Crocuta; species Crocuta crocuta. The sequence continues at coordinate 5,633,349 of NW_027530179.1, forward strand.
GGAGTCACAGACTGAAACAGGCTCCAGGCTCTGAGCTGGCAGTCAGCACAGAGCCCGATGCGGGGCTCGAACCCACGAACTGCGAGATCATGACCTAAGCGAAAGTCGGACGCTTAACCGACTAAGCCACCCAGGTGCCCCAGGACAATTTTACTCTTTTACTTAATCTCTTAACTGCATATAACTACTAGTGATTTGCTCCCTTATTTGTTAAGGAAAATCACCAAAAAAGAGTCATTAAAAAAAAAATCAGCTGTTTAGAGAAGGCAAGATGACTATTTCAATCTCCAAATCAATCACAACAGATGAAAAATACAAACTGATGAATAATAGAAACAATTCCTTGTAAGTTATTTTTAAAAGCAGCAAAAGCCTACAACTCATCACCAGATGCTTAAAGCCTAGGGATAACTGACTTTGGGGAGAAAACATTATAAAACCCAAAGCACACACAAATAGCTGAAGGAAAAAAAAAACGCACTGAAGAGTGGCTGATGCAATAATTGAATTGAACAGCCAAAAAAAGGACAAAGACTTCTAAAGTTTATTTCATGCCTACTCTGTCAGTCTTTGAGTCAGGGTCTGGATGGCACCAAGGTCTGGCTTCACTTAAGTCTGGAATTGGCTGTCTCTCCATTCCAGGAGATTCTTACAGACCTCTAAAGTCACAGGGCGAGACAGCGAGACAGAGAGAGACAGTGAGAAAGTGAGCGAGAGGGAGAGAAGAGACAGGGGCAATGGGGGAGGAAAAGAGGAAGAAAGGGGAAGGGGGAAGAGTAGGAGGGAGGGAGGAGGGGAGGCAGGAGAGCAGCAAAGGGGGAGGCAAGTAGACACTGAGGGAGAGAGACAGGGAGATGAGACGAAGGGGACTGGAGGGAGACTGACGGAGAGAAAAAAAGACAGAGAAGGAAAGAGATAGACAAGTGGCCAGATAGAGGGAGACTAGCAACTAACAGAGGTACAGAGGCCGATGGGCAGACTTAGAGAGGAAGAGACAGAGACAGAGAGGAGAGACCCAGGCCCTGAGAGAGGAGAAGAGAGTCAACAGGTAGAGAGACATGGGCACAAACAGAGAGGCAGAATCATGGAGATCCAGAGAAAGGGACGAGAAAAACAAAGACACAGCACACGAATGTACCCACATGTCGGCATACGTAGGGCTCCTCACTGCTCCTGCTTATAGAGCAGGGCCCAGCCCCACATTTACCCCAACTTCCCTTGGCAGTCTGTCTCTATATCTCTAGTAGGGAGGTCCTCCCCACCCCTCCCAGCAGCCTCAGGGACTCCAAACTCAGACAGTCCCCAGCTCAGGCCACAGGGCTACCCGGTACATCACTAGACGTGAAAGATTACAGCTCTCCTGTACGTGGGAAACCTGGGGGGGGGAGTTGTGAGAGGGGCTCTCTATCTCCTAGATTCAGGCCATTTATAATAGAGAGCCCTCAAATTAGAGGCTCCTGGTAAATAATTCACCAGGAAAAGTACAGTACCTTCCCAGGGCTCATCCATTATTCACCAGGATAAATGTACCATATTGTTATACTTCCTGACATCTAAAAATGGTCTGAGCCATTAGGCCAGGAGGAAGGAGACAGCGGGGCAATTTCCACCCAACTTTTCCAGGACCCTGACCCAGCAGTCCTGGTGCTTCTGGAACTCTGTCTGTTCCTCACACAAGGGCAAAGCATCTGACTTCCACAAAGGGCCACGCCTGGGTTCGGACCGGGAGACCCCAAGAGCAGGCGCCCCCACAGCCCTCAGGGAGCCCACTGCAAGGTGTGAGGTATGCCCAGGAAAGTCCTCAGTAAAATTCCCATGTTCACCAGCCCCCGAAGCTGTTGGTCCCCTTCAAAGGGAAAAGGCAAGCACTCTGCTTGTATCTGTCTAAGGGCCATTCTGTTCAGAGAAGTTTCAGAGAGTTTGACTTTGGTGCCAAATGAGTGTCAGCTACCAAATGCACAAAGTCCTGCATCCTAGACGTGGCTCTGAGCAAGTCACTGTGTTCTTCAGGCCTTCATTTCCCCATAGGCAAAATCAGCTTGGCCGCTCTTTCCAGTGCAAGGCTTTACAAGGCTGCACGGTGCCCTCCAGGACGTTTGAAGAGCTACACAATGTCAAGGCCCTGGCCTACCACGTACAGGCAGGCTGAGGGTGGGGCAAGTTGTCGATCCTTTCGGTGCCTCCACTTTTGTGTAAAATGGTGCCAATAGCAGTATCTACCTCACAGGCTTGTGAAAAGTCAAGTAGCATGCTGATAAACGTAGCATGTTTGGAAGAGTGCCTAGCACGTATTAAGGTGAGCAAGCACTACGTTGAGTTTGGGCTCTTAGCAGTCATTTATTGTCATTACTACGTTCGAGCTTTTTTCTCTTTTAGGAACTACAGGCCATCCCAAACATTTCTCACCTGCTGTAGGGCCTTTGTTGGCATCCCTCTCACGCAGGCCACGAGGAGCTCCAAAGTGCCACTCACCCAATCTCGGCCATCTTGAGTGCAGCGGTTCCCTCTCAACAGACCCTGACATCTGAAACTCTGTCCCACTGCCGCCTGAGAGAGCCTTAGAGCCACCTTGGCACAGGATACAAACATGCGGGGTTCTGTGGTTCAAGGGGTGTTGCCCGGTGTGGGTGAAACCCCAGAAGGTGGCTGCCACTTGCTGGGGGCTTTGCATTCTCTTGCCCACTGGCCTAGGGGCATCCAGGCAGTGCCCAGATAGCAGTGGCTTAGAGTTTCATGGCCTCCCCTCCCAAAGCTGCTGAAATCAGAGGCACCTTCAGTACGAACAAGAATCGGAGCGAGTCTGTCAGGGTGAAAAGCGATCCAGATCATCTAGGAGGAGGTGTCGGGCCTCAAGGAACACAACTGCCATCAGGTGAGGAGGGCAGGGTCAATGTTTATGTGCCAGCTAATGCCCGGCAGTAACTATTAGGCTCCAGCTTTTTGATCCCGTAAGGCCCCAATAAGAGAGGCCTGGAAAAGTCTATGCTTCATAAGGAAAATACCTGACTACATAAAATAGAAGCTGTAGGGGCGCCTGGGTGGCTCAGTTGGTTAAACATCCGACTTCGGCTCAGGTCATGATCTCATAGTTCATGGGTTCAAGCCCCGTATCAGGCTCTGTGCTGACACCTCGGAGCCTGCAGCCTGTTTTGGATTCTGTGTCTCCCTCTCCCCTGCTACACTCTGTCTGCCTCTGTCTCACTCTCAAAAATAAATAAAGATTAAAAAAATTTTTTTAATAAAATAAAATAGAAGCTGTAAACAACTCTCAAAGGCAAACAACAAATTAGGAAAATTATTTCCAGCAATTGACAGAAGAAGGGCTGCTTTTGAAATACGAGTTACAAATCAGCTATAATAACTACTAAATTTCTGACATGGTCATATCACAGAGTTCTCAAAGCAAATATTAATATAAGAAAACATTCCAATGCACTAGGAATCTAAGAAATGCAATTAGAACGAGTTATTCTGCCCATCAAATGAACACCAAGATTTTTAAAATAGCACTTAACACTGGTGAGTATACGGAGAAAATGGCTTCATGCTTTGTTGATGGGAGTGTAAATTATAACAATTTCCTTCTGTGAAACTGGACCAATATCTTAAAAAATTTATGCCCTTCCTCTTTGGAGAAGAGCCTGATTTCTGGTCTGGGGCAGGAAATGCACAAGACAAGCCTGGAACATCATCACATAGAAGGGAACAAGCAAAGACTAGTGAGGTCAGATCAAAAGGTTCAAGGCCAGCTTCAAGAGGCTCCCACCACCAGCCAAAGATGGGTTTAAACAACCATAAGGGTTAAAAACCACATGGACTTACACACACTGAATAAGTTAAAATCCATGACTTTATAATGATGATTTTAAGAAAGCCCAGGGGCACCTTGGTAGATCAGTAGGTTAAGTGTCCAATTTCAGCTTGGCTCATGATCTCACAGTTTAGGAGTTCGAGCCCTATGTTGGGCTCTGTGCTGACTCAGAGTTTGAAACCTGCTTCAGATTCTGCGTCTCCCTCTCTCTCTCTGCCCCTTGCCTGCTAGCACACTGTCTCTCTCTCTCTCAACAATGAATAAATGTTAAAAAAAAATTTTTTTAGGGGTACCTGGATGGCTCAGTCAGTTAAGCATCCAACTTCGGCTCAGGCCATGATCTCATGATACGTGGGTTGGAGCCCTGCATCAGGCTCTGTGCTGACAGCTTGGGGCCTGGAACCTGCTTTGGATTCTGTGTCTCCCTCTCTTTCTCTGTTCTTCCTCTGCTCCCACTCTGTCTCTGTCTCTCTCTCAAAAATAAGTAATTAGAAAAAAAGATTTTTAAAAGCCCAAAATTAGGCACCTGGCTGGCTCAGTTGGTAGAGCATACAACTCTTGATCTCAGGGTTGTAAGTTCAAGTCCCATGTGGGTGCAGAGATTACTTAAAAATAAACTCTTAAAAAAAAAGCCTAAAGTCTTCCCTTGATCACCTCTGAAGGATGCTAGAAAACCAACTCGTTGTCTTATTTTGTTTTAATTTTTAAATGTTTTATTTATTTCTGAGAGAGAGAGAGAGAGAAACAGCACGAGCAGGGGAGGGTCAGAGAGAGGGAGACACAGAAACCGAAATAGGCTCCAGGCTCAGAGCTGTCAGCACAGAGCCCGATGTGGGGCTCGAACCCACGAACCATGAGATCATGCCCTGAGCTGAAGTTGGACGCTCAACTGACTGAGCCACCCAGGCGCCCCCAACTTGTTATTTTAAAAACTGGTTAAGCACCAAGCTTTATTTTCCCTTCTGAACAGCTATACCTCAGGATAACCAGTCAATGAGGGGAGGTTTGTTTTTATAGGAGTCTCCAGATGATAAATATAATATCACCATTTTACAACCCCTAATGAAATAATGGATCTAGCAATGATTATTGATGGCTGCTAATTCCAGAGACAACCAGATGTTATGTGTCTACTGAGAGAAGTACACATAAAAAAAAAAAATGGAATCTGAGCCTGATGCAACCTCTAGACCTAACTTTCATTACTAAAACATTTAAGAACTTTCTAGAATGAACTTGGAAATCAAGGAGGAAGTTATCTAGATAACAATGTGCCACCAAGTGAAATAATAACTGTGAATGTACATCCTGTGTCTTCTATTGCTCTCACAAATGCTTATTACAACCTCGTAGTGTTGCTGAATATTTCCTGTGCTTACCACGTGTCTTCCCCGCTAGATCCTAAGCTCCCTGAGCACAGGGCTGGCCTCGTGCTCATCCATCTCCTCCACTGCAGGTCTCTACCCCGTTGGAGGTGCTCAGGAAACACCAACTGGTCTGTGCTGGTTTTACTGAGCCATATTTAGCGCCATTATCCCTGCGTGTTGTGGAATAAGCAGAGGGTCAAGGCCCAATATGGGATCCTCGTAGGCAATTATGTTAATTATCATTATTAATTCAACAAACACTTATCAAGAGCCTACCATGTGCCAAGTACTCTGCAAGACACTGGGGATGAGAGAGAAAAACACACAATTACTGCCTTTAAGTATCTCAGTTTGGTGGGGGAGTCAGACAAGTAAACATATAATTACAGTAATAGCTAACACCTACTGACCACTTACTGTGTGCGGGGCACTTTAACCGTATCAGCTTGTTAACGCTTACAACCACCCGCTGAAGTAGATACTTTGATCCCCGTTGTACAGACGGGGAAACTGAGGCACAGAGCGGTTAAAAACAACTTGCTCAAGGTCACGTAGCAAGGCAAGTGCCAAATGCAGGATTAAATCTCAGGTCATCTGGCTGCAAAGGACAGACACCCTATCATCCGCAAGGCTTTTCCATATAATCACCACAGCAGAGTGGGGTGGACGCACGAGCTTTCTGACTCAAAGTGGGGGGACGGGGGGCAGAGAAGAATCCTGGAAGAAGGCTCATCAAACTTTTAACAAGGAATGGGGCTTGGCAAACAAACAAGACTGAAGCACAAAGACAAAGCTTGGTCAGAGAACTCTGGGTAATTCAGGATGTGGAATTACCAAAGATGAATGAGGGGGAACACGGCAGGAAGCCACTAGACACAAGCGGCCAGAGGAGGCGGCAAAGGAGGCGAGATACAAATGTACCCTGTTCACGCCATCCTGACAAAAATATCACCACGCTAGTGGGTCCCTGCTTCCGAAGAGATGGTTGTTAGCGTACAAGACGGACTGAAGCAACACCTTGTCATGGAAAGGGCAACAGGTGCATCCACAGAAGGCATGACTATGGGATAATGGCCATACCCGACCTGTTCACTTCCTAGGGCTGCTGTGCCAAATTACCACAACTGGGTGGCTTAAAACAGCAGTTTATTCTCTCACAGTTTGGGAGGCTGAGGTGTGAAAACAAGGTGTTGGCAAGATTGGTTCCTTCTGGAAGCTCTGGAGAATCTATTCCATGCCTCTTTCCTACCTTCTGCTGCTGCTGGCAATCCTTGGTGCTCCTCAGTTTGGAGACGGTTCACTCCAATCTCCGCCTCCTTCCTATGGCCACCTTTCCTCTCTGAGTGTTTCTCCATGTCTCATCTCTTCTTATAAGGATATCTCCAGTCATAGTGGATTAAAACTTAATGACTTCATCTTAACTCGATTACATCTGCAAAGTTCCTATTTCCAAATAAGGCCAAATTCACAGATACTGGGGCTTAGAACTTGAACATAACCTTCAGGGGGACAAGATGCAACACCTAACACCTGCTATTCTACAACTTGCTTTCTTTTGCTTTACAGTTAACTACAGATATCTTCCCATGTCTGGTTAAATGGTTCTAATTCATTCATTTCAACTACCGTGTATTACTTCACTGTGTCAATGAATCATGATCTATTTGTCCCCCATCCTAATCATGAACATTCAGATGACTTAATTTTTCGCCATGACAATGCTCCAACTAAACCTCTCTGTACAGGCATATATGCACACTGATAATGAGAGTGCTTGTAGGATACTTCCTAGAAATGGACCCCCCCCTCCCCCGGACCAAAGAGAATACAATTTCAAGTTTTCTGATAAATGACAAATGACTCTAAAGGTTGTGCCAATTTATGCATCCTTACCACACTGATACTTATTTTTTAATTTTTTTAATGTTTTATTTCTGAGAGAGAGAGAGAGAGAGAGTGTGTGTGTGTGTGTGTGTGTGAGAGCAGGGAAGGGTCAGAGAGAGAGGGAGGGAGACACAGAATCTGAAGCAGGCTCCCAGGCTCTGAGCTAGCTGTGCTGACAGCTCTGTGTTGACAGAACCCGACACAGGGCTCAAACCCACAAACCGTGAGATCACGACCTGAGCCGAAGTCAGACACCCAACTGACTGAGACACCCATGCACTCCATCCACACTGATACTTATTAATCTTTGTCAATTTGAGAGATGTGAAATAATGCTTTGTTGCAATTTGCAATTCATTGGAGACATTTAGTTCATCCTTAACAAGGTAGGGCAATCTTTCATGTATTTATTGGTTGGCTGAATTTTTGATTGTCCATTTCCTATTCAACTTTGTTGTCTACCTTTTTCCTTAATTACTTATAATCAATAAGAGCAAGACTATAAGGCCTTTTCTACATTACATGTTATACTTTTCCTTCCTAAGAATGGGCATTAAGTTACTGAACACCTACCATGTGCCAGGCATTATTCTAAGTGCTGGGAATACAGCAGTGAACAAAGCAAATTCCTATTTAGCGTTCACTTAGTGAACAACTAAGTGAAAGTTCCTATTCTCGGGGCACCCGGGTGGCTCAGTGGATAAAGCGTCCAACTTCGGCTCAGGTCATGATCTCTCAGCCTGTGGGTCTGGCCCTGTGTCAGGCTCTATGCTGACAGCTCAGAGCCTTGGAGCCTGCTTCAGATTCTGTGTCTCCCTCTTTCTCAGTCTCTCCCCCGCTCATGCTGTCTCTGTCTCTCAAAAAAAAAAAAAAGTTCTTGTTCTCAACTTTTAAACTTCTCAGAAGTAAAGGTGTTTGCATATGATTTGGGCTAGGAAATAGATAGGGAAAGAATTTTTACCCCTGGGTACAAAGTTCCTTAGAATTCATTTAAATACTGTCCTGTTTTGATCCATTTGAGAGCCTTCTAAGGAGAAATCTACCCTGCTCTCCAGGTGTCCTAGAAGGATCCACAAAGGAATAGGGTGGTTAGTAAAGTGGAAGCAGGAATTACTGACCTACAGCTCTGCCCATTCCCTGGAGGGAAGAGCCACACTCCCAGGTGCTCACACACCGAGGCATTTAGGGACAGTGCCTTTAGGCTCCAGTGACTTCAGAGAGGAAAGGGAGGAAGACTTAAGAAGGAATAACTCTGGGGCACCTGGGTGGCTCAGTTGGTTAAGCGCCAACTTTGACTCAGGTTATGATCTCACGGTTCGTGGGTTTGAGCCCCACGTTGGGCTCTGTGCTGACAGCCAGCTCAGAGCCTGGAGCCTGTTTCCGATTCTGTGTCTCCCTCTCTCTCTGCCTCCCCTGCTTGCTTTCTCTCTCTCTCTCTCTCAGAAATAAATAAAACATTAAAAAGAAGAAGAAGAAAGAATAACTCCAGGGCGCCTGGGTGGCTCAGTTGGTTAAGCATCCAACTTCGGCTCAAGTCATGATCTCATGGTTCGTGGGTTCGAGCCCTGTGTTGGGCTCTGTGCTGACAGCTAGCTCAGAGCCTGGAGCCTGCTTCAGATTTTGTGTCTCCCTCTCTCTGACCCTCCCCTGCTCACGCTGTCTCTCTCTGACTCTCAGAAATAAAAAAAAAAAAAATAAAAATAAAAAAATTTTTTAAAGGAATAACTCTTCTCTATTGCATTACAGAGGGTGCCAGTGGAACACCACTGGGCATGTTGGTCCCCTCTTCCTCCACTCACTTAGGCTCTGGGCTCTTACCCTTCCGCCCCTACTCACAAAGGAGGTAAACACATTTTGTATAGCTAGCCTACACACACACACACACACCCTTCCGCCCCTACTCACAAAAGAGGTAAACACATTTTGTATAGCTAGCCTACACACACACACACACACACACACACACACTCAGGGATGAATCAGACAAGCTTATCCTCTCCAGATTTAAACCTTCTTCCTCAACCTAGCCTTTATCAATAATAAAGATGACACATTGACTTCCATCTGTCCAATTCCTGTGTCTGTCTTGTCTTCCCCATCCCTGCCTCCACTGCTTCCAAATTCAGAGGGGAGAATGAAATTTACTGACCCCTTCAACATATAGTTTCCATGTACTGTGATTTTTGTGAATGTGATAAGCGTTTTCTTTGTATTTTTTAAAAGGTTACTTGCTGATAAGCAGCAAAACTTCTGGGGCTTGTGCAGTTTTATATTTGACCAAATGAGCCAACTCTCTCATTGATTCTAGTGGTTCTCAGTTGATACTTGACCTTTACATGTAAAAACCCAGGCAGCTGGCTGGCTCAGTTGGTAGAGCATGTGACTTCTGGTCTTGGGGTCATGAGTTTGAGCCCCATGTTGGATGTGGAGCCTACTTTTAAAAATGATGTCATCTGCAAAAGACATTAACTTTATTTTGACATTCATATTTCTTTTTTTATTTATTTCTGAGAGAGAGAGAAAGACAGTGTGAGCAGGGGAGGGTCAGTGAGAGACAGAGACACAGAATCTGAAACAGGCTCCAGGCTCTGAGCTGGCTGTCAGCACAGAGCCCGACGCGGGGCTCGGACCCCAGAACCGCGAGATCATGACCTGAGCCAAAGTCAGATGCTTAACCAACTGAGCCACCCAGGCGCCCCTTGACGTTCATATTTCTTATAGTATTAGTTCAACTAGAATTTCCAGAATAATGTTAAAATCGTGATTTTATTTTTTTAGTGTAATGCCTTTATTTTTAATTTTTTTAATGTTTTATTTTTGAGAGAGAAGCGAGAGACAGAGCATAAGCAGAAAAAGGGCAGAGAGGGAGACAGAATCCAAAGCAGGCTCAAGGCTCCGAGCTGTCAGCACAGAGCCCTACATGGGGCGCGAACCCCAAACTGCAAGATGATGACCTGAGCTGCAGTTGGACACTTAACTGACTAAGCCACCCAAGCAGCCCTGCCTTCTTTAAATGAGAACAGCATTACAGTTTCATTTTTAAGTGTAATGTTGGCTGTGGTTTGAACTTTTTTATGCCCATTTATTTATTTTGAGAGAACAAGAGAGACAGAAAGCAGGAGAGAGAGAATCCCAAGCCACTTCTGAGCTGTCAGTGCAGAGCGCAATGCAGAGCTCAAACCCGCAAATGATGAGATCATGCCCTACGTGGGGATCTGCACTTTCAGCTTCTCTCTCTCTCTCTCCCCCTCTCTCTCTGTTCCTCCCCCTGCTTGTTTTCTCAATAAACTTTTAAAATCAAGTACATTTTTAAAAACTCAAGAATGGATGCTAATTTGTATCTAATGTCACTTTTGAATCTATTGAGACAACTGACTGCGTGACTTATTTTAATGAACTATATTTGATTAAATTGCCCATGGATTTTTGGAATAGATCTGTTACTTGTTTNAATTTTTAAAAACTCAAGAATGGATGCTAATTTGTATCTGTCACTTTTGAATCTATTGAGACAACTGACTGCGTGACTTATTTTAATGAACTATATTTGATTAAATTGCCCATGGATTTTTGGAATAGATCTGTTACTTGTTTGTAAATATGTTGTCCTTTAACATATTGTTAGTTTCAATTTGACAGTATTTTATATTACTTTTACATCGATATTTCTCTGAGTAGTCTGCTTTTTTGCACTGTCAGTCAACATTTGGAAGCAAGGTTATATCAACATTGTGACAGGTGGGGGGTGGCCATCCATCTGTTCCTTGGCTGGATGACAATCTTTGCATCACAAGGCTCTATATCCTCAGCATCTTAAAAAAAAAAAAAAAGATCTTAAAGTAATCACAACACCCAATGTAGAATTTGAACTCACGATCCCGAAGTCATGTGCCATACCAACTGAACCAGCCAGGTGCCCCGTCCTCAGTAATTTTGAAATTTCCTGTCAGTGTCTCCAGAGCCAACAAGTTTGGGTTTTGTTTCATTGTTTTTACTATCTTTCGATTGTTTTCAATAGATACTGGCCTATTTAGTCATTCTAATGGTTTCTGAATAAACTTTGGTAATTTTTGTTTTCCTTGCATAGACTTTTTAGCATGGGATTGAACACAGTAACCCATGATAAATTTTTTTAATCTTTCCATTGCAATGATCACAGGTATAGTTATCGCTATATGTTTCCATACGTCCTCATTAAACAGTGAGATCCAGCTCATTCCCTGCTGCCTGTCCCCAGTGCCTACCAGGTGCCTAGTACGTGCTCAAGAAATTGCTGTAAAGCCAGGAATGAGATTAAAGCCTCTTTTTCCTTTCTTGTTTTACCTACTATTGATCTTTTCTCTTTTTCTAGATTGAACTTGCCAAAGCTTTTTTTATTGTTTTCTTTCAGGCAAGGACCTTAACTTACCAATTCTACTACATGTTTTTATTTCAAATTAATTTCAAAGCTGTGTCTGGGAGAAAAGTAATAATCTTAAATCATTTCCTAAATAATGAAATAACTTAGGCTATTTGTCTCAAGGCAGAAAAAGAAGAAGAAAACACACTTTGTCACTATTTTAGGGCTGTCTCAGGTAAAGAGAACGAAACTTTTAAAAAATGTATTTATTTATTTTGAGAAAGGGGGGAGGGGCAGAGAGAGGGGGAGAGAGTGAATCCCAAGCAGGCTCTGAGCTGTCAGTACAAAGGCTGACTTGGGGCTCGAACCCACAAACTGTAAGATCATGACCTGAGCTGAAGTCAAGAGTCAGACGCTTTACAGACGGAGCCACCCAGGTACCCCTGTTCATTGTTTTTTAAATAATATTGAATCTATTTCTTTAATTATCACATTTTTGTGTCATCATTTTCATCTCACCATACTTCTTCCTCTGGATTCTGAGAGTTACCAACTACGTGGCATTGATTAGGTTAATCGTAGTGCCCGTGAGGCCCTTTAAAGATTACACTGGAAACTTAATTCTGCTATTGCATTTTTTTTTTTTTATCTGCTATTGCATTTTTGTTTCCTTGTACTTATTCGTTATCTCAGCCAGTCTCCTATTTATTTCCTCATCCTTCTTGGTCGGCTTCCTTTTTCATCTTGGTCTGTTGTTTCTCATCTGATTTGTTTTTTAAATCTCAGATTGCATAAGGTATATATCTTTGTGATGTTTTTGAAGGGGGAGGTAGAGGTTGCCTTAAAAAAAATCACTTCTTTTCCAGCAGTATTCCAAGGGAGAAATGACAAGGGCTGAACTAAGCCACAGGCAATGGGACAGAAGGGAACGGGACAGACAGGACAGCAATTAAGGGGACAGTGACAAAGGGAGAAGCAGGGGGAAAAAAAGTCCCGAGAGCTCGCGGAGCCTAAAGGCTAGCAAGTACAGGGTAATGAGAAATTGTAAGTGTCCCTGAAGCTTCCCCCGCCACAAAGCAATGGCAACAGCACAGCACCCACCCCTCACCCGGCCCGCACACAGACTTGACTGCAAAGACCTTTGCTCATAGCCGTACGAGCTGGACATTATCATTTTCATCTTACAGATGAAGAAACGGGAGTCCAGAAAAGTTAAACTGCTTCCAGGACCAGGATTCTGGTCTGCGGAATCCCACTTCTTGAGCATCCATCTGGGACAGGGTCACTGGGCTTGTGGGAAAACAGATGACAGGAACTCAAGCCACCTTCCTAAGCTCATCATCAAGTTGGGGGGCAACAGAACACGTGGCACAGAATGGAAAACAGGGAGGAGCGGGTCACTAGAGGGGCATGGTGTGGAAGAAAGGCCATACGTGGCCTCAGAAACGAGGGACTGGGAAGGTGGTGGGCACTGGGCTACCACACTCCCAAGTTACCTAGAACAGCCCTGACTCATGCAGCTCTCTTGGCATAACTAGTAATAATGTCCCAGCCGAGCCGGTAAATTCTCCGGGTCCCCCTGGCAATGCTCCACACCTGAGCCTTGCTTCCCAGTTGTCACACGTTATCTATCCCGTGTGATTTTCACAGGCCTGCCGTACGGCGGCGATGCAGAAACCTGATGAAAGCTATGAACGCCCTCAGAAAAATGACAGAAGCACGAAATGTTGGACACAACTTTGATATGTTCATATCCCTTGACAGAGCGGCTCCGCTTCTGGGAATTCATCCTACAGACACATAAGCACAAGGGCAAAGGCAGGAACGAGGACATCTGTGACAGCAAATCCTCAGAAACACCCTAAAATCCATCTGTAGGGGATGAGAGAAATAACCTCGGGAGGTGGGGGGAGGGGTTGGGAGCGAGGACAGACAGCACTTGCTTTTGGGCCAAGCTTCCCCTTAAAAACAGGTACGAGGTCTTCCTGCACTCCCCGCCCCCCTGTGCCCCCAACTCAGCGAGGTCCCATGGGAGGAAGAGACACGAGCTTGCTCGCAGGAGGAGGCTAAATAATGAATTGTCAGTGTGTGTTTTCTTTGGCCAGGGCAGTCTGGCCCAGCTCTGGGGGCTGCTGGGCAAACATTTTTCATATTTTAGTAGCTGGCCGATGCCCAAAGCAGCCAGAAGTTAAGTAAGCTCTGAATGAGCTGCACCCATCCCCTCCCCCCCCCCACCCCCGCCTGCCAAGAGTTCTTAATGAGGTTCTAAGGCAGCGGCCTCCAGCAAACCCGACGGTGTTGCCTTAAATATCACTCACCCTTCACTACTTTTAATGAATGCAAATGATTCAGCAACAAAACACTTAGCCTGGAGTGAAATCCGTCTTTGTGTGGCTGGTTTCACCAGCTTACAGCCCGGCTCGGCTCGGGCAGGGCCCTACCGGGCAGTGGCCCAGCAGAGCCTGAGGTGCCCAGGCTAGCCCAGGCAGACCCCTACACACCCAGGGCAGCGTGAGCGGAGGGCAGGAAGTGCTCAGCACGACGGAAGGCCCTTCCCCTTTGCCCCCCTACTCCACTCGCCACCCCTGCCACCAGATGCAGACCCTCACAACTCCACCTCTTTACAACTCTGGCTCGGGGCAGAGGAAAGTGTGGTGGTTGGGGGGCGGGGGGGTGAGGGTGGGAAACAAAAGGTATTTCTTTGATCTAATGAAAGGGGTTGGTCCCAGGCACCTCAAAGGCCTGTCCGGTTACCACACATCCTGCATTCAAGGCCATTACGCCCTGACACGCCCACCCCCACACCTCCTCTTCACCTAATGTTGGGTACCTGCCGAACTGGGCAACCGAGAACCTGAAAAGCTCACTTGGATTTGTGCCCTCCTTCACCAACTTCATGGAAGCAACAAAAACAGAGGCAGTGTAAATAACCCAATTTACACCCTGTTTTCAGAGTTCTCCTTTGGCTGCAAAAACTGAAAGCTATCTGTCAGGAGTCTAAGAGCAACCTTTAACTCATTTACTTCCAACCTAGGGCTCAGGGATTTGCTGCCTGATCAACACCTCTCCCCGGAGCTGAGGCAGCCGTCTGGCCCGGAACAAGCAGCTGTTAATTCAGCTGCCAGGGCCATCACCCCCAAGGCCAGCAGCTGGCAAGAGACCCATGTAGGTCCATCCAAGTCCTCCTAGGCTCTTCTGGTCATGGATGTAAATAAGGAACTGGCAGTGTTAGACCCAAACTGGGTAACTGGCTAAACTTGGGTCAACTGAGGGCCCATAGGTATCTCTCTGGGTGCCTTGGATATAAAAAGGGCTTCAAAGTATTTGTTGACCTGTTTTAAAAAGAACCACTGCCTCTCTCAATCCTCACAGGACAGAGAGTATGGGAAGATTGGCTTCCCCAAAAGAAAATTCACACTGGGTTTTAGAGGGCCTCTCAAGTAAGTTTTTATCATCAAAAACGCCTTTCCGGGCACATCAAAGGCTTTTAGGAAAACAGCACTGGAATTTTAACCTCAACACCATTCCTCCTGATTGTTCAAGACACATCAGCTACAATAACTTATTCTTCTTCAAAACACTCCCAAAGGAAGCCAAAGGAAGAAGAAAGAAAGAGAAAGAAAGAAAGAAAGAAAGAAAGAAAGAAAGAAAGAAAGAAAGAAAGAAAGAAAGAAAGATGGGGCGCCTGGGTGGCTCAGTCAGTTAAGCATCCAACTTCGGCTCAGGTCATGATCTCACGGTTTGTGGGTTCTGGCCCCGCATTGGGCTCTGTGCGGACAGCTCAGGGCCTGGAGCCTGCTTCAGATTCTGTGTCTCCTTCTCTCTCTGACCCT
The DNA here is from genome assembly GCF_008692635.1 of Crocuta crocuta. NCBI lineage: Eukaryota > Metazoa > Chordata > Mammalia > Carnivora > Hyaenidae > Crocuta > Crocuta crocuta. The sequence continues at coordinate 5,648,583 of NW_027530179.1, forward strand.
CCCCTGTTCACATTGTCTCTCTCTCTCTCTCTCAGAAATAAATAAAACATTTAAAAAATTAAAAAAAGAAGGAAAGGAAGGAAGGAAGGAAGAGAGAGAGAGAGAGAGAAGAAAGAGAGAGAGAGAGAGAGAGAAAGAAAGAAAGAAAGAAAGAAAGAAAGAAAGAAAGAAAGAAAGAAAGAAAGAAAGAAAGAAGCACATTCACTCCATAGAAGGGCTGGGTCTTCTAGACCCTGCAACTTCTGAGTTCTTGCCTTCCAAAAGCGATCTGTTAACCAGCCCCTTCCCTAGCTGGGCACAGCTACCAAGAGTTAAACTTCTAGTAAACAACACAGAAAGAATGCATTCTGAAACCCCTATAAGGGAGAACGGCTAAATCTAGAGAAGTGAACATCTGGAAGGCTTGGAACACACATCTACACGGCAATCTATTAAAAAAGGGGGGAAAAAAGTTTTGCTCTTGACATTCACTAATATGCATAAAAGAGACATAGCTTTCTTTCTCTTTTGGTCTACAACTCCAACCCCACAGCTAATCCATGCTACCATCAAATTAACCAGAACTCAACCAAACAATGAGTTCCGCAGCCTTTGGGCCACTTCTGTCCTGAAGGTGAAAAGGTGCCACCGAGTTAAGTGCTTGGGTGGCACAAAGCAGAACGCACAGCAGCAGTTGTCTCCACAGCTTGGATCAGCCCCACACAACTGTGCGGCCTGGGAAGGGAAGAAAATGCTACCAGCACTGTCCGTCTCCTGCCTGCCCCACTCACGTCTCCATCCTCCGAGTGCCTGCCATTTACTGCATCGCCCTCTTTGGTGCTTCTCTGAGCCCTTACCTTGTTAATTACTCTCTTCTGGATCGGTCTCGATTTGCCTTCCAGACAATCCATTCCTGGAGCGAGTCTCTAGTGCCCCCCAGGAATAGCTCGGCCTTTTTAAACGGAGGCTCTACCATCAGAGCCATATTTTCTTTTCTTTCCATAATAGACCGTTTGCCCTCCTAGGGACATCCACCTCCTTTTCCAGACATCTCTTGCCTTCTAAGGACTTAAAGTACCCCCCCCACATACACACCCTCACACATACAAAACCTAGCATGATGCCCGCCTTAAGCATGTGTTATTTATGTGCCAGACTAAAAGGAAAATAGTTTCTACTGAAAGTTACTGGTGGGTGGCAAACAAAAGCAGGCCTGTAAATAAATCACTGTCATCACGTGATAACTATCTTTTATTGAGCAGTCACTCTCCGACAAACTGAGCCCTTCACATACACTGAATTTCAGAGACGCCACCGATTTTAAGATGCACGTGTTCTCTGTGTTACACGAAAAGGAAATGGTCCCAGTTGAACTAAGACACAATACTACACAATTATGTTACCACCCGGTTTCAAAGACGTGAAACTGAAAAAAAGAGAACCTTAGAGTTTTGACGAAAGACAGTACTATGTCACCTAATTTGTACAAGCACCCTAATGGGATTGGAATTATCACCCTCATCCTACAAAAGGGAAAATTGCGGCTCAAAGAGGTGGACTGAACTATCAAGGGTCTCTCAGGAGCAAGTTGTGAAGCCAGAACTCAGTTCTTAAATAATTTCTGAATTTCCCGGGGAGAGGGGGGTGGGCGCCCACCAGGCCTCAGGCAGACCAACCCCAGCTAAGCTGTCCCATCAAAGGCCAAGTAACACTTGCTTGGATGATTGCTAAAATCAGGGTCTTTTTGCAATTGCCCCTTCACAGATCTACTTCCAGAAACAACAACAAAAGGAAAACAGGTTTTCCTAGCTCCTTCCTCACAAAACTGGCTGGAAGTGAGGGGGGACCTCTCAGCCAACTTGTTATATATAAAGCACATTTAATGAGCCTTTCAAGCTGCGGGGGTGGAAGAAGGAAGGGTTCATTGGAAATCTGATCCTTTGGCAGCCAAACTAGAGGGACAAGGCCCTTAGCATCAGCCCCAGGGGAATAAACACCATCCCAACCTCCTTTGTTTGCCAGAAGGAGATACTTCCTGGGGGGGCAGGAGGCGGCAATGCCTTTTATGACAAAGCCCACCTCACAACAACCCTCCACCGGGAGACCTGGCTGGGGTCTTTGTACGACCCACCTAACCATAAACCTTCTGTCCTTTCCCAAACCTGCTGGGGTCCCTCTACCCACAAATACCTGTGACCGCCATAAACGCCCTTAAACAGCCCCCGTTTACTGCCCAGCCTGCCTGCTGCTAAATGAGGGCATTTGTTTCAAATTTGCAAATACCGAAAGCAGTGGAAACCTAAGTCCACTCCTAAAATGAAATGTTCTGCATTCCTCCAGGCCTGAAGCACCCCGCTTCAAAAGCTGCAAGAGGCCCTGGCTGTTTACTCACTGGTGGGGCTATTGGGAGAGGTATTTCCCTGCTCCCCGAGGAGGGCTCCTTTGATCTGGGCTGGGTGGGAAGGGGACAGAGAGAGGTGCCACCCAAGCCTGGCCCCGGCGGGCCCAAGCTCCCCCGCCTCCTTTCTAGGTTGCCGGCAACTGCTCCGAGGGGGGGCCTGGGAAAGTAAGTCTCACGGGGAGGCTCAAATAGAGACACAGCAGGCCGGCCCTGCAGGACCTCTCAGACCCCGTTCAACGCCCTCCCCCCACCTCCCCCCNTGGAGGACAGATTCGCCACCCCTCGGCCTGTACCGCGCCAACACACTTGGGACGCTTCATCCAGGCAGGGTGCGTGTTTACTAAATAAAAAGTCTTTTGTTTGAAGGAGTTTTCCGAAAGAGGGGAGCGGTCAGGAGCAGACAGAGATCCTCCTCCAGGCCCCCCGGGCTGTTCCAGGGCCCAGCAGCCCCTCCTCCCCCTGGAAGCTCCTCCCGCAGGAGGCCCGGACCCCTGCAGCGGAGGAGGAGCTCGGATCCCAGGCCGGATCTGGGATCCGGGCACAAAGCTGCTAGCAAGCTGGGCATTTTTTAAATTGGTCGGTTTAACAACTGGTTAATCGGCTACGTTAACCAAACGGATAGGACGATTTGCTCTTTGTAGCTGGAGCTGCGAGACCAACAGCACTTCTTTCTGGGTTTTTTTGTTTTGTTTTGTTTTGTTTTTCCCTCTAAGGCTGCAAGACAACCATTTTGTTTGTGAATTTTGTTTTTCAGGTAGCTGGCAATGACTTTGGCTCTCAGGTGCTATTCTAGCGCATCCCTTGTCTAAGGACCTGCTGAGCTAAAGGAACCTTCTCTTCTTTTTTAACAGATGAGCCACCAAACACTACTTTGTCCCCTTCAATGACAGGACGCAAGTTCCCAGGTTGGAATCTGAGAACTTCAGAAGCAGAAGAACAGACTCAGCAGGGGTGCCAAGAACGGTTCACAGCTCAGCTAAAGGGAGACTCGCCTGGCACTAAAACACATACATCTCCCCGAATGTCACTGGTCATTGTCCAAGCAATTCTGAAACCTCTTGAAAATTAAAAGACCTGCCTCCAAAGTCAGAAATGGAAGGGAAACCTACATCCATCGTGTCCCTACTATGGGCCGGGGCCTGTACCACCCACTGTGGGCTCCTTCATCTGTACAAAAGTAGTGAGAGGCAGCAACCATTATCCACAGCAGTGATGACTCTATTACCACCTACGTGGTCTCCCCCACAGCATAACCCAGTGTGCAACTCCCAGCAGGCACACTGGTCTGGAATGTGGCAATACACCTGCAAGCCAGGGCCTGTAACTGGCCGTGACCTTCCAGAAGCACCAGGCGGAAGAGATGGAGGGCTCAGAGAGGTTCAAGAGAAAAGCTCAAATCGTGGGGATTCAGGCATAGTGTTCTTCTGGACTTCTAGGTTACATAGCCTGACCATAACTAAAAACTTTAAGATATACACAATGGCCCCTCTGAATGGGCCACTGAAAACCTCAATCTTGCTGGTTTGTAAGGACAACAACAACAATTTATAAAAGCAAGAAAAATGGGCAATCCTGAATGCTGTGGCCCAAAAGATCTCTGCATGCGTAAGTTACTGCTACACTCTTTACACAGAAAGAGCAAAGGCTCCCCCGTCCCCTAACAGGGCTGCTCCTAACCCCACCCAGACAGTTACGGCATCTGCCAAATCTATTCCCCAACATTCACCTCACTCCCAAGTTCACCGCGCTCCAAGGCATGTGTGTGTAACACGTCATAGCCCAGAATCGGCTCTTCTGCTTACCAGCTCTGCAGTCCTGACTGGATCATGCTTTGTACCTCAGTTTCCCTACCTGCAAACGCCTCCTATGCCTTCATCCCCTCCCCCCAAAACCAACCACCCTCATCCTGCATACCTGCATAGCTTTGATAATAGGATCAAATGTCAGTGTGAGGGAAAGCATTCTGTCAACTGCAAAGGTAGGTCCACTTGTGGGATTACAGACGAGGCTCTCCCAGAGCACACCCAGCCCCTCCTCCCAGCTTAAAGCCTCCCTCCGGTTGTTCCCCTTCTGTACAAAAGAAAAGGTGTTCCTCACCAAGGCACTAGTCCCTCGAGCACTTGGGGACTAACCAGGGGAAGTTTCTGCCTTCTTTAACTCAGATAAAAATTCTTCCTTTTTTTCCTTTCTTTTCCAAACCTTTCCAAAATGTACTCATACTTCTCCATTCCCCTTCACACCCGGGAATTAAACCCTAATATCCATATCACCAGTTGATCGAGTCCAAACACATCTGTGCCCACGCACTAAAAACTCCAGAACAAAATGCAGCCCTTAAAGTCCTCTCCCTAAAACCAAAGGGGAGGAGGAGGGCCCGTAAGGCGCGACAGAAACACAGCTGGGGGAGCCTGGATGGCTCAGTAGGTTAAGCGTCCTGCTCCAGCTCTGGTCATGATCTCACAGTTTGTGAGTTCGAGTCCCGTGTCAGGCTCTGTGCTGATAGCTCAGAGCCTGGAGCCTGCCTCAGATTCTGTCTCCCTTTCTCTCTGCCCCTCCCATGTGTGCTCTGTCTCTCGCGCTCTCTCTCCCTCAAAAATAAATAAAATATTAAAAATTTTTTAAAAAGAAAAAAAAGCACAGCTGGACGTTGCATATGGCAATACGAGGTCATCCCCAAAGACGGCCACCCTAAAGGTCTTCCAAGGTCTTGTGTCGTCAAGTTGATGCTGGAGCAGCAGGTCGGACTTGCCCAACATCACATGAGCATTCTGGGGCAAACGTGGGAGCAGGGCCCATGCCTCCCTCCCAGTGCCTCTCAAGGAGGGATGTACACCTCACACCTCCAGGGTACCTCAAGCCCCCCAACACCCGTCTTTGCTACTGAAGCGATACTACTACTGCAGGATTTCCTCTAAAACAGCAAAGCCTATACCCTTTTTACCTAGGGTCCCTGGAGGCCCCAGTGTGCCCAGGGGAAGAGGACAAAGGAGAGAGGCAAGGCTGACACTTCTTAAGGAGATGTGGCCTGAGCAGGCCCTCTTCCCTGAAGACTCAGCCTGCCCTCTTTATTGATAATTACATGAGGCTTTAGAAGCTTGCATGTACAGCAGTACAAGCCCTAGGTCAGGGGAGGAGCCTAGAAACAGACCAAGACCCCAGCAGCTGCAGACATCCAGTATGGCGTGGGTATGGGACTGGCACCCCAGCCTCCCAAGCTTCTCCTACAATGTCAGATGAGCAGCACTACCCCCACCACCACCACAGGAGGCAGGCGAATAGTAGGGAAAATGGCTCATCTAAAACATAAGACTAGATTAGAGGTCACCAAAATCATCTTGGCCCATGAGAAGCAAAGGGCCACTCATTCCAATGGGACAGCCCCATAGGACTATTCAGGTTGTACACTGCTCAAGATCCCCAGCTGAGGTGTTCATACCGAAATACTGCCGTGTCCTTTTTGTTTTTAATTTTTTAAAAATATTTATTCATTTTTGAGAGAGAGAGAGAGAGAGAGAACACAAGCAGGGGAAGAGCTGACAGGGAGACACAGGATCCGAAGCAGGCTCCAGGCTCTGAGCTATCCACACAGAGCCTGACTCGGCTGTCCTGTGTCCTGATGCAGGGTTGTATTCACTTGGAGAAAGGGTGCCTATTTCTAATTTGTACAAGGGCATTTCATGAGCTAGCTACTGGGGCATCTCAGCCATCCACGCCCCAAAGATACAATCATTCTCCTTACTGCCTCACCAACGGCACCCCAGAAGGGGTAAAAAGGAGACTGTATGTCTCCTGGGGGAAAGGCCGTGCATGCTAGTGCCTACTCTGACCTCCTTAACTACCCACAGGGGAGAGCCCTCCATCCCTGACCACACCACACCTTGGGAACCTCCCTAGGGTATGTGATAGAAGTTCACACAAGCTACCTAGGGCACCTGACTGGGGAAACCCCACAGTCATTCTGTGATGGACGAAGCCCCTCCCTTGGGTATTACAAAAGTCAGCCTAAGCTACAAGAAACACAGCTTACTACCCACTTCCTAAAAGAACATCAGCGTGCCCCGGGAGATGGTGGCCCCAAACCAGCACTGAGCACCCTGGGAGAATCTGGTACTAGGACAGAGGGAGGAGAGTTCCCACCAGAAAATGCAAAGTGGCCGTGCCCACATTGCTGAGCTGCTGTTGGAATACTGAGACCTGTTTAGAAAAACCTGTGCTCTCAAACGAGGAACCCATTTCTTTTTTTTTAAATATATTTTTAAAATATTTATTATTGAGAGACAGAGAGAGACAGAGCATGAGCAGGGAGGGGGCAGAGAGAGAGGGAGACACAGAATCCGAAGCAGGCTCTGAGCTGTCAGCACAGAGCCCGACGTGGGGCTTGAACTCACGAACCATGAACGAGATCAGGACCTGAGCTTAAGTCGGATGCTCAACCGGCTGAGCCGGCCAGGCGCCCCCTGCGGAACCCATTTCCAAAGCTGCCCCGTCAAGGGCAACTTTGTCCAGCCCTTGCAAACCACACCTGGGATTGAGGACTGGAAACAAAGGTTGACACATTAAGAGGAGACAAAGGGTTAGGACAGTCTCTGGGAACAGACATCAGAGCTGGCCAGAGGGACTGCACCACCTCATAACTTCCTCAGCACTTGTGCTTTGCAGATGAGGAAACAGAGGCTTGGAAAGGTTAATTAATTAGCTCGAGGTCAGGTGGCTAGGCAGCAACTGAGCCCGAATACAGAAAAGCAGGTGTCACAGGATCACAGATGTCACTTCTCTTCCTTTATGATGCTCTGACGGGTGTGATGTTAGACAGAAACCACTCAAGTTTTCAGACTCTTGGTCCAATGCCATTTTGTTACTCTGATCAGTCCCTGCAGCCTTCTCTCTCCTCTGAAGCCCTTCCACTACCCGTTCGCTCCTGCATCATGGACTTACTGTCCTAAACATTCTAGAATGGTCTTCTATTCGGCATTTTATCCACACCAACATCTCATCACCACGCCTCCACTTTAGACGGACAGACTCCTTATGGCAACGCAGTTGTTCTCAAACCTGAATGTAGGTAAGACTCTCCTGGGAAGCAACTTTATTTTTTATTTTATTTTTCCTGGGAAGCAATTTTAAGATGCCATTTCCTTTTGAGATGTGAGCCGTGCCTGGATCGGCTCTTCAGAAATTACAACAGAATCCAACAAACGAGAAAGTAAAATGCCTTTTCTGGCTCCTTCCCTGATAATTCTGATGGGCAGGTCGACCGTAAGGCCCAAACAACTCAAAGTTTAAATAGGTTGTCTGGCTACATGCCCCACCTCCCGTATTACCTGATGGTCTCTGGACCACAGATCTACATCTTCCGAATGTGTGATTCACAGTCCCTTCCCCACAACTCAGGACCTAGTTTCCAGCAATTAAATACCCACCTAACCCAGCAAATGCACAGCCTTGCTCAGCAGGGTCTAAGCTTCCGGCAGCAACTTGGGATCCGCAGGACTCCTGCTGGACTGCGTTGCACTCACCTGTGTATTCGGTCAGTGTTAACGCACCAAGGGACACCGGAGCTTGGTGACCCCAATCCAAGCTGCAAGAGCGGAAAGGCGCCTGCGCGCGTCAGCCCTTCCAGCAAAGCTTCCTCCCTGCCCCACTGCCGCCCGTGTAGCATTACTGGGAGGGAAAGAAAGGGCCTGAACGCGGAGAAGAGGATGGAAAAAGTGACATACTGCAGAGGGCTTCCTCAAACCACTGATTAACTGCATTAGCTTCTGTGCCAGCTCCACCAAAGCGCCAGGGGGCTCGGCAGGGCCACATGTGCACTCCGTGGTGAACTCAGGGAACCCCAAGACAGGACTCTAACCCAGGGACAAAAGGACCAGGCGATGGCAGGGCCAGAGCAGGGATCCAGAAGGAAGGCAGTCAGCCAGCTCGAAAGCAAGACTAGAGCACCCCGCCCCCCTCCAGCAAGCATGGCCCTGAACCCGTAACCCCTCCATGTGGCGCTGCCAGGGGTAGTGCCAGGGGCACAGAGCAGAGAAGCATGCGAGGCTGAGGGACGCAGGCCAAGGACACCCAACCCCGTTTAATGACCCTTTCTTCCATCAGGAAAACACCAAAGACTGAATCCTTGGCCCCAAACTGCTCTTGGCTCAAACATTAGAGTCGGAACCGGCCAACGTCCATCCCCGATGAGTCTCACAGAAGCTCCCACTGGCTTAGACACAAACACACAAGCCCCTTCACTCCAAAACACGAAGTCTTCCAAAGGTTCAGCAATAATCGCCGAAGCCCAGCGGAGACGCCACCTCCTTTATGAATCAAACGTATTCCTGAAAAGTCATCCGCCGCCGACATTTCTGCCTAACAAATCCAACTTCTCCGCTGTCTTTCATTATAAAGTGAGACACATACGCTCCTCGAGGAAAAGCTGAGGAACTGAACATCACACTTCTTGCTGCACACCTTCCAGAGTCACACGTTCAACGGACAAGTTTCCTGACAAAATCTAATTCAAATTCAACCCAAAGTGAGGTAATTTTTTTTTTTTTTTGGTGAGGTAATTTTTAAGTACACACATCACACTAAAGAGCGTTCACATGAATTCAAAGTTATTTAAGGTAAAACGTTCAAATACTACTCAAGACTCAGGGCCCCTAACTTGAAAGCTCTGCACCTCAAGTTTCTGTATAAGGAGACCAGGACTTCTGCTACTTTGGGGTTCAGTCACCTTGGGGAGCTTATTTAAAAAATTTTTTTAAATGTTTACTTGAGGGGCGCCTGGGTGGCTTAGTCGGTTAAGCGTCCGACTTTCGCTTAGCTCATGATCTCGCGGTTCGTGGGTTCGGGCCCCGCGTCGGGCTCTGTGCTGACTGCCGGCTCAGAGCCTGGAGCCTGTTTCGGTCTGTGACTCCCTCTCTCTCTGACCCTCCCCTGCTCATACTGTCTCTCTCTCTCTCTCTCTCTCCTAGAAATAAATAAAACATTTAAAAAAAAATGTTTACTTGAGAGAGAGATAGAGAGAGACAGAGCATGAGCAGGGAGGGGGCAGAGAGAGAGGGAGACACAGAATCCGAAGCAGGCTCCAGGCTCTGAGCTGTCAGCATAGAGCCCGACGTGGGGCTCAAACTTACGCTCTCCACAAGATCATGACCTGAACCAAAGTCCAATGCCCAACTGACTGGGCCACCCAGGCACCCATCTTGGTAAGCTTATTAAACGCAGACTGGGATTCTGCTTTGGGCTCCCAGGGAATGTTGATGCCACTTTTCTGTGGACCTTATTTTGAGTGGCCCCTACATAGCTCCCAGTTTTTGACTTGGAGGCAGTGCAGCCTCACATACAGAAGTGGCTGCCCATGCCCTAGTGGCTGGGGAAAGCCAGAAGCCCTAGCACATCAAACTCAGTAACCCACGACAAAGAACAAACAGCCCAGAAACGGGGAATGACAGTCTGATCCCTTGATTCAGTCCTGGCAGAGCAGGCACAAAGGAGGAATGGGCACTCCCAACCCAGAGAAGCTGGAAAGGGTACAGGACCCCCAAGTAATCTGGATGTTTACTTCTGCCCTTGATTACTCTGCCCTGTACCCAAAAGGATCATTTTTAACAAGCTGACCCATTATAAATGATACTGTAATGAATTCGACAAGGGGGGGAGCACTTGAGAAAGTTAAAACTCGAGGGGGTACCTGGGTGGCTCAGTCGGTTGAGTGTCCCACTTCAGCTCAGTTCATGATCTCACGGTTGAGTTCAAGCCCCGCATCGCATCGGGCTCGCTGCTATCAGCGCGGAGGCTGTTTGGAATTCTCTCTCTCCCTCTGCCCCTGCCCCTCCCCTGTTGGCTTTCTCTCTCTCTCTCTCTCTCTCTCTCAATGTAAATAAACAAAGAGAAGAGAATAAAAACTCAAACGGGATAAAAATACGGAAGTGTCCTAAGAATGACAGAGTCTAAAAGTTCTATTGGCACCTTTCTGGCAGGAGAACAGGACAGCTTTGGGGACAAAAGTGGAAGTGAGGCCAGACAAGTGACAGATGGGGGAGGCAACACGTACCAAGGACTGGCCTGAGAGGAAAGAAAGGTCCGAGAAACCACACGTCTTAGGCGATGGTAAACTGACTAGCTGGGCTGGAATGGAAGGCTCCAGTAGGTGGAAAATATTTCTTGTTGGGGTGACTTGTGAGGCTGGAAAGGTATGTGGGAAGCATACCCCAGGAGAGGGAAGAACAAGAAAGGGGCCCTTTATAGACTTCATTACATTTAATCCTGTGCACAACTCCAGGAAGTTAAGTCCCTTTACAGAGGAGGCACACTGTGAGGTCAAGAAATTTGCCCAGGGCCACCGGGCCTGTCAAAGACTTTGAGTTGCTGTTTTGCCAAATACACAGTCTGCACTCTCTCCACCATTCAGCCCCTGCTCGGAACGCCAGGAGCGTGATTAGAGCCCGCAGCGAGTGATGTGCAGAGATTACCCTCTCCCTCCCACCAGTAGATACTTCCCAACAACTGAGGAAACCCATCACTGATAAAAGCAACTCCTAGGCCTGAATTACAGGCTGCAGGGCCTTAAGGAATCTGCAGGCAGCCTATCTCTGAATGTGACAACTCAATCTCCCCAAATGACACAAGAGCCTGGAAGGAAGAACTCAGAGAGGGGAGATGGCAACGGCGATGGGCAGTGACCACAAATGAACCCTCAAACGGCTGGTGCTAAGAATCCCAGATTTCCAACACCAAGCCCTCTCCTCCCCCTCTGCCGTATTTATCACAACGGGGATCTCAAAGTTTGGAAAGCTACTCAGCCATTTACAGCATAATTGCCCAAACTTCAAAATGGTCTAATCCACAAACCTAGCCAGACCAGGTCCCTCACTCCAGCCTTATGAACAGCAGGGTCTCACTACAACTCCAGTTAATTACACAGTTAAACAATGAGATGGAAAAATCTACTGTAATCTATTAAAAAATCACTGCCCCCTGAAGTCATGCCGTCTGGGGGTGGGTGAGTCCCCGGATTTCACCAGAAGACAGCAGGCGCCTTAGCCTCGGCTGCAATTGTTTACTGCACATGGACAGGTTCCACATCAAGGCACGTTTGGTGGAACTGATTTAAGGCTCTCATTAAAATGTTCCTTTGTTGAGCATAAGACATCTCCCCGCCCGCCCCCTCCAGGAGATTCCAGACCTCCAGTCCCAAGCCCTCAGCCTGCCTGCCCTAACTTCCCCCAAGATTCCCCTCTCTGCTAAACACCCACCGGATTAACATCGATTAACATCAGAGTTGTCTTCTCACGGAAAGAATTCAGGAATTCAGCATTTGCTGAACGAACAAGGGCCCAGTCTCCACCAGAATCTCCCCTTGACTCCCGAACTCAAAACATCAGCAGGGAAGACAGCCATATCAGGCGACAGGCGACGTATACACCCAAACCCAGCCACCAACCTAGTAAGCCTGGGAGCTGGGGCTCCTCACCCATATGGCTGGGCCCCCTGATCCTGGCGGTGCGCAAAAAAAAAAAAAAAAAGAAAAAGAAACAACAAAAAAAAAACAAACTTCCATACTTCCTCTGGGAGCAGATGTGGGTTCTGCCATGAGCAATAACCACCCTACACATCACAAGGAACACAGGGCAGCTCCAGAAACACCTCCTCCGAATCCCTGGAGCTTGTTCCTACCTCTCCACCTTGGGTTACAATTACCTCTCCATTTAATCAGGGGTGGAGGAGATGTTGACTCCACAAGCACCAAAACCTCTCAACAGCTGGCAAACCAGGGAGATGTCAGAAAAGGCTATTCTCTACCCCCACCCTCTCTATGGCCATTCTTCCAAGAAAGAAGAAAGTGATAAGCTAGGACCAGGTGTCCTGGACAGAGTTCCTCCAGAAAGAGCTGCTGCCAGGATCGCTACCAAAGAACACTGAGAGTGAGAGAGAGAGAGAGAGAGTGTGTGTGTGTGTCTGTGTGCGTGTGTGTGTGTTGTGGGGGGCTTATATCCAGTCCAGGGCGTTGGGGGTGTGTAGGTAGCTTGGTGCTTTCCCGTAAAGCACTTCAACACCTCACTGGTAACTCTCAGGTGTGACCAAGCCAGGAAATAAAGGCTGTGTTGGGCTGGGGGGCGGGGGTTGGATCCTGTCTGCCCTGTAGATACCGGCCACACCCTCATCAAAACGCTGAGGCCCTCCAAGAAAGGGCAGAATGAACTCTTTTTGCCTTTCTGCCCGTAGAATGAGAGATTTTCTTTCCTTGGCGCGGAGAGACAGGATGGAAATCCAGGAAGGAGCAGAACAAACCCCGTCCGCACCTTTGCAGGCCGGCCATGCCCGATTTTGGCAGCGGCCTTCACACATTAGTCACCGCGACAGCCTAGGACTCTCGGCTCCCCAGATTCGACCCGGCTGGGAGTGGGCTCAGGGCTTGGGCCCAGGAGCTGGAGGAGACCGGGCGGCCTCTGATTCTTCCCTTCTTCCGCCTGCACCAGCAGGGACATCAGGGGTCCCAGCCTGGCCCGGGAACTTGGAGGAGGGAAGCCGGGAGCGTCTGGCCGGCGGAGGTAACAAAGCTCCGCGCTCTGCGCGTCGCAGGTCGGTCCCGCATCCGGCCCCAGGCCGGCCCCCCTCACCCAGGTTGAGACTGCTGGGGGAACTCCGTCTCCCCCGCCGCCAGCCACCTCACCGCGCCCCCCCAAGTAGGAGGGAGTCATTTCCCTCCCGAAAAGAAACTCGCCACCGGGGCCCGGGAGCCGGCAACTCCGTGCAGTTCCCGAGAAAACTCTCCGCTCAGACCGGGAAAACTCTGGGCGGCTGGAAACGCGTCCTCGCGGGCGCGAAGGGAGAGGGGCCCGAGAGAGTCCGCAGGGGCTTAGCCAAACCGGCCGCCGAGACCTCGCGCCCGCCGAGATCTCTCCACCACTCCAGGGTGTCTTGCCTGGCCCAGCCACCCGAAGCCAACTCCCCGGTGCCCCCTTTTGCCCGCGGGGCTCCCGCGCTTCTCGCGCCCCTCTCCCGCAGCTCGCCGCGACTCACCGCCCAGCAGCGGCAGCAGCAGGACGCTGAGCAGAGGCAGCCGGCGGAGGCTGCTCGGGGTTCCCCGCGCAGCTCCCATCGCGGCGGCGGGCTCGGGGAGAGGNCGGCCGCCGCGCGGCGCCCCGCCCCTTCCACGCCCCCACCCCGCCGTGGCGGGGGAGGAGCTCGCAGTTGGGGGAGGGGTCTGGAGATGGATGGGGGACTGAGGGAGGGAGGCCCCAGGGAGTGCAGGGGACCTGAACGAGGTAGGGGGGCGTCGGCTGTGCCTACTGCCCGCTTAGTCTGCAGGGACTCGGAGAACCAAAGTGACTCTTATGGCCCCTGGGGAGGATTGTCAGTTCTGGGCCTTCCTGGGGGCTCTGACCAGCATTTCCCCCAAATTCTCTGGGTAGGAGTGGGGAAAAGCGGGCTTTGGCTCACTTCTCAGCAACCAGAAATCCTGAGGAAGACCTAGAACAGAAGGGTGTCTTTGATGTCCCCAAGCAAGGTAGCCTGGAGACACTATGGAACCCCTGGAGAAGTGAGGGGCCAGTGCATGGCCGGGTTCTGGTTTGGATGTGGACCAATCTGAACCCAAAGGTAGAAACCGGCCAGGCCTCAGCCTGGCTGAAGGCTGTTAAACTGACAAATTTATCCCAAGTCCATCTCCAGGCAGCCTGGGCTGCAGGGCATGGCCAAGTCTCCAGCTGTGGGGAGGCCCAGCGCAGCCCTTGCTCCAGGCACCCCCCACCCCCAGCGCCACCACCCCCACATTCTTTCTTTGTTGTGAAAGCAGCAAGGGGTGTAGGAGGCGGGTCAGGAGGAGTCAAGCTTTAGAAGATGGGCCCCAGCTGCTGCTCAGGCCTCCAGGATATGCTGAGAGGGGATGGATAGTGAGTGCCTCATCCCCCTCCGGCTCCGGAGGGCCCCCCAGGCCTGCTTAGACCTCCCTTCCCCCAAGCAGCTGGGAGGAGGAGGGGCAGCCACAGAGGGCCTCACAGGCCGGGAGCAGTGGCGCCAGGACTCCAGGGTCCTGCCACATGGCCACCACATGTCCCTGACAACCCAGTCCCTAGCACCTTCTCCTTGGGTTGTGGGCCTCCTCCCCCATCCCCCAGATGCCTTCCTGCAGGCCCTGCTGGAGAGGATACAAACAAGGGAAGGAAGAGAGGAGAGATCCGTGAATCAACACTTCTCGTGTTGCCCCATCCATCACTGCCCGTTGCCCTTCTGTGAAGGGCCCCCCACACAACCCTTGCTCCCTACCCTCTTCGGTCAGGACTCGAGTGGCAAAATGGTTACCTGATTCTTTTATTTAAGAAAAGTGAAATACACGGACCTGAAGTGAGGCAGCAGAGGGAACAAGAGAGGCCAGAGCAAGGGCAGCTTGGCTGGCCTGCCCCAAACCCTCTGGGAGAAGAGCCAGCAGCAGGCTCCATCTCTGAGATGCATACCTGCTCTTTATGCATCTTGGGGGCCTCAGAGCTAGCTTCTCTAGAGGACTACGGGGGAGAGGATGTCCTGAGGGTCCTTCCTGAGGTGGATTCCTGAGGAGGGAGCCAAGACCCTAGGGCAGCAGCAATCTTCTGGTTAACTGCTCTCCCTTCACTGTCCCACCTTGGGGCGGGAAGAGCCAGGAGCAATAGGGAATGCTGAGAGGGCTGTCTGGGGGGAGACCCAGCAGACCTGGGGGCTCGGTTGAATGTCAGCTGCTTGAAGAGAGGTCCGTGGTGCTGGCACTGAGGCCCCGGGAGACCTGAAACAGACAACACCATGCCATCGGCCCAGGGACCTCAGCCTCACTGAAGACTGTCCCCTGGAGTCTATCCATTTCATGGCTGCAATCTATCTGCAATCTATCTAGACCTAGGACGGAGCTTGTAACCTTAGTCCCAAGCTCCGTGACTCTGTTTAGTTTTAGCTTTTGCTAGGATTTTCAAGAAGGCCACAATCTGGTGGAGAAAACACTGGGAAGAGCCACATGCATATCAGCACATACTTTGAATGTGTTGATACAAATAGTCTCTTCCCATTAAGATGTCATTTTTGGGGCGCCTGGGTGGCTCAGTCGGTTAGGCATCTGACTTCAGCTCAGGTCATGATTTCACGGCTCATGAGTTCAAGCCCTGCATCAGGCTCTGTGCTGACAGCTCAGAGCCTGGAGCCTGCTTCAGATTCTGTGTATCCCTCTCTCTCTGTTCCTCCCCTGCCTGTGCTCTGTCTCTCAAAAAAAAAAAAAAAAAAGTCATTATTGGTTTCCAAAATGTAGATAATTAATACTTTTTTTCTTTTTCCCTTCTCATCTGCTACTGAGCCCCCAAGGTGAAGAATATGGTGGCTGCAGGAGGTAGAGCAAATCATTCCTAAATTATTCATAATTTCAAAGTACCAGTTTAAAGAACATCGATTCCTTTTCCCTTCCTGATTCATTTATTTGCTGCCATCTCTGACCCAAAACTGCCCCTTGGTGGTCACCACCCTCTTCAAGCTGCCTGATTCTCATCCACCCAACTCTAATTCCCTGGCTGGAGTCTTCACCCCTGAGGATTCTCTCCTTTTCCCTAACTCCTACTGCTCTTTGTCCATGGCTACCCTTTCTTTCTCACCCACCTATATGCTCACGAGTGCTGCTCTCACCTGGAGGGGTGCTGCACTGGGTTGATTCAGATAGTTTAAGGAGGCTGCCCGCTTCATGTTGCTGCTACAATGCAAGAATAAAGAACTGAGGCCTCTTCTCTTCCCCATTTGTGGCCCTAATGCTGTGGGCCTCTCGGGCACATGTCAAATCAGTGCCTCCCCCGCATCGGACACCCCCACACACACACATACACACACTCATACACACTCTCTTATCTTCATCTGTAACCAATATCTCCTCAGTTTTCCCGAACACTGGGGCACCCATTTTGCCCAGACTCTTTCTCCATGGCCATCCCACTGACCCTCCTCCATGTTTCTCTCCAAGATACTTCCCCTCCAGAGATGAGGGTCCAAGAGGAGCTGGAGGCAAGGGCTCACTGGCTTGCTTTGCCGTATCTCAGTTTCCCTGTGTACCTGGAGGGCCGAGGCTCAGTCCCTTGGAGCTTCCTCACCAGGAGTTCACTGCTTCTACGAAGCACATCCCGGATCTTGCCCAGAGAACCACTTCTCTGTAGGGTCCCACTGCCATCCTGGCAGAAAGGGGTGAGGAAGAGAAGCTAAGGAGATCCTATCAGGCTGCCTTCTGAGTCTACTGACATCATTTATTCTGCACACTTCCCGCCTCCCCCCAAAGCCTAGTGATTGAAAACAAGAGCCCTATCGATAGATGGCTTGCAGATACCCCTAAAGGGATGGGCTAACTGAACTGGTGGACAATATGTGCCCGTGTCCTACGTGGACAGGCCCAGAGCCTCTCACCACCACCAGCAAGAGGGAGGAGAGATCAAGGGGCAATAATGAGACTCACCCCTGACCATTCCACGGCCACAGAAGCATCTTCACCTCCCTCGAATTTCACGCTGCCCCCAGAGCCCTCCTGAGAGGTCCTTCCGCTGTCACCTTCCCCAAGTAGCTCGGCCACCTTGGTCTGACTGATAGGGTCAGTGCCCTGGAAGGAAAAGGAAGGAGCTAGGACTCTGCACTCCTTAACTGCTCAGGATGGGACGTTCAAACTTTTTTCACCATCAGCCCCAACAAGGAAAACATTTTCCCTTGTGATGTCCTAGCATACACATTACACAGATTGGGAAGAGCTTACGTCTTTGCAATGCATTCCTACATAGAGATACATACATATTTTAACTATGGCCCACACTGAATTGATTTCAAACCCCACAAATGAGGGGCACCCGGGTGGCTCAGTTGGTCGACTGTCTGACTCTTGATTTTGGCTCAGGTCATGATCTGAAGTTTCCTGAGTTCAAGCCCCACATTGGACTCCTTGCTGACAGTGCAGAGCCTGCTTGGGATTCTCTCTCTTTCTCTCTGTGCCCCTCTCATACTCTATCTCTCTCAAAATAAATAAACTTTATAAGAAAAAAAAACACACTAACGAATCACAACCCACAATTTGAGAAACTCTGACTTTGGGCTCCCCTCAACCTCAACTCCCTCCCTCACACCACCCATGGTCCTCTGCAGTAGATTCTTCAAATTGTGAAAGGACATGGCTTCCCTTTTTTTTTTTTTTTAAGGGAGAGAGAGAATCCCAAGCAGATTCTGTGCTGTCAGCACAGAGTCCAATGCAGGGCTTGATCACATGAACCGTGAGATCATGACCTGAGCCAAAACCAAGAGCCAGACACTCAGCCAACTGAGCTACGCAGGTGCCCCACGCAGCTTCCCTTGTAATAGTCCCATTTAGTGATATGAACGTCGAACTTGGAGTCCTGACCATAGAGCGCAGGTGAAGGGGTAGGAACACACTTAAAAACAACCACAAAGAGTGTCTCACCTTCCTGTCCCTGGCTTCCTCCTCAGCCTCTCCTTTTAATCTTCTGAGATTCACAAGAAGCCTCAGTGATCCCCTGTCCCCAGGGCCTACCTTCCAGACCTCCTTCCCCTGTCCCCTCCTGGTCACTGACCTGTTTCTGAGAGCGCAGGGCACATTCTTCTAGGGTCTCAGCAGCCTCCAGCTTTCCCTGGCGCCTGTACAGAGCTCCCAGGTTTCGCAGAGTGGTGTTTACTGTGGGGCTGTGGGAAGGAAGTGAAGATGGACTCAGAAAAGAAGTGGGTGGGGGGCGCCTGGGTGGCTCAGTCGGTTAAGCGTCCAACTTCGGCTCAGGTCATGATCTCACGGTTTGTGGGCTCGAGCCCCGCTTCAGGTTCTGTGCTGACATCTCAGAGCCTGGAGCCTGTTTCAGATTCTGCATCTCCCTCTCTCTCTGCTCCTCCCCCACTCGTGCTCTGTCTCTCTGTCTCAAAAATAAACAAAAAACAAAAAAAATTTAAAACAAAAAGAAAGAAAAGAAACGGGCGAGAGAAGGGGCAAAGCTAAGGCCAAGGAAAAGTCAAAGGGAAGAAGGGAAAAGGTCCCAGGGGCCAGGATCAGGTCTTGGATGGAGAGTGTCAGAGGCCAAGCCAGCTTCTCGCTGGCAGCTCACCTGCTCACTTTGCAGGCCTTGTACCAGCCTCCGTACTCAGTATAGGGTGTGCCACCCTCTCGGTGCCGGCTCTGCAGAACAGAGGGGAGAGGAAGCCAGAAATGAGAGCACAGGAGTGCTGGAGTGCAAGGGGTGCGGGTGCAGACTGGGCTGGGGAAGGCACCCTGCGGCCGGTGCTCAGGTGGGAAGTAAGGAAGGCGCTGGGCTAGCGCAAGGAGTAAACCAGAGCCCCAGGCAGCCTTGGGCTCCCCAGGCCGGGCCCCACACTCACTTTGCTCATTTCCTCCCGCTCCTCTGCATGCATCCAGATGGGCTTGTGGTCATCTGGGGGTGATACACGGGATGGGGTGGTAAGGTTAGAGAACAGAGCTACACAGTATGTGGAGGAGCCAGGACCCAGAGACCCAGGGGTTGGACTCAAGGGGTTTGGCTCTGCCTGGGAACCTCTAGGGCCTAACCCCCTACCTTTGGTCTGCATTTCTTTCCCACCCTGCAGCGCCCCGCCCCCCCGGGGCCAACCCCACTCACCATCCACAGACCCAAACTCCTGCAGATGGGCCCGGGTCAGGATCTCTTTGTAGAGCGTCTCAGCCTCGGCATATTTGCCCTGTTTCAGGTAACAGGAAGCCTGCAGGCAGAAAAGCAAAAACACAGGACAGAGTCTCAGCAGGGCTCAGGGCTTTCCACTTCTTGGCCTCTCTTCCCCAGAGATCCTCCTCACACTTCCTTTGCTAGCTGCAGGGTCAAGGATGTCCTCGCTCCACTCCCAGGAGGCTAGGGGACTTGGCTTTCCCCCTGGGATGAGGCGGATCCCTCAGCCCAAAGGCAGCCCCAGACACACAAAGATGACGGGGTTAGTGCACTGCAATATGGTGCTCTCCCTTCGCCTCCCTCCAAGGACTCCATCCCTTCCTCCCTTACCAGGTTGTTCTTGGTCCGGGCTACGTTAGGGTTGTCCGGCCCCAGCTGCCCCTCATAGATGGCCAGTGCCCGCCGGTAATAGCGCTCCACGGCCTCGTACTTGCCCTGGTTTTGGCACAACAGGGCCAGGTTGTTCAGCTGCTTTGCCACATCTGGGTGGTCAGTGCCGAGGACCTGGAGGGGAGTAAAGGAGTGACGGATGGCTATGAGTGTGTGGGGGGGTGTGTAACCATGTGTGCCCATGCCCATGTGGGGAGCAAGGGGGAGGGCAGGACAGGAGGGAAGAGGCCGGGAAGGGGGTTGAGAAAAAAAGTGATTGAGGAGGCTGATCTGGAAGAGAGATGATGGGGGAAGGTCACTGCAGCAGGGAAGAGGGAGCAGGCACAGGCACCTTTTCGCGGATCTCCAGTGCGCGCTGGCACAGTGGCTCTGCCTCCTTGTATTTGCCCCTCTTGCCATAGAGCACAGCCAGATTGTTGAGTGTGGCAGCCACCTAGGGAGACAGGCCGCCTTCTCAGCGTCGGTGCTTTCAGGGACCTGGAGCACCGGAGGTCCTCCTCCTCCCGGACAACAGGGCCCCACGCTGCACAAGTCCCAAGAGAACTGGACTCTGTCATCCTAACCGGAGGCGGAGGCGGGTGGAGGCAGCCGCCGTGGGGAGAAGCGGCTGAACTGGAGGTTCTGAGGTTCTCTCTGGGGGTGGTATCGCCCCCTAGGGGGATTTCTAGATATTTCTGTAGGTGAGGTTTTGTGGGGTTTGGGGTTGCCATAAAGACTGGGGGCATTACCTTTGGGAAGGAAGGATGTTCTGCGCGTGTGGGACAGCTCTGCTAACTTTGGAATGTCCCGCCAGACCGTCAAACACTGTAAGCTTTGACACTTAGTGGGATATCAAGATAGGAGCTATGTTTTCTGAGTGACATCATCTCTATCTATCACATGTTGTAACATAGGAATTATTTTCACACAGCGCATTCGCAAAAATATCTTGTTTCTCATTTTCCCCACTTGATTTTCCACAGTTGATCATTTGTCTTGGCATGCTATCCCTATTTAAGGTTATTTCTCTCTTTCTCTTATCATATACGAATAAATCTGGCCTGTCGTTACTTAGTCTAACACTGGATCTTAATCTTGTATCCACCAATACTTCCGCTCTGTCATTTTTTAAAAATTCTATTCACTTACGTTCTTAGTAATCTCTACACTCATTGTGGGGCATAGGCTCCAAGATCAAGAGTCACATGCTTTTCTGACTGAGCCAGCCGGGCACCCCTGCTCTGTAATTTTTTCAGTACTTCTTATATAGAATGTCTTACTGGTCTTATACTTTTTCTTTTTTTTTAATTTTTTTTTTAAGGTTTTTTTTTTTTATTTCTAGAGAGAGAGAGAGAGCGTGAGCAGGGGAGGGTCAGAGAGAGAGGGAGTCACAGACTGAAACAGGCTCCAGGCTCTGAGCTGGCAGTCAGCACAGAGCCCGACGCGGGGCTCGAACCCACGAACCGTGAGATCATGACCTAAGCGAAAGTCGGACGCTTAACCGACTAAGCCACCCAGGCGCCCCTGGTCTTATACTTTTTCTAAATCTAAAGTTAACTATCATATTGGGTTATATGTAAATCATATATTATGTTTTCTTGAATGGTTGTACTCAATAAAACTGTTACTATGTTCTCGTTTTATTGTGAGTATACTATATATTATTTTATCGGAAGTTACTTTCTTTGTTTCTCTCTTTTTTTAAGTTTATTTATGTCTTTTGAGAGAGAGAGAGAGAAAGAGCATGTGTGCACATGTGGGAGAGGGACAGAGAGAGAGAGAAAGGGAGAATCCCAAGCAGGCTCCGCATAGAGTCCTATGTGGCCCAATCTCACGAACTGTGAGCCCATGACCTGAGCTGAAATCAAGAGTCAGATGCTTAACTGACTGAGCCAGCCAGGCGCCCCTTCCTCTTTCATATTAATAAGGTATTGCTCAATAGTTTTTGGAATTGTATGCACAGGTCAGTTACAGCATCTATGAATTATGTTTCCGGAAAATACTCATTATAAGAAGGAATCACTGGGTCTCAGAGAGTTGAGAACCATTGGGCTTAGCAGAGAGTGCCTGGAAGAACAGAGCCCTCACGCTTCTTCCCTGAGCACCCCTAGTGAGTGAGCTGAGGGCAGTGGATAAACAAACTAAGAGAAGCCAAAGTAGCATAGAGCAAGGAGGGCAAGAAATACTGACAGCAGGGTGGTCCCGGCCCAGGGTGCTCTCCCGGATGCTGAGGGCATCATTCAGCAGGTGGGCAGCTTCCTTATACTTATTCTGGTCCCTGGAAGAGGAGAGAAATAACAAGGGGTTACCCTGAACTCTGACCCAAGCCATCTTCTTCCCTCCTTCCCTTTAGGAATATGGAGGTATATTTAGGGATTGGGGGCCCCACGAGGAGACAGGAAGCCTTAAGCAGTGAGAGTTCACCAACACACCTGTCCCTGGATGTAGAACACTGCCACGCCAAGAGGAGACAGGTTATAGGATGCAATTGATGGAGACAGAGAGGGAAAGAGACCCTCCCCAAAGGAAAGAACGGAGAAGCAAAGAGGCTGAGACATGCGTGTCTCTGAGATCAAGGGCTCGGGTATGGAAAGAACAAGAGAGTACTGGTGCAAGAGAAAGCCCCTAGTGGGGTGACTTAGGAGGCCCAGCAGGCAGAAGAGGTCCCCTGGGGAGAGGAGGAATGGGAGCCAAAAGTGGGTTGAGGTGGGAATCTGGAGGCTGATTCAGGAGAGGAGGAGGCCAGGACTCACCGATACACCAAAGCAAGGATGTTGAGCATGGTCGCGACATCGGGGTGGCCACGGCCAGATGTGCGCTCCAAGTCCTCCAGTGCCTGCTTGCAGAGCGGCACGGCCACCTCATAGCGACCCTGGGCGGCATACTGGATCACCAAGTTGTGCAGTGTCCGCAGCCTCGCCGGGATCTCATATCCGCTGTGCTGGGTGCCCTGGCCACGGGACACTAACCATCACAGACAGTGAACAGGAAACTTCCTCGGGGCACTCTTCTCCCCTTTGCCGTCCCTCCTCTCCGTGCCTTGTTCTGTGCCCGCATCCACCCCTCGCCAGGCCCTCCCTGAAGATCCACCCCAGCTGCTATTCCTTTTCTGGCTCCCCTGTACCTGGGCCCCTCACAAACCCACTTGTTCACCCACTAATTCATTCATTCAACAAAATTTACTCCATCAGCATGAGCCAGGGGCTGCGTCAGGGATACAAAAATAAGACCTGGTTCTTTCCCTTGAGGAGCTCATGCTCTTCCATGACTCCAGGGCCATTCTCTCATTCGACTATGAGCTTCTTACTGGCGAGAACTCCATAACTGTCATCTCGGTATCCCTAATGTCCACCATAGTGCCCAGTACACAGGAAGTGTTTAATAAATATTGATGAACAATGGGGAGGCTGAGGAAATCAAAGCACTAGCCCGGTCCCGCCCTATATCCAGGGAAAGTGGAGAACCTATTTCTGGAAAGGGAGCATCCTGTATGCAAGGTGGGCCACCATTAGGACCAGCCCCCTGCTGCCCCGTTTCACCCTCCAGGCCCAGGGGCAGACTCACAGCCATTGCTGGGGTCTTCCTCCTCCTCATTGGGGAAGAGATCATCCAGGGAATCCTTGGTGGCATCACCCTCCTTCTCCTCCTGGAAGGGAAGAAGCAACACGTCTAGGCCAAGATATCCCCAGTAGCCTCTTCAGGGCCCCTCTAACCCATGAAATCGCTGACAGCTGGAGAAAAGCCTAGTTCATGTCTCTGCCCCTGAGAAGGCCAGCAACTGTCCACCAATCTCACACCGCTCTTATTTGTAAATCTCCTTCCATCACATTAAGAGTTTCCTAAGTACCTTCATTCTCTAGCCTCCACCCCTCTCCTCTTCAACTCTTGTAATTATAGACCAGGGCTGATCTCTGTGTGTTTACACTGATTATATGTCTGTCCTGTCTTTCCTGAGGGCGGGGAGTGTCTGATCTTATTGACACGTATCCAAAGCACATCGGGCTCAGCCTTGCGCCCTTCAACTGCTACCTCTCATGTTGGACTTAGTGCTCAACCCTCACGGTCTCACCTGCTTCCACATGGACAAATTTGCTTTGCCTCACCAAGCATGTCAGCCTTCTACAAACCCCTCCAACCCTCCCACCCAGACTCACCAATGTGTCTGTCCCTTGCAAATCATCCCACTTCCCTGGGACAGATCAGCTTTCCAGCCCAGGAGCCTTATCTATGACACATACCCAACCCCAGTCTAGAAAGCTTCTCCCTCCCCCTCATCATCCGTTAAAATCCAGCCCAACTCCTAACCTGTTCAGCTAAAAAAAATCCAACCTCAGTCTTACCCATCCATCCCAATACCCCATCTGTAAATCCTTCTCAGACCATTCCAGCCCCCACGAACAAATCTTGAAATTCCTCCCATACTGACAACCATTCACCCAGCACTGAGCATTTGCTGCTTTATGTTGTTACATACACGTTCTCATGTGTAAGCCTTGGCCCTATAGCTATGTTATAGGCTTGAGAAGGCAGGAACTCTTTTACAGTTCTTTTTTTTCAATCTTCTTTAAAAAATGTTTATTTAGGGGCACCTGGGTGGTTCAGCTGGTTAAGCATCCAACTTCGGCTCAGGTCATGATCTCACAACTTATGAGTTCGATCCCCACATCAGGCTCTGTGCTGATGGCTCAGAGCCTGGAGCCTGCTTTGGATTCTGTGTCTCCCTCTCTCTCTGCCCCTCCCCCACTCATGCTGTCTCTCTCTCTCTCCTTCAAAAATAAATAAACATAAATTTAAATATTTTTTTAATGTTTATTTTTGAGAAAAAGAGAGCACGGTGTGTGTGTGTGTGGGGGGGGGGTGGCGCAGAAAGAGAGGGAAACAGGATCTGAAGCCTGAGAACATCAGAGAGCCCAATGCAGGGCTCGAACTCATGAACCTTGAGATCATGACCTGAGCTGAAGTCAGACACTTCACCACCACTAAGCTACCCAGGCACCCCTCTTTTATAGTTCTTTACATCTCCCTTACACACATCCTCTCACACCACCTAGGGCAGAAGGATAAATAAATGACTGTTGATTGAGGGTTAAATTTCACATTGTGAGAGCAAATTTTAGGAGGGTGTTGCTCGACTCTGCTATGCTTTCCCCCATTGTAGCACTTAGGATTATGGACTGGAATTGTCCAGGTGCTTCTCTGTCTGCCCCCAACCCCAAACTATAACTGTGAGAGCAGGAACTTTGTCTGCCTGTTCACTGTTGCATCCCCAGCAGGGCGCATAGCGCCTGGTGTACATAGGTGTCGTGGAATTAAATGTCCATTGAATGAGTGAAAACTGTTTCTACCTTGCAGTTTTCTGGAGTTGGTGTCAAGACCCGCATCCTGTCAGGTGGGGGCAGGCTGTGTGGCACTGCTGGCCCCTACAGCAGATAAAGCAATCGCCCCCACGTCTGTGCGGCTCCCAGCTGTCTGCCCCGCGGCCAGCCTTGCCTGCGCATGCTTACCGCAGTGTGCCCATCCTCGTCGTACTGTCGCAGCTGCCCCAGGAACTCCAGGTGCTTCTTTTCCTCCTCCAGCTGGGCTACCGCCTGCTCGCTGCGCTGCAGCCGCTGCTGGGTGCCCGCCAGCTCGTCCCGGAGCCACTGGTTCTCCTGACACAGCCGCCGTACCTGAGCCCGCAGCTTCTGTTTCTCTGACTCCACTGTGCTCAGGTGGCTGGCCAAGGCCAGCATCACCTAGATGGGCACATCCTGTAAGCGCCACACTCTGGATTGGAGCGTTCAGGGATAAGTGGGAGCGGTGCCTACTGCCAGCAAAGCTGTCAGGAGCCATGAGGCGGGATTGGGTAGTGATGGCTCTACCTTCAAAATATACTCTGAATCCACTCTCTCAGCACCCTGGGCCAGGCCACCATCAGTTCCCATCTAGATGGGTACAAGAGCCTCCTCCCTGGCCTCTGCTTCTGCCCTTTTTGCTTAGGGTCTGTTCTCAACCCAGCAGCCAGATAATCCTTTTATTTTTTTAATGTCGATTTATTTATTTTGAGAGAGGGAGAGAGAGAGAGAATTTCCCAAACAGGCTCCACATTGATAGTGGAGATCTCACAAATAGTGGAGATTATGACCTGAAATCAAGAGTCAGACGCTTAACCGACTGAGCCACCACACGCGCCCCAAACTGATCTTTTTAAATGTTGAGCTAGACTTGGGCACCTGGGTGGCTCAGTCGGTTAAGCGTCCAACTTCAGTGCAGGTCATGATCTCACAGTTCGTGAGTTCGAGCCCCACATCAGGCTCTGTACAGGCTGATGCACTGATGGTGCAGAACCTGCTTGGGATTCTCTCTCTTTCCCTCTCTCTCTCCCTCTCTCTGCCCCTTCCCTACTTGCATGTTTCCCCCACCTCAAAATAAATAAGCTTAATAAATAAAAAATAAAGTTATAAAAAAGTGTTAAGCTAGACCACATCACTCCTCTGCTCAATATATTCCAATAGCTTTCATTTCATTCAAAGTAAAAGCAACGTTCTTATGACGACCTTCAAGTTTCACATGATCTATCCCTTTCTCTCCCACCCCTTCTACCTCTTGTACTTTAGCCTCTATTTTGCTTCATCTCACACACTCTACTGCAACACACTGGTCCTCACTGAACTTGTCGAGAAGGCTCCAGTTCAGGGCCATCGTGTGTACTGTCCAATCTTTGCTCAAATGCCACCTTTTCAGGAAGACTTTCTTTGACCACGCTATGTAAAGGTGTATCTTCTCTCTCCGTATCCCTCTACCCCCTTCTCTGTTTTATTCTTACCCCTCATCTTTAGCAATTATCACTCTGACACACAGAATACACTTATTCTGACATATAGATAATACACAAATAAATGTAAGCTAGAATGTAAGCTCTGAGATGGCAAAGAGTTTTGACTGTTGAGTTCAGCGATGTGTCTCCAGTGCCCAGAGGAGTTGTGCCTGGCACAAAGTCAGGGCTTAATACATGTTTACTGAATGAATGAAGGCAAGCATCTAGAACAAGGAGATCCTAAATGACCCCAAAACTCCAATCAGGCAAATGCTCCTCCAAGGCCACTTGGCACCATCTCCTCCCCTCACCTGGGCCTCACTCAGCCCCAGCTCGATGTTCTCCATGGAACGTCGCAGCTGCCGGGCCTTCTCATGCACCAGCCCTTCTTCATGGCCTCCTTGCTGCAGACACTCAATGGTATGGGACAGACTTTGCAGGACAGCCTGATGTTCACTGTGTAGGGCCTCCAGCCCTTGGCTCACCAGCCGGGTACTTCCCAGGATCTCCTCCTGGCTGAGCCGGTGCCCTGCAGGCTCATCCCGTTGCCCCAGCACCAGGCCTGACATCCTGGCCAGGGGGACCTTGCCTGGGCTGGGGAGAAACAACAGAGCTCAGTGGGGGTAAAGAAAAGAAAGAGCAGCTGAGTACGTTGGTTAGAGGGTGGTGAGGATCCAAGGGACAAGGGAGAATATGGGTGGCCTTCTGTCTCTGGAGAGAGAGTGATCAGTGGGGAGGGAGCCTACAACACTAAACACAAAGTAAAGGTGGCAAAGAGAGATGGAGAGGAATTGAGTTGAGCGAGGAAAGACAATAGAAGGAACGGAAGTGCTGAAAACTAGCAGATGGATTTAGAAATTAGGAAGAGAATAGGAAATGTTGTTGAAGAAAGAGCTTGGGACAGTAATAGGAAAAGGAATCAGATGAGAGCATTACAGGGAACACAGAGGGTCTCTGGAGAGAGCTGCAAAGGAAACAGTTAAAGCAGACAGGAGATATAAAGAAAATGGTGCAGGGGTTTCAAAAAATGGGAAAGGTACAGGTTTCAAAGTTACAGGGAAGAGAGGGAGAAGAAGGAAAAAAAGACGCGTTCATTGCACGACCCAGACGAGAGGGCCCCAGAAAGTTCCAGGTCTTCAGACTATGCCACCCACAGAGCTAAGGCCAGCATCTCCAAACCCGGTAAAGTCTGCCTCTCTCCCCACTAGGCCTTCAGCCCATACTTCCCACCCTCCAGGTGTCAGGCTCTCTTCCTACTTCCTCAAAAGAGCCTTGTTTCTCATCTTTGAAGTCCTCTTACCAGTAGGTATACAGAGCAGGGCCCTCAGCTGTGGCGCTCAGGCCAGAGCCCGGAAGAAACTCTTTCAGTAGCCAGGGACTCACAAAGATCTGCCCTGCCCAAAGTCCAGAAGTCCAGCGTTCCCACCCCTTCTCTCACCACCTCACAGCCACCCAGAGGACCTGGCACAGAGCCCTACGCAGGGCAAACACCCTCCCTCTCTCTACCTACAGGCCTTCAAAGGCGACCAGCGTGTCCCTCTTCCTTCCCAGAGCCAACGTCCCACCCTACGCCTGGGGAGCTATTTTCTCCCAAGAAGGGAGTGGACTTGATCTGAGATCTGCGGCAAGGGGTGTGTCTGGGAAAGGGTGAGGTGCAAGACCTAGTCACTCCTGACCCATTCACTTTCATGGCTTTGTCTCTGTCGTGACCACCTACTAACAGGCTCTGAGAGAAGTCACCTTAGGGTGCCTCTCAGACAACTGATGATGCAGGGAAGGATGGCAGGTCTTCAGAGCGGCCTCAGGGTCACAGGGAAACACTGCGCTGGGAGTTGGGAAAGCGGATCGGAGAAGTGTCCCGGGCTGTCGACCTACCCCGGGGCCCAGGGTGGGACAGAATGAGATGGGCGGGGGCGAGAGGGGGAGGTGCGGGTGGACGGCGGGGGTCCGCGTGGGGAGAGAGGACCCAGGGACCAGAGAATCCCGAGGTCGATGAGTCTATCCGTAGAGCAGGGGGCGGGGCAGGCCGTCTGTCTGTCTGTCTGGACGCCGAGGGGCGGGAAGAATCGCGGGGGGGCGGAGTTTTTCTGTCCGGACTTGTGTGAGGTCTGCAGGTGGGTGGTTGTTCATCTGTCCGGGAGTGGGGAAAAGAAGTAGCGGGACCTCAACCCTCAGCCCCAGAGGTACCCTTACCGACTCACCCGCAGTCTGTCGGTCTGGCTGCCGCCCTTGCCGGTACTGCCCCTTTAAATTCATCATGGCTGCCGCTCGAGGTAATTGTTTTGACGGCTCAGGGGGGCGGAGCGGGTTTATCAGTCACGCGACCTAAGGGTCGCCCGAGGATTGGCTGTGACCACGCGCAAGGAGGAAAGGAGGTGTGTATTCACCTTGGTCTCCCGTTCTCTGCCCACCGCATTACGTCATGAGGGAGCGACGGCCCAGGGATTTGTTAGCGTCATGTAAAGGCGCCAGGCGGTCTGGCTGAAAGTAATGGTGGTGTGCTGAGCCCAGCGGAGCCTGGCTACCGTCATGGCCCTGAGGGTACTGACTCGCGCTCTGGGCTCCTTGAGCCTGACGCCTCCGGCCGTCGCCACCCTCAGCTCGAGCCTGCTCCCGGCCGCCCAGGTAATCCACCCTGTCTGCGAATGAGGCTGCCTATTCGGGCCGCCGGAGTGGGCACCCTGGGATGGAAGACAGAGAATGCGAGTCTGGTCAGGAGTCACGCCCGCCTGGGAAGTTGGATAAGTCC
Organism: Crocuta crocuta; assembly: GCF_008692635.1. NCBI lineage: Eukaryota > Metazoa > Chordata > Mammalia > Carnivora > Hyaenidae > Crocuta > Crocuta crocuta. Next base: position 5,677,541 of record NW_027530179.1, read on the forward strand.
CTCTCAGCCTCAGCTTTCTCTTCTGTAACCGTGGCTGTTCCACAGGGCCACAGGATTCCTCAGACGAGATATTGGAGGTGAAAGTATTTTACAGATCACTGTGCAGATTTCAGTAATAACTGACAGTGCCAATCGTAAGCCAAGCATAAGTAATAGATATTTTAAATAAATGAACTCCTGGGGCGCCTGGGGCGCTCAGTCTGTTGAGCATCCGATTTCGGCTCAGGTCATGATCTCATGGGGCTCGCTGCTGACAGCGTGGAGTCTGCTTGGGCTCCTCTGTCTCTTTCTGCCCCTACCCTGCTTGTGCGGACTCTCCCTCTCTCTCAAAAATAAATAAATGAACTCCTTTCAAACACTGTATAAGGTAATTATCATTACCATTTTACTATGCAAAAACTGATCAGGAGTCCGAAGTCATACACTAGCTATTGGACTAGACAGTCTGGCTTCAAAGCCTGAGTTCTTAACCGTTAAAGATGAGTTCCTGCTGAGATTAGAGAATAGAGGGCAAGATAACAAGATTAGGAGGCTAAGGTAAAGGTATCCTCAAAGTCCCTAGTGGGCAATTGGTGAGTCACAGAAAAGAGAAGTAGTAAGTCTCATTCCTCTGGACCTTCCTGGGTGATGGTAAAGTTTGGCAGATGAATACTTAAAATCAAAGTCACACCAACCTACTCTGTGAAATGCTGGGAATACAACAGGGAACAAGACAGAGGTGGCCCTTCCCCTCCATTCACATCTGTAATACTCCCAGAAACATAAACTCATAGGGGCAAAAGGCATTGGTGCTGATGGTGGCACAGGGATGTGGGGAAGTTACCAGGTTTGGAGAAGGGAGTTGTTTAGGGAAGGGTTTCCCAGAGAGGGAGAGGTTTGAGCCAAATTTGGAAGGAGATGGACCAAGGAGAGAACATTCCACTGAAGATATACCTCCAATGAGAAATAATCAACACACAGACACCTGTACAAACATTCCGCCCAGGCATTTGTGCAAAGGTGAAGGGTGGAGCTTTTGGACAGCTGGTCTGGGACATTCCTAGCAGGAAGTAGGCCACTTGGTCTATTCCTTTACCCTTGATTCTCCGATGTGTCTTCAGTTACCTTTTAAGGGAAAGAGATTTGTTTCTTCCTAGGTGACAAGCAGTACCCTCCTCCAGCTGCCCTTCTCCTCAGTGTTGCTCCTCTGCCGCCCAGTGCTTACCTCTGTGGCCCTTAGTGCCAATTCTGTGTCCTGGAAGAGTCGTACCAAGTACACCATCAAACCAGTGAAGATGAGGAAGTCCGGGGGCCGAAACCACACAGGTGAGACCAAGGGCAAAGAGGATTTAAGCATTAAAGGGGAAAAACATGTCAGGATCCTAGGCCTATTTATTGACATGCAGAGAACTGTAACAAAAACATTTATTGGAGTCCTTCTGCATGTAGTAGGTGTGTAAGAACGAAAGCATAGAATACAAAGCAACAGAAAGGTGGTCTGTGCTCCTAAAGACCATCTCGGTAATTGAAAAAAACCAATTCTACACATGAAGTTAATTACATTGTTCTTCATGCCCTTCAAAAGTTTACGGGGTGTCTAGGTGGCTCAGTTGGTTAAGTGTCCAACTTTGACTCAAGTCATGATCTCATGGCCTGTGAGTTTGAGTCTCGCATCGGACCCTGTGCTGACATTGCAGAGCCTGGAGCCTGCTTCAGATCCTGTGTCTCTGTCTCTCTCTGCCCCTCCCTTGCTCATGCCCTGTCTTGCTCTCATCTCTCAAAACTAAATAAATATTTTAAAAAAACTTTTTTAATTTACAACAGCTGAGCACTATTTACACCACTTGGCAAACTTACTGAACTAAGTAATTTGTAGAGATTTTGCCTGGAAGTTTTATATAATTTCAGTATCTTATAACTATGTTTTTTATCAAGTTCTATGTAGGTGTTTTCCCACCCCCATTTACCATTTGCTATGCAAATTTTTTTGGTCATTTTTCTGCTTGTATCATAATGTTGGAAAGCATTGCTCTCTGCCCAGGATGGGCCTGATCCCACTGCTAGGAACTGATTCATCTGACCTGACTCATGTCTCTGCACTTTCCTGACCACAGGCCGAATCCAAGTGCATGGTATTGGCGGGGGCCACAAGCAATGTTATCGCATGATTGACTTTCTGCGGTTCCGGCCTGAGCTGGAAGCAAAGCCAGGACCCTTTGAGGAGAAGGTCATCGTGGTCCGCTATGATCCCTGTAGGCAAGTTTGGGATGTGAGATGATGATAGTGTAGCTGAATGGCTGTTCTGGGGCTTTTCGGAAGATGTAGGGCTGCCTAGATGATCTGTTCACATGTCCCTCACCCTGAACAGATCAGCAGACATAGCTCTGGTTGCTGGGGGCAGCCGGAAACGCTGGATCATTGCCACAGAAAACATGCAGGCTGGAGATATAATCCTGAACTCTGATTACATAGGTCGGATGGCAGGTAAGAGATGGCCACCAGATGTGTATGGGCTCGGAGGATGCCAGGGGTCCGGTGCTGATGAAATTCTGTCTTTTAGTTGCTGCTCGGGAAGGGGATGCACATCCTCTTGGGGCCTTGCCTGTGGGGACTCTCATCAACAACGTGGAGAGTGAGCCAGGCCGGGGAGCCCAGTATATCCGTGCTGCAGGTATGAGGAAAGGAGCTGCCTGGGGGTCTTAGAATTTGGAAGGCCAAAGGGTACCTGAGGTCCCAATTATCTGAACCCTTGGACCCGTAGGTGGTCCACCTGCAGAGAAGAAGGTAAAAACAAGGAAAATGAGACTGGAGAGGTGCATGTGTTTTGCTTAAAACATTGCATGCGCTCTGCTTCATTGTATCTGCTCCTAAAGGGCAAAACAAGGGCAGGGTCTGGGGTGTGTCCCGCTGCTAATCTGCCCCCACCTCCTCCTTTGTGGAGGGTGGCAAAGCTCCTTCTCCCTTACCCAGGGACATGTGGCGTGCTGCTGCGGAAGGTAAATGGGACAGCCATCATCCAGCTGCCTTCCAAGAGGCAGATGCAGGTGTGTGTGTGTGTGGGTACAGGTGGGAGGGAACAGCAAAGGAGGACATCTTGGAATGTACTCTTCTGGTCCCGGGTAGTTCCTTAGGTGTCTTATGTTGGGAACTACGGTGAGCTAGGTGTGTCCTTTTCTGCCAGTGTGACTAGGCATGCCCTGTCAGTTTGACACTGTGATGGATAGGGAACAATGCCTTTTGTTTTCAAGGACCATAGCACCTGCACTCAGGTTTAATTTTGCTGTGATTTTCTCCTGTCCTCTCCCTTCTCTAAGTGAGCCTAAGAAGCCTCAGAGTCATGCAGTCAACGTCAGATTCTTCTTCCGTGATGCATTCTCCTCCGTCTGTTTTCTCTGTCAGGTTCTGGAAACGTGCATGGCAACAGTAGGCCGGGTATCCAACATTGATCATAACAAACGGGTCATCGGCAAGGCTGGGCGGAACCGCTGGCTGGGCAAGAGGCCTTCCAGTGGCCTATGGCACCGCAAGGGCGGCTGGGCTGGCCGCAAGATTCGGCCACTGCCCCCCATGAAGAGTTACGTGAAGCTGCCCACGGCCGCTGCCCAAAGCTGAGATCCCTGGATTCTAATAAAATTGCCCCTCATTTTTAGCAGTTACTGTTTTTTGGGGGAGGGAGGATTGTACATATTAGACCGGGAGAAAAACGCTGTAGCAAACAAAAACGGGAGAGGAGAAAGGAAGGGACAATATGGGGGCAAAGACTGGAGCTGCTCCTTTCCAGCCGTCCCCCCTCCACCCTCGTCCCAGTTCTTTTCTACGTAACGGAAGAGGGGAGAATAAATGACCTCCAAGGTCTCCAGTTCTGACTTCGGGAATTGGGGTGAGCACTTCCGGTGGAAGGAGGGAGAAAGAAAAGGAAGAGGAAGGGGCGGCACGGAGGAGGTGCCGCGCGTTGCCGAGGTGGCACCGTCGACTCCGCCCAGGAGCTCTCCCAGGGCCCCTAGCTTTCCGCTGGGTTTGGCGGAAATGAGCCATGGCTCCAAGCCGGCGGCGGAGCCCCCAGAGCTGAGCGGGCGGCACTGCTGGCTGGGTCCCATCTCCGCCCTGTCCTGCCCTGCCCCGCCCCTGCCGCTGATCTGCCCCTGGGCGGTGACAGTGGCCACCCAGAGGTGCCGTGTCCCTGCGCGCCACGCCCCCTGCGCGCCAGCTTGTCCTTCGGAGACACGCCCCCTCCCGCCTCTCCGTCTCGACCCCCCTCGGGAGCCCAGGCGGGGCCCAAATCGCCGCCAGCATCGCCGCCATCGTCTGCGCTGCGTCCCTAGCTCAGCGAAGGACAGGCCTCGCTCCGGGACCCCCATCGACTTCTGACTGAGGTGGCCAGAGCCCCGCCGCGGCCCCCAGCCCCCAGCCCCAGCGGGTTTTCCTCCGCACACTCGCCCACCGAGCCGCGCGCGCACCCGATCTCGCGTCCCCCACCCCAGTTCCATAATGCCTGGGATTCTCGTTTATCTGGCCTAGCCCCCTCCCCCGCACCTTGCCGCGCGCCCCCGGCTTTTTGGGTCCACCTAGCCTCCCGCCGCTCAACCCGCCGCGTCTCCTGTGCACCCTCTCCTGGGTCTCCTATCGCCCCCACCGGCCTTGCTGCCCCAGGGTCTCCCGTCCTGCGCCCCTGCAGCCCACCAGGCTCTCCTCCCAGCCCATCGCGCCTTGCGCCTCCATCCCACCAATTCTCCCCCGCCAAATTTCTTGCCTCTGTGACACAGCCCTGCGCTTCAACCATCAGAGCTAGCATCTCTTCCCAGACACTCCCCAACACACACCCCCTCTGGGGTGTATCTCCTCAGGGCTGCTGCCTGTCGCAGGGTGTTGGGATTCACTTGTAACTCCAAGTCGGCCCTGTCCCCACCATCCCCTTCCCACTGCTCCAGACCTACCCGCTCTAGGCTGCAGGGCCTCCCACCCTCTTTTCAACCAAATTTTGTGTTCCTAGAACAAACACCCCAGTGTTCCCCTGCTTAGGCCTGGCCCCACCCAGCCTGCAGCAGGCAACTCCTTGGCCCTGCTTCACCCCAGCCAACCTGACAGTTTTTGCCACACTTGCTTCCCCAACTCCTGGATGTTCTTGATTTTCTGAACTCCCCCTCTCATTTTAGCTTGACTGCTTTCTTTCCCTTGTGTGTCTCAGGTGCCAGAATGGTGGGGGAACTCCGCTACAGGGAATTCAGAGTGCCCCTGGGCCCGGGCTTGCACGCCTATCCGGATGAGCTGATCCGTCAGCGGGTGGGCCATGATGGGCATCCTGAGTACCAGATCCGCTGGGTCATCCTCAGGCGTGGGGATGATGGAGAAGGGGACTCCAGCCAAGTGGACTGCAAGGCCGAGCACATCCTCCTGTGGATGTCCAACGACGAGATCTATGCCAACTGCCACAAGATGCTGGGCGAGGACGGCCAGGTCATCGGGCCTTCTCAGGAGACTGCAGGGGAGGCCGGGGCCCTGGACAAATCTGTGCTGGGGGAAATGGAAACTGATGTGAAGTCTTTGATTCAGAGGGCCCTCCGGCAGCTGGAGGAGTGTGTGGGCACCATCCCTCCTGCTCCTCTGCTTCACACCGTCCACGTACTCAGCGCCTACGCCAGCATCGAGCCTCTCACTGGTGTATTCAAAGACCCGAGGGTCCTGGACTTGCTCATGCACATGTTGAGTAGTCCTGATTACCAGATTCGCTGGAGCGCTGGCCGGATGATACAAGCCCTGGCCTCTCATGATGCTGGTGAGAAGCGGTGTGGGGGGAAAGAAATGGGAAGGTAGGTCAGCTCAGGGCCTCACAGGACACTGTGGCAAGAGCCTCTGTCTCATCAGTGCCTGACTGATTCTGTTGCCCTTCTCTTTGAGTTGGGAGAAAAGGAGGTAGGAAGGTGGGTGGGGGCATCTCTGCAGAAAGAGGAAGGATGCCTGGCTGGGGGGAATGCCTGGCTGGGTCAGTCAATGGAGCATGGGACACTTGATCTCAGGGTCATGAATTCAAGTCCCATGTTAGGTGTAGAGCTTACTTTAAAAAATAATAAAAGAAAGAGGAAGGACTGAATCCTTAGGAACTCAAAATAGTTGGATCTCTATGCCAAGAAAGAGTTATTAGATAATTGCAGATATAGATAGATATTGCAGATATAGGTAGGTAGGCAGGCAGGTAGATAGATCGATAGATCAATTGATCGATAGATGCATCCTGTGTGTAGTAACAAAGGGGTTGGACTGAGAGAATAGAGAATCTAGGAGGGATGCTTGGGAAGGGCAGTGTTAGGGAGCAGTTACTGACTGGGGTGTGGGTTTCAGGGACCCGAACCCAGATCCTTCTGTCACTGAGCCAGCAAGAAGCCATTGAGAAACACCTGGATTTTGACAGCCGCTGTGCTCTGCTAGCTCTGTTCGCACAGGCCACACTCTCTGAACACCCCATGTCTTTCGAGGGTATCCAGCTGCCACAGGTATTCTGTGGGGAGGTAGTGGGGGCTGTGAACAAGATCTGGGGACCAGACCTTTGCACCCACCCTTGAAGGATGGTGTGGAAAGGGGAGCCAGAGCTGGGACAAGGTGGACATAGGCCAAAGGTTGCATCCCACAGGTCCCGGGAAGGCTTCTCTTCTCCCTGGTGAAGCGCTATTTGCATGTCACTTCTCTTCTGGACCAACTGAATGACAGTGCTGCAGAACCAGGAGGCCAGAACAACTCTGCTCCCGAGGAGTTGAGTGGGGAGAGGGGTCGACTGCAACTGGAGTTCAGCATGGCCATGGGCACCCTGATCTCGGAGCTTGTGCAGGCCATGCGCTGGGACTGGGCCTCAAGCAAACAGGGGTCCTCGGCACGGTCTTCATGCTCCATCTTCCAGCCCCAGCTGGCAGAGGCCGGCCCAGGGCTGCCACGTGCCCGGGCCCGGCCCTCTGTTAGGAGGTCAAGGAGGTTCCGCCCTCGCTCTGAGTTTGCAAGTGGCAACACTTATGCCTTGTATGTGCGAGAGACGCTGCAGGCCGGGATGCGAGTGCGCATGCTGGATGACTACGAGGAGGTCAGCGCTGGGGACGAGGGCGAGTTCCGGCAGAGCAACAACGGCGTGCCCCCCGTGCAGGTGAGTGAGGGTGCGTGTGGGACGCTGTTGTGGATCCAGCTGGGGGAGTATAACTGGGGCTTCTGTGCAGGGTGCTCTGGCAGGCCACCCACTGAGAAAACCCGCATGGGGATTGGAATGGTTAAAAGGGCTCAACAGTTGAGAAGGGAGCCATTTGGAGGGCTGAGAAGATCGGAGTTGAGGAGGCTGTGAGATCAGGAAGACTCACTCCCAGGAAGAAACTGATATAGCAAGACTGTCACAAAGGTCAGGGTCAGGGAGAGAGCACCTGAGGCCAAGAGGGAGTGTGGGGGGCATAAGCCATCAAAGGATAGGGTCGGGGGAGAAGCAGAGCCCATCCCCACAGAAGGCATCGTTTGTGCGTGTGTTTGTGTTCTCCATACGCCAGCGTTGTGTTATTTGGCGGTTGTTCCAAACCTGGCCAGGTGGTCAGCCTGAAGGCTGTAGGTCCTCATCATTGGGCCAGTCACTGAGTGAGCCTTCTCTTCCCCTTCTCTCTTTTTTTCCCCATATCTACCAGGTGTTGTGGGAGTCAACAGGCCGCACCTACTGGGTACACTGGCACATGCTGGAAATTCTGGGCTTTGAGGAAGACATTGAGGATGTGGTTGAGGCTGATGAGTACCGTGGGGCAGTGGTCAGTGGAACCCTGGGTGTAGGTGAGCCCCGAGAGGAAACAGAGGGTCAGCTCTTGGAGCAAAGGGGCAGCGGTCTGGCGGGGTAGGCGGTGACATCCCTGTGCCCCATGCCCCGTAGCCACAACCTTGCCCTCCTGGCGGTGGAAGCCCATGACAGAGCTCTATGCAGTGCCCTACGTGCTGCCTGAGGACGAGGAGGCTGAAGAAAGTGAACACCTGACCCAGGCGGAATGGTGGGAGCTCCTCTTCTTCATCAAGAAGCTGGACGGACCCGACCATCAGGAGGTTCTCCAGATCCTCCAGGAGAACCTGGATGGCGAGGTAGAGCTGGTCCGGGGACACCCAGTAGTTGGGGGGCTCGCTGCAAGGGCTGGACTGTGATAGAGCATGTGGAAGGCTTAGGATGGGGAGTGGAGGTCCACGGTGTAAGGGGCTGCAGGGAAGGCATCTAGAACGTTCAGAGGCATTGGCAAGCTGCGTGGGAAAAGGCAGCTGCCAGCCACGAGAGGTTCAGCACCCCTACCAGCTGCCCCGGGAGCCTCTGTGCCGGCAGGGCTACTTGCAGTGAGAGCTTTTCCCCGATGACAGATTCTGGATGACGAGATCCTGGCCGAGCTGGCCGTGCCCATGGAGCTGGCCCAGGACCTACTGCTGGCTCTGCCACAGCGACTCGATGACAGCGCTCTCAGGGACCTGCTCAACTGCCGTGTCTACCGGAAATATGGGCCCGAGGCCCTGGCAGGACAGCCAGCTTACCCAACCCTGCCAGAAGCCCAGGCCCAGCCTCAGGAGCCAGCAGAGGCAGCCAGGGTGGAAGGTGGGGTGCCAAACAGACCCTGCAGCAGCTCTGCAGACTGGCTCTGGGAGGGCGTTAGCCCAGGGGAGGCATCTGGGCGGTTTTCGTGCGATCCTGTCTGAACAGATGGCACCTTAGGAGGAGTCTGAAGTGTAGTGATGCTCCCTCCAATGAGTGAGGGAGGATGGAGAGTCAGAAAACTGCAAGAGATTTGAGCCTTAAAACGCCCCCACGTTTGGGGGCACCTGTGGGTGGCTGAGTCGGTTAATCGTTCGGGTCTTGATTTCTGCTCAGGTCGTGATCCAAGAGTCATGAGATTGAGCCCCATGCCCAGTGAGGAGCCTGCTTAAGAGTCTCTCTCTACCCCTCCCCCGCCCCCCTCCCCTCTGTCTCTGTCTCTGTCTCTGTCTCAGAAAAAAAGAGTCCCCACATTGAACTTTTTCTGTTGTAGGGAAAGCCTAATTATTACATGCTTTTAGATACAGGGCAATGCTCTGCTGTTTGCAGACAGGAAGCTCCTTTGCTATTTTAAGAATACAAAGAAAGTTTTTGGGAGAAATTAGGAATTCGGAATCTGTCCTTTTCTGATCCTAACATCCCCGACAATGGCCAACCCTTATAACTTCCATCCTCCTATAGGAAAAGAACCCCCAACTCAGTGTCCTGACACTCCACTGCGGCGACTGATGGAGGGCTGCGGTCTGCCTGGGAGAATCTTCCTGGACCTGGAGCGAGCCCTCAGCTCAGAGGGGCCCCGGGAGACGGAGATCCAGCCGCTCCTGCTGCAGCTGCAGAGGCAGCCCCAGCCCTTCCTCACGCTGATGCGGGGCCTCGACACCCCGGTGGCCAACAAGGCCCTGCACCTGACCATTCTGAGGTGAGGGGGTGGGGAGGGGCATGGGGTAAAGGGGTCTCTGAGGTTGGTTACACATCTCTCTGCTGCTGCCGCCTGCTCCCCAGGATCCTGGCGCAGCTGGTGGACTTCCCCGAGGCGCTGCTGCTCCCCTGGCACGAGGCCATGGACGCCTGCATGGCCTGCCTGCGGTCACCAGACACTGACCGAGAGGTACCCCTGCCCTGCTGTGGGGAGGTGCTGGAGGGAGAGGGCGCAAGGCAGCCTCTGATGAGGCAGACCCCACCCCCCACCCCCCACCCTGGGCAAGACCCGGAGGGCACAATGGAGGCGTGGCTCTCGGTTAGTTTGGAATTTGTTTTGGTTTTTGTTTTGGGTTTTTTTTTTTAATTTTTTTAACGTTTATTCCTTCTTGAGAGACAGAGAGACAGAGCGTCAGTGGGGGAGGGGCAGACAGAGAGAGGAAGATACAGAATCCAAAGCAGGCTCCAGGCTCTGAGCTGTCAGCCACAGAGCCCCATGCGGGGCTCGAACCACGAACCGTGAGATCATGATGTGAGCTGAAGCCGGGCACCCAACCAACTGAGCCACCCAGGCATCCCTGGGATTTGTTTTTAAAATTGAATTTTATGGGGTGCCTGGGTGGCTCGGTCGGTTAAGCGTCCGACTTCGGCTCAGGTCATGATCTCACGGTTTGTGGGTTCGAGCCCCGCATCAGGCTCTGTGCTGACAGCTCAGAGCCTGGAACCTGCTTCAGATTCTGTGTCTCCCACTCTCTCTGACCCTCTCCTGCTCACAATGTCTCTCTTTCTCAGAAATAAATGAAACATTAAACAAACTAAAATAAAATAAAATTGAATTTTTTCAAATAGGGAATATGTTCGTACAGGTCACAAATCAAAACAGTACAACAAAACGTACGTGGAGAATTCTCACTTCCACCTCTTCTTACTTGCACCCAATTTTCCCAGTGCCCCTCCCCATGCACATTGTTAGTTACCACTTGTATTAATTTATGTGTCCTTCTGGTGTGTCCTTATGCAAATATAAGCGAACCCAAGTGTACGATCTTACATGCCATCTCCTTTCTTACACAAAAGGTTAGGACTATGTTACAGTAAAAGCCTCAGGGGCTCTTGTTTGGCTGGGCCTGTGGGGGTAAGGTGGGTGACAGAGGTGGAGGCCACATCAAATCTCAGAGTCTCCTGCCACAGGGAGGTCCTGGGCTTGGAAGGCTTGGCAGTGGGTGTCTGCAGTGCACACCTTTGGGCTGTTACCCAGGTTTTCATTTCAGAGGTAGACTCACTGAGTGTCCCTCTGTGCCCCCTCCCTGCCTGCACTCAGGGCCCGAGCATCTCAAAATGCAGCCCTGCAACTGGTTCTTGGGACACGGCCTAGAAGGGAACAAGCTGGGAAGCCGTCTGCACCTAACTCCACTCAGCCCTCATGACTCTCCCCACTTCTGGCCTTTTCGCTTCCTCACCCTGTCTTTTCACTGCAGTCGCCCCAGCCCCCCCCCCCCCCCCCCNCCTTGTGCCCTGTATACACCCACCCTGTCCCCATGCCAGGTGCTCCAGGAACTTATCTTCTTCCTGCACCGCCTGGCCTCCGCGAGCAGGGACTACGCCGTGGTGCTCAATCAGCTGGGAGCCCGAGATGCCATCTCCAAGGCCCTGGAAAAGCACCTGGGAAAACTGGATCTGGCGCAGGAGCTGCGGGACATGGTGTTCAAGTGTGAGAAGCATGCCCACCTCTACCGGAAACTCACTACCAACATCCTGGGAGGCTGCATCCAGGTCAGGAGGGAGGGCAGGGGGAGGCTTGGGGGTTCGGAGCTGGGTAAGAAGATGAAACCCGAGCAGGGCCAGGGGAGGGGGCTGTGTTCCAGAGGTTGGGAAAGATAGGAGAGTCTGGTGAGCCCGCGGGCATTGGTTCTCTGCACCACCTTCCGCATCTCCCACTCTGCCTCTGCCAGGGCTCTGGAGGAAGCCCCCTTGTTGCTGGGTCTTTCCTCCATATGTGTTTCCGTGTGTCCTCCATGTGTGCCCTCCCTCCTCCCCATGCCCCTTCTCTCTGATGTTCCGGCTGCAGATGGTGCTGGGCCAGATCGAAGACCACAGACGAACCCACCGACCCATCAACATCCCCTTCTTTGACGTGTTCCTCAGATATCTGTGCCAGGGTCTGTGCCTGTCCCCACGTTACTCCACACCCCTACACCCGTGTCTCTTTTCTCTCCACACCTACCAGGCTGTGACAGCCACCCCTTCCCACTTGCCCCCAGGCTCCGGCGTGGAAGTGAAGGAGGACAAGTGCTGGGAGAAGGTGGAGGTGTCCTCCAACCCGCACCGGGCCAGCAAGCTGACGGACCGGAACCCCAAGACCTACTGGGAGTCCAATGGCAGCGCCGGCTCCCACTACATCACCTTGCACATGAACCAGGGCATCCTCATCAGGTAACAGGCCCCAAGTATATGCTCAGGCACACGTATATACTGTCTTTGTGACCTCCCTGTGTTTGTTTCGGGGGAAGCACAGTTCCCCCGCCCAATACAAACATGATCAAAGAGTGCCCTTGGTTCAGTCTACGAGCACCTGACAGGTTCCGGTTCTGATTGTTTCCTTTTCCCTGGTCCCAGGCAGCTGACTCTTCTGGTGGCTGGTGAGGACTCGAGCTATATGCCAGCCAGGGTGGTGGTGTTTGGGGGCGACAGCACCAATTCTCTTAACACAGAACTCAACTCGGTAGGGACCCCTATGCCATGAGACCACCTCACAGGGTCTGCCCTCCTGCCCAAACTCCTGAACTCCTAAATTCTTCCCTGTCTTGAGCCCCCTAGGGTGTAGAGTCCTTTCTCCCTGTGCCTCTGTGATGGCATCGGGACCCCTTTGTCAGGACCCTGCTCCCCCCCCACCCCGGGCTAAAGGGAAGGACGGAATAGGGGCAGACTTGGGTGCCCTCAGCATGCCCATCCACACACGTGGAGGTGACAGCCCTCTCTGCCCCCGACCAGGTGAACGTGATGCCCTCGGCCAGCCGGGTGATCCTCCTTGAGAACCTGACCCGCTTCTGGCCCATTATCCAGATCCGCATCAAGCGCTGCCAGCAGGTTTGGCAGGGGCACGGGGCATGGTCCGGGGGCGCAGAGCCCTGGGTTCTGTTATTGTTGCAGATGGTGAGCCAGAGCCCCGGCCTAGGGCCCGGGCATCTCCGGGACAAGGCATGGAGGTGTGGCTGGCCCCAGCGCACTCTGAGGGGGATGCGGGGTGGGTGAAAACAAGCCTGTGCACATTGCAGGGCGGCATCGACACACGCATTCGGGGGTTGGAGGTCCTAGGCCCCAAGCTCACGTTCTGGCCAGTGTTTCGGGAGCAGCTGTGTCGTCACACACGCCTCTTCTACATGGTTCGGGCACAGGCTTGGAGCCAGGACATAGCAGAGGACCGCAGGAGCCTCCTGCACCTGAGTTCTAGGTGTGTGCGAGCGTGTGTGTGTGGCTGTGTGTGTGTGGGAGCTAAGACTATTACAGGTGGCGCTGGCCCTTCTGTGGAGGGTGTAGATGGAGGGCTAACGTGATTGGGGAAAGGGCTGGCGTGCTCTACAATTTGGGGAAGGAAAGAAAGAATAAAGAGATTTCTCTGGTGGGTTGGGAGTGGAATGTGCCACATGGGAGAGCTTTGAAGTACCGGCTGGGGATTTGGTTTGGCTGCTAGGGCTACCCCGCCATTAGGCTGGGCAGACGCCAGGGTAACTTAAGTCTTGAGCCTCTGACACCTGCCTCCCCCCCTCCTCATCCCCAGGCTCAATGGGGCTCTGCGTCAGGAGCAGAATTTTGCTGACCGCTTCCTCCCCGATGATGAGGCCGCCCAAGCACTGGGCAAGACCTGCTGGGAGGCCCTGGTCAGCCCCCTGGTGCAGAACATCACCTCCCCCGGTAACCATGCCGACCCGTGGCTCTGCTAACTGCCCCTTCTTGTTCTGCCCTAGAGCCACCTGTATTATGCCCTTGGCGCTTTCGGTACCTGCGTTTGTTTGGTAGCCCAGTGCCCCCCTTCTAGCCTGGGGGCCGCCTCCTTTCCCACATCTCCCAGGTGTCAGCTGACACCATAAGGACAGGTGGGCCTTGCTACCCGCACCAACCCCGTATGTTCTGTCCAGTCCCTTTCTCGGTGCTTTCATGCAGCCTAGCCCCTTCCACTGCCCTGGAGACATGGCCCACCGTGGCTTACTTCCCCCTCTCCAGATGAGGATGGCGTCAGCCCCCTGGGCTGGCTGCTGGACCAGTACCTGGAGAGTCGGGAGGCCGCCCAAAATCCCCAGAGCCGCGCAGCTGCTTTCTCCTCACGCGTGCGCCGCCTCACACACCTGCTGGTGCACGTGGAGCCCTGCGAGGCGCCCCCTCCGGCAGTGGCCGCCCCCCGGCCCAGTGAGTACCTGAGATCCAGGTGGGAGCTCGATTCAGAACGTTTCCGTGGCCCCTCCTCGCATGCCACAGCCTTCCGTCCCTTTCCACTCAGCCTGCTCACCTTCTGTTTGTGTCGCCCCCGCCCGGGAGCATCATGTCGGGTGGCAGCAGGTCAGGAACAGCCCCAGGGCTCCCCCTGGTTTGGGGACCCGTGAGCTGGGGGCTGCTCCCACCCTGCCCTTGACCCCTCCCCTGTCTCCACAGAGGGCAGAAACCGAAGCCACGACTGGAGCTCCCTGGCTACCCGGGGGCTTCCCAGCAGCGTCGTGAGAAACCTGNAGGGGCCGGGGAGGGAGGGTGCCACCGTCTGGTGGCCTGCGGGGCTGTCCCTTCACGCTATGGCCACCTCCCCGCAGGTGAACAACTTTCTGACCTCACACTGGCGGGATGATGACTTTGTGCCGCGTTACTGTGAACACTTCCATAACCTGCAGAAGTCGAGCTCGGAGCTGTTTGGGCCGCGGGCAACCTTCCTGCTGGCGCTGCAGAACGGCTGTGCTGGTGCCTTGCTGAAGCTCCCATTTCTCAAAGCTGCCCACGTAAGCCGCCCGCTCTTACCTCTGCCCTGGGCCTCTCCCTGCAGACCCTCTCTTCCGCACCTCCTCAAAACGACCATCCTCCTGTTCCCATTCAGCAAGGAACATGCATGGGTATATAACCATGTCTTAAAAATTCAGAGAGGGGCGCCCGGGTGGCTCAGTCACTTAAGCATCTGACTTTGGCTTAGGTCATGATCTCGCAGTTGTTGAGTTCGAGTCCCCCATCGGGCTCTGTGCTGACAGCTCGGAGCCTGGAGCCTGCTTCAGATTCTCTGTCTCCCTCTCTCTCTCTCTCTCTCTGTCTGCCCTCCCGTACTCGCACTGTCTCTCTCTCTACCTCAAAGTTAAATATTTAAAAAATTTTTTAAATAAATAAAAATTGAAAGATGAAAGAAGCACATAGGGACCTGCAGCGTGCCATGCTAATATATTTTGATATACTTTTTTCAGCATGTGTGCATGATTTAACAGTTTACTCATGAATAGCTAAAATGTTTTAGCCTGTTGTGGTTTTTTTGACCATTACCTTAAAAGCCTTTTTCAGTGTTGCTATTCATCCTTATTTTTTATTTTTGTATAAATTCCATCTAATGGATGTACTATCTATACTTTACTCTGGCATTCCGTAAATATTTAATAAGCACTGAAAATGTGTCAGGCACTGTGATAAGAGCTGAAGACAGACAAGGTCCCTGGGTCTTCAAAGTTTATTGTCTTCTAGGGAAGGCATGTGCTTAAGCAGATGATAAACTAAGGCAGGCTGAGCGCCCTGATAAGCAGACAGTAGCGCAGGGGGAGCTGAAGCATGGCTGCTTGAGTTGCCATTGGTCGTTCTGTTGTGTCCATAACACCTCAGTGTAACCATCTTGATGCCCATAAATTATTAATTCCCATTAAGTTATTGTTATCAGTTTAATTTCTTAGACATGTTCAGTGCGCAAAAACACTTCCTAATTGTTCATTTGCATAACCGTTAACCACTTTATAAGGGAGTTTGGTAAAAGTGTTGACCAGCTTACGAAGCAGCTTAGCTATTCGTATCTACTTCTTCAGACCTTCCTCTCTGCCCCCACTCACCTCTTCCAGTCGCCTGTTCAGGGTTTTCCTGTGCTCTTCCAACTGCCAGGTGAGTGAGCAGTTTGCCCGGCACATCGACCAGCGGATCCAGGGCAGCCGGATTGGCGGAGCCCGGGGGATGGAGATGCTAGTGCAGCTGCAGCGGTGCCTGGAGACGGTCCTGATTTTCTCTGGCCTGGAGATAGCCACTACCTTCGAGCATTACTACCAGTGAGTGGGGACCCAGGGAGCGGGTGCGGGGGAGGCCGGATGACTGGGGCAGACACCTGGCTAGCACCAGCTCCTGGCGCCTGGGCCTTAGGGAGGCCGGAGTCCCAGGGCGGGCAGCTGGGCCAGGCCGAGGGCCCACACTGAGGCTTGGCCTGGCCCGTGTGTGACCCCCGCAGGCACTACATGGCAGACCGTCTCCTGGGCGTGGGCTCGAGCTGGCTGGAGGGGGCCGTGCTGGAGCAGATCGGCCCCTGCTTCCCCAACCGCCTCCCCCAGCAGATGCTGCGGAGCCTGAGCGCGTCCGAGGAGCTGCAGCGCCAGTTCCACGTCTTCCAGCTCCAGCGGCTCGATCAGGAGCTCCTGAAGCTGGAGGACACCGAGAAGAAGATACAGGTGGGTGGTGGCAAAGGGATTAGCACGGGGGAAGGTACGAGGAAGAGAGGCCAGGAGTAGACCCGGGAGGCCCACCGGCTGTCGGGAACCCCATGTCTCTTCTGCAGGGGGGCCATGAGCCCAGTGACAAGGAGCACAAGAGAGAGGAGGCAGAGGGAGCTGGGGTGGCGGTGGCCGCAGGTGTGGCGGGGGAAGAGGACGAGGACGAGGAAGAAGATGAGGGTCTCTACTATGAAGGGGCAATGCCAGAAGTGTCCGTGCTGGTCCTGTCACCACGCTGCTGGCCCACTGCCTCTATCTGCCACACGCTGACCCCCAGAACCTGCCTGCCCGCCTACCTCAGGGGCACTTTGAACCAATATTCCAACTTCTACAACAAGAGTGAGGAGCTGAGCAGAGGGCAAGGTGGCGGGGAGGGCGGGGGGCGTGGCTGGAAGAGGATGGGATTCAGGGAAAGAGCCTGCGGATGGCGGGTAGGCCCTGGGGAGGAGCCTCAGTGAAGAAAGGGCAGGAGCTTCGGTTTGGGGTGAGGGGGTGGGGCTGTCAAGCACCAGAGCCCCAGACTGTTGCCTTTTCCATCCTTAAAACAGACA
Source organism: Crocuta crocuta (assembly GCF_008692635.1). Lineage (NCBI taxonomy): Eukaryota > Metazoa > Chordata > Mammalia > Carnivora > Hyaenidae > Crocuta > Crocuta crocuta. The sequence continues at coordinate 5,694,211 of NW_027530179.1, forward strand.
TAGGACTCTCTTTAGAGAGTGGGGGGTAGGGAGGATGGAGGCAAGGGCACCTGAGGCCACCAGAAGGGACCTCCCTTAGTAGCAGGGCTGTGACTCCTGGTCAGTCACCATAACCTAAGCTTCCCACTGGGGACTGGGCCTGGGCTGGGCAGCAACACAGGAGGGGGAAGAGACTCAGACCCTGCCCTCACTGGGCTCCCAGACTAACCAGGGAGGACGCATTTCCTGTCTTGTGGATATTCCAGTTTGGTGAGAGCCCCAGTTCTTCCTCACTTTGTGGTTTTGGTCTTCCTTTAAAAAATGGGGAACTCCTGGAAGGCACTGATCAGAGGCTCCTGGCACAAAGCTAGGCACAGAGTGAGCTCCCAGATGCCTGAGGCTTACCCAGGAGGCAGACACAGAGAAGGCGAAGCTCTACAAGTTCAGAGCAGGAACCACAGTATCCGCAAACACTGGGCGGGACGCTCTGCAGACATTAGCCGGGGCAGAGCTCAACCGACAGTGCCCCCTCACCAGGCCTGACTTCCTTCTCTCCCTGATCCTTCTCAGGCCAGAGCTACCCTGCCCTGGAGCGGGGCCCTCAGAGGCGACTGCAGTGGACGTGGCTTGGCCGGGCTGAGCTGCAGTTTGGGGACCAGACCCTGCACGTGTCCACTGTGCAGATGTGGCTGCTGCTGTATCTCAATGACCTGAAGGTGGCCCCGCTCCTCTGTGCACGCGCGCTGTCTGTACCTTCTCACCCTTCTTCCCCTAAACCTCGATTCCCTGTCCTCCCTCCCTGTACCTTCTCTGCTCCACCCCTTGGGGAAGCCTAGAATGTTTCCCTCTTGGTCTTTTAAGGCTGTCTCTGTGGAGAGTCTGCTGGCGCTCTCCGGGCTCTCTCCAGACATGCTCAATCAGGCAATTGGGCCTCTTACCTCTTCGAGAGGCCCCCTGGACCTTCAAGAGCAAAAGGATGTCCCAGGAGGTATGTACCTGGGGCAAAGGGGCCCCTGCTGTCAGCCTCTTTGTGGCCCCCCCCACTGAAGACCAGTGCTTATTTCAGGGGTACTCAAGATTCGAGATGGCAACGAGGAGCCCAGGCCAAGGAGGGGCAACGTGTGGCTCATCCCACCTCAGACGTACCTGAAAGCGGAGGATGAAGAGGGCCGGAACTTGGAGAAGAGGAGGAACCTTCTGAACTGCCTCATTGTCCGAATCCTCAAAGCCCATGGGGATGAGGGGCTGCATATTGACCAGCTGGTCTGTCGGGTAGGCAGGGCTGGGCAGTGGGGGAGGGAGCCTTGGGGTGGGGGTGGGGAAGCAGGAGGAGGTGGATCCACATTTGAGGCCTCTGGGTCACTATGGGAGCCGGAACAGGTAGGTTTGTAAGGGGTGGGGTTGGGGCGTGCCTGATGTCCTTAGAGCTCCTGGTGCTGGCGGCTTGTGCCTGGAGTGGAAGCTGGAGGTGGAGTGAGCTGGGTACCTCCAACCTGCTGTTCGCCCTTCCCGCTCCTTCCCAGGTCCTGGACGCTTGGCAGAAGGGCCCATGTCCCCCCAGGGGTTTGGTCAGCAGCCTTGGTCGGGGGTCTGCCTGCAACAGTACCGATGTCCTCTCCTGCGTCCTGCACCTCCTCAGCAAGGGCACAGTGAGGCGCCATGACGACCGGCCCCAGACGCTGTTCTATGCAGTCCCTGTGACTGTGATGGAGCCTCACACCGAGTCCCTGAACCCAGGCTCCTCGGGCCCCAACCCACCCCTCACTTTCCATACCCTGCAGATTCGCTCTCGGGGTGTGCCCTATGCCTCATGCACAGGCACCCAGAGCTTCTCTACCTTCCGGTAGCCCTGGAGATGGGATCAGGGCTTTTTACAGAAATAAAATACGGGAGTTTGAATATGTGGCTGGTGTGGTGACTGCGAAGGATCTGACAGGGGCAGCAGGGACTTTCCTGGCTAAAAGGGGAAAGGAGCCAGCCCTCTGGCTCTAAGATGGTGTCATCCCATGCCACACTATTAGGGTAAGGATGGCAGCCTGGGGAGAAAAGTAGAGGGAGTCAGGTGTGACTGAGCAGCCCCCTCTCAGGAGAGGAGTTAAGTGGACAGGGATAGACCCCCACCCCTTCTCAGCACATGGCCAGAAGTGCTTTCACCCTGCAGGCTGCAGACCTAAGTCCCCCTTGCCATGTGTTGGATGGCTTGTAACTTGGGCAGACTGTTGAGCAGGGCTCCATTTTTTTTCATTTGTAGAACCAGAGTCACCGTGAGTTCTGATGAGCCCCAGGTATGGGAGCATTTGACAGACTAATGAGTCCCTCCCTTGGCCCCCACACCCAGCAGTGAGTATAATGCAGGGCATCTTCCCTAGGTAAGGCTGATGGGGGGAAGTGAGATAAAGGACTGCAGGCACCCAGGAGCCTGAGAGGGGGTTGTCTGTAAGCTTTAGGATCTGGGCTGGAAGCAGACCTAGAAGGAACTGCAGCTCCCACAAGCCTTCTGGTCACAGAGCTTTACTTTTGCCAGAGCCAGACCCCCACTAGTAGCAGCGGCAGGCCACAGGCCACTGTCCGGGAGGTTTGCTCTGTGCTGCTAGGATGGACTCCCCCGGCCCCAACCACAGGAGGAGGGCAGGGCAGGCTGGGGAGCTCTGCGTCTTGGCAGGGGTGATTAAGGGAGTCAGGAAGGAGTGACCCAGGCATCCTGAGTCCAAGGTTCTTGCAGCCAAGATAAGGGAGAAGGCTACAGAAGAAGGATGTGGGGAAGGGTGAGGAAGAGTCAGGTAGTGAGAGGGCACAGAGGCCAGACGGGGAACTGGGTGCCACCCAGGACTGAGATCTGGAATAGAATCTGTAAGAGAAACAGGCCAGGGGCTTGGGAGAATCAGGATGCCCAGGACGAGACAGCAAAACAGAGGGCAAACAGGGTAGCTGCAGAAGGCCCATACTTGTTTTACTTTCCAGTATGGTGGCCCCACCATGCTGTTGGTGGTTCTCAGAGCAGAACCATCTGGTTGGTCCACGTTCTAGAAGGAAGACAGGTAACAGGCACTGGGCTCCAGGGCACACTGGGGTTGCTAGTTTGTCACTTGGGTGAACAGTCCTGACTGCCCTTCTCTGACCAGCACCAGGAGAGACCTGAGCCTCTTCCCCTGCCATCAGGACTTTCCATCCCTACAGGGCACACACTTCCTGCGTGACTTGGGACAGAAGTTTGCTACCCTGACCCCTCTGTGAGACCATCCTCACAGTCTCTCCTTCTTCTATCCCAGACAGCCGGTTTGTACTCAAAGGATCATGTATTAATTCCACTTACACGAAATGTCCCAAAATAGGCAAATCTAGAGCCAGAAAGTGGTTTAGTGGCTGCCTAGGGCTGGGGAGATTGGGAAGAAATGGGGAGTGTCTGCTAGAGGATATATGGGGTCTTTTTGGGGTCTCGAAAATGTTACAAAATTGTGATGGTTACACAACTGTGAATATACTAAACACCATCAAATTGTACAAGTTAAATGGGTGGAGGGAGTCAGGTGTATACTGATTATATCTCAGATTAATAATGTTCCCAATAAAAACCAAAAAGCAAGCAGACCAACTACCATCACTGAAGCTCAGAGCTCTCCAGTATCTCCTGTGGGCCCTCAATGAAGGGGAAGAGTAGCAGGCTGAAGGCCTGGTGGGGCCAGCACGGCCTCTGGTGGACATGCAGGGGTGCTCTTAACTACCCTCTGTCTGAACCCCCTTCTTTTTTTTAATATTGAATTTGGCGGGGAGAGGGACAGTGCGCAGGGGAGGCACAGAGAGAGGGGAGATGGAGGATCTGAAGTGGGCTCTGTGGACAGCAGACAAGCCCGATGCTGCAGGGCTGGAACCCACAAACCACAAGATCATGACCTGAGCCCAAGTCAGACACTTAACCAACTGAGCCACCCAGGCGCCCATAAACCCCCTTCTTATGCTTGGAAACCCCACACAAATTAGGTAGAAGATAAAGCTCACACCCCACAATATAAAAGACCAGATACTTGCTTTCCCAGCATCCTCCTTGCAGCCGTATAACCAAGGCTTAGCAATTCAAATGCCTCCGCCAGGAATTTCTGAATCTAGAGCAAAGCAGGAAGGAAAGTGGAATCTCTCTGGTGGCAACAGGGACATCTTCACAACGCTCTTGTGGTAGGATTTAGAGTGCTTTTAACTGCTCACACTTACCAGCCAACCACTTTTTTTTTTTTTTTGAGCTTTTCTATAACCTTGTGTTTCTTGAGCCCTAGTTCAATAGTCTTTCTTTAATCAGCCAGAATCTGTTCTCTGGCTTTAAAGTAGGACTGATCTATGTGGCATCAGGGGTCCTAGAACACTGGATCCCTCTGGGAAAGATAAAATATCTTGGTAGCTTTAGCCTTCAGCCTACATTCACCTGGAGACAAACATTTTCTGCTCATTTCATATTTCAGTCATCAGAATTCCATCTATTTGTCCATTTCAGAAACATCAAGCATTGGATGTCCCAGCTTCTAATTCTACCTCTTTCTTCCTTATAGCTGCTTTTCAGATGTTAGTCTTTAAAATATTCCGTAATTTCATGATTTATAAAAAAAAAAAAAAAATCTCTGTGCCCAATGTGGGGCTTGAACTCCAAGATCAAGAATTGCATGCTCTACTGACTGAGCCAGCCATCATTTTTTTTTTTTCAGTCCTGCTTGGAAATTAATAGAACTTTCTGAATCCTAGTGTTTATAAGTTTCAATTCTAGAAAATTCTCAGCCTCTTTAAAATATTCTCTCCTCTGGATTTCAGATTGTATGTACCATACCTTCTCAATCTATCTTCCATGTTTTGTTTTTCCTGTGTATTTAATCCTTTCCTTAGTTTCCATTTCTCTGTATCCCCATGTTTCATCTTTGTAACTTCAAATCTACTTCTGGTTCATTATTCTTTTAGGCGTAACTAATCTGTTGTTTAACCATAAAGTTTCTTTCTTTTTTAAATGTTTACTTATTTGAAAGACAGCAAGAGAGAGACCAAGAGCGAGCACACACGCATACCCCAGTGGGGGAGGAGCAGAGAGAGAATCCCAAGCAGGCTCCAGAGTGCCCAAAGTGGGGCTCGATCCCACGAACCATGAGATCATGACCTGATCTGAAATCAAGAGTCAGATGCTTAACCAACTGAGCCACCCAGGTGCCCAATAAAGTTTTTCTATTTTTTTTAAAGATTTTATTTTTAAGTAATCTCTACACCCAGTGTGGTGCTTGAACTCACAACTGCAAGACCAAGGGTCACACACTCCACCAACTGAGCCAGCCAGGCACCCCAACCTTAAAATTTCTAATTTCAAATAGTATACAGTTCATTTTTAAAAGCTCTACTTTTTATCAAACCAATTTGGTCCTTTTAGATATTCTTTTTTTAGTCATCCTTTCTCTTTAAATATAAGCAAGATATTTTACATTTCGTATTTTATATTTCTAACATCTGTTTTTGCTGGTCTGAGTCTGTTTTCTATTGTCCCTAATGACTCTTGCTCATGGTGATGTCTTTCCTTGTGTGCTTTTATATTTTCGGTGAAAGCTCACATTCCTTCAGATTTTGTCTAAAGGAACGCTTGAGGCTTGAGTTTCAAGCACAACCCTCAAGTGAAGATTACACTTGCTTCTGCCAGGTGCCTGGAAGCACTACCAACCTGAGACCACTTCAAACTGAACCATTAGTTAGCTTGAGGATTCTCTAGTCCACACGGGAGTAGGAATTAGACCCAAATAGTACTGACAGCCAGCTGTGCTTCTACATTATTGAGGAAACGTTCTGTCCTCACCTCCTCCCTCCCTCTGTATCCACAACCAAAGCGAAGTAGGTGAGTTGTGGGAGTGGTTTCCTCTTGCAATGATCATGTCTTCTTTGAGGGTTAAGTGGGAGGGGTCTCTGGTCTGACTTCCCACTTTATGGGGAGCCTTAAGTTTGCTGCCAGCCCCCACAGGCGGCCCAGTGAAACCGTATCTAGGCTGCTCGAAAACCCCACCAAAAAAAAGAATAAAAAGAAGAGTAACAGGAATGTTTATGATTTGGCTCTTACATAAAGTCCCAGCACTGGGAGCTATCGACACACTTCACAGCCTTCACCAGCCTCAAGCTCACTCACTCAGTCACTGGCCTTTTTTCTCCTATACCACGATCACTGGTTTAAAGCAAGGATGGGAAGACATGAGGCCATAATGAACCAGATCCAAGCAGAGAAAATGTGCCATGACAGAAGGTTGGGCTGCTCTTCTTGTCCCACCCTGGGGCAGTCCAAGAGCCCTTTAGTCATTTTTGAGCCAATCTAGCTCAAGAGCAGCTATGATCCTTGCCCTTGCATAGAAAAGAACCAGAAGAGGCCACGCCCAAGTTGTCCCCATAGATCCATTTCTCACTGGGGCAGAGGCAGAGCTGAGAACAGTTCCTTATTACTCTTTGCTCAAAGGGAGATGTCTCCGGTCCTTGCCTGCATTTCGGCGCCTCTTTCGACTCAAGAAGCTCTCTAACTTCTTACTGCGTTTCAGCTCTTTGAACTTCTCAGCTAGGACCAACTGGCGCTGCTCAGCTAGAGGACAAAGAGAAAGCCGGTAAGCAAGGGAGGAGGCACTCCTCTCGTCCTTTCCCCAGGTCTGTACTTCCCAACCGCTATGCTGGGATACGTGACTTGGCTAGAGTTCACTGGTGTGCGCGGCAAGCAGATTTTTTCTATAATTCCCTGCTTTCTCTATTAAACCAACTGTGAGCTCCTTCTATGAGCCTGGCCCAGCATATGCAGGGGAGGCGGGAGAGATAAAAGCAACACTCCTCTCCCATAATCTATAATTAGGGAGACAAGATTAGTTACAAACAACTCCTCCCTACCATTTCTGATTTCCTCCAACTTCCCATGGGATCCAGCCTTCAAGCCTCCGTTAGGGAGCTCATGGACCCCCAACAGAGCACGCTGCCTCTAAGGCCACCCAAGCCTGGTGACAGCTGTGCCCCACTCACATTTCTTCAGGAAGTACGGCCGATGGCCCTGCTGGGCCCGAGCCCGCCTCTCCTGCTTCAGGGCCAGGCGCAGCTCCTGCTGCCGCTTGCGTTCCTGCTGGGCCATTTCTTGCTGCTCCTGAGGAGCAAAGATGAGGTGGGTGAGCTGGGTAAGTAGGAGGGACTGTGAAGCACCTCCTGCCTGCCTTGAACTGTTCTCCTCGCCCACCCACGACTCTGACCCACTCACCATTCTCTGAAGCAGCTGCTGCAGTTTCTCGTGCTCCTGCCCCGAACGGTGCTTCTTCAGCTGCTTTTTCACGAGCTCCACGTTACAAAATGAATATGAGCGTTAGCAGTCTGTAAGTGTTTACCGAAACGTTGTGCCAAGCGTTAATACTAAGAGGTTCGTGTGTATTAATGCGGTAACCCTAGGAGATAGGAATTATTTTATTATCTCTTTTTATGATCAGAAAACTGAGAACTTAAGGAACCTGCCAATGGTCACACAGCTGGTAAACTCATGAGCCGGGATTTGAATAGAAGCAAATTAGGGAGCGTTAAATCAAGGAGAAATAAATCTGCCCACCACTATGTTGCCTGCTCCCCCTCTGCCCAACTCTCTAACCCGTACCCTGGTTTCCCACCCCTGGAATCTCCATGAGCCAGTCTAGTGTTCCAAACCTCTTTCTCTTTGGCTCGGATGTCATCCAGGAATTGATACGTTTTGTCAAACACCTCAGGATTATATTCCCCTGACAGATCATCAAAGCGGGGGTCCCGGGCCACCTTTGGAGAGAACAGAGAGAGTATAAATGAACCGTTTGGTCTCCCCTCAATGAGACAGCTCTTCCTGCCTCTTCCTCACCTTCTTACTGATGGGAACAACTTGACGCAAAAATGGCACCCGGACCTTGGCCGACATTTCCAGAGGCCTACGGAGAAATTAAAAGACATGTCCAAGGCCTCCACATTTTTGTTTTTTAAGATTTTATTTTTGGGGCGCCTGGGTGGCACAGTTGGTTAAGCATCCAACTTCAACTCAGGTCATGATCTTACGGCTTGTGAGTTTGAGCCCCACTTCACAAGGGCTCTGTGTGGACAGCTCAAAGCCTAGAACCTGGATTGTGTGTCTCCTTCTCTCTCTGCCCCTCCCCCGCTCATGCTCGCTCACTCTCCCTAAGAATAAATGAACATAAAAATTTTTTTTAAGATTTTATTTTTAAGTAATCTCTATACCCAACGTGGGGCTCAAAGTCGCAACCATAAGATCAAGAGGGGCACCTGGGTGGCTTAGTCAGTCTGACTTCAGCTCACATCATGATCTCACAGTTCATGAGTTCTAGCCCCACACTGGGCTCTCTGTCCCTCTCTCTGCCCTTCCCCCACTTGTGCATGTTCTCTCTCTCTCTCTCTCTCTCTCAAAGATAAAAGCATTGAAAAAGAAAAAAGTGCACACTCCAGTGACTGAGCCAGCCAGATGCCCTGGCTCTCCAGTGTTTCGTTTTGTTTCTAATGTTTATTTACTTTTGAGACAGAGACAGTGTGAATGGGGGAGGGGCAGAGAGGGAGACACAGAATCCGAAGGAGGCTCCAGACTGTCGGCACAGAGCCTGACGTGGGGCTCGAACTCACCAATTGCAAGATCATGCCCTGAGCCAAAGTCGGCCCTTAACCGACGGAGCCACCCAGGCACCCAAGGCTCTCCAGCCTTGATCAAAGGCCTCCCACCTGGGAATGCAGACACCTACTCAAAGGCCCAGGTATTCTCCAGTTCCTGGCCTTGCTCCTCACCTGTGCTTATCTGCAACACACACATTTTGGACAGGTGGTCTGGAACCTAGCTTCTTAGTACTGTTTCCAGCTACCAACTGTTTGTATGTCTTAGTCCCCACTTGGTTCTGCAGTTCCAACAGCTCTTCAAATGACATGTCAGATGTGTCTGTGGAAGGAGGGGTGGGGACACAACTCAGCACAGCATCTCCCATTGCTACGGAGACCTCGTCCCACCTTCATTCCTTAAGTAACTGACCCTTTCCAATATCCCCATCAGGCCGATCAAGGCAGTTTCTAGGCAGCACAGGTTGCAAGGGTGCTACACTGACACCTAACCTCCCAACCACTCCTGCCACCTGCGGCCTCACCCAGCTAAAGAGGGTATACACATGTACAGCTCAAGGTGGGCCAAGCCACACAATCCCTTACTTGTCATCTTCTTTTGAATCCTGCCTTCACAGGCTTCCCCAAAGGGCATGTCTTCCTTGCTCAGTTACCACTGCCAGCGCTCCCCTCCATACTCTCAGCACCTCTCACCTCAGCCAGTGCTCTTAGTCTTCCAACCTCCATCTCCTCCCAAAACTATGCTGGACAGGCCAGACAGGCATCTAAAATACAAAGCTGATCTCATCATTCCTACCCCTTTTCCATACACGTAGGCTTCAGATAACATCACTTCAGAACTCAAAACTCCCTAATAGCTTCATCTTGATCAGAGCAAAAGCTAAATCCCCCTTGTGACCCAGCCCCCTGGTCTCTAATCTCACATCCTATAATCTCTTTCCCACTCCTCTCCAGTCAACTAGTCTGGCACTTACTGAGCAAAAAGATCTATGTTCCTGCCTCAGTTCCTTTGCATTTGATGGTGCCTCCGCTTGGAATCTTTATCCAGATGTATTTACTGCTTGTTTCCTCACCTCCTTCAAACTGTTGCTCAAATGTCACCTACTCAGTGAGGCCTTCTGTAACCACTTAAAATTGCAACCCTTTGCTTGCCTTCTCTCTGTAGCCCTTATAATCGTTTTGAAAAACAGGTATAATTCACATATCATAAAATTCACCCTTATAAATACACAATCCTGCACTTTGCCTTTTACTGTATTACTTTTTTTTTAAAGTCACCCTTTCTGAAAGGTAAGCTCCAGGAGAACACGATCTTTTAAAAAAGATTTTATTTTTAAGTTATCTCTACACCTAATGTGGGGCTTGAACCCACACCTCCGAGATCAAGAGTCACATGCTCTACTGAGCCAGCTGGTCGCCCCAGGAGTTTTTGGCTGTTTTCCACTACTGTCTCTACAGCATCTAGAACAACCCGCACACGACAGACGCTCAACAAAGGTTTGCGAAACGTGTTCAGTCCTGACCTACTAACCCCCAGCAACCCACGCCTCTCCCGACTACTTTTTACACGTGTGTTTCTCCTTGCGGAAAACCCTCATCCTCCCTTTCAGAAACTGCCCAGGCTGTCCTAACCCAGGAAGCGGCCCCCTCACAATCACTGTCCCATTTTGTCTGCGGCGCTCCCCGCGGTGAACTTGGCAGTCTCGCGGTCACTGCTCTACCCGACCTACCCTTCCCGCCGCCCCCGGCCCCGGGCCCTCACCCTTCCGCAGGTCCCCGGGCCCCATGTCCCCGCCGTCCTCCTCGCCTCTCCCGGCCCCGCGGGGAAACCGGAGGCCCGCCGCGGCGCGGGAACCCTCTCTAGGCATTGGCTCGTGGGACTCGCCGGGAGCTAACGGCGCTACTTCCGCTCTTGTGCCTCCCGCCCCGCCTCTTCCGGCCTCTCCGGGAGACGCGTCTGCGCAAGTCGGTGGTGAACCGGCCAGGACGCTTAGGCGGGTGGGCACGCACTCAATAGAACGTCGCCACCTTTTTGTCGCATGACGCTGGGCTCCGCGCTCTAGGGAAACTAGGGCCAGGCCCTGGTGGTATTTGGTTTCCTTTTGCTCTTGGAGAAGCCAGAACGTCACCGCCCTGTCCCTTCGCAAGCTTCTGCCAGCCGCCCCCCCCCCCCCCCCTTGCCAGCA
>NW_027530179.1:5705035-5738634 GCF_008692635.1 Crocuta crocuta
GTTTGGCGATTTTTAATCCATTTTTATAAAATCTGAGCTGGCTGGGAGCGACAGGGAACAGCAACAGCTCAGGGCAGGGTGGGATGATCTGCTGGTCCTCGCCTCCCCAGGTCAGGGAGGATGAGGGTTTCATGGCAACAGTTGCAACTCCTCTCAGCTCCCAATCAATGCTCTTGACTCAAGCAGGGGGAGGGGGTGGAAACAAGGTTGGGGGAAGCTCCTGAGGCTCAGACACTGCTTGCTTCTCCCTTATCCCCATTCCCTTCACTTCCCAGCAGAGCCTGGCTGGCCTGGGGCAGAGCAGAGGCCCAGGAGCAGTTGGAAGGAGGTGTATGGGACAGAGCACCAAGGGGAAGGGGCCCTCGGCCCAAGGGGGTAGGGATCTAGCCCTCCCCCCCCATAGCTCCCCACTGAGTTCACAGCACAGGAAACACCTCTAGTCCAACAACTCCACGCAGAGGTATACAGAATCCAGGGTCCCAAGGGGCAGGCAGGTGAGGGATGGGGAGGGGCAGTGAAGATAACAGCAGGCTCAGGAGGGGAGGCAGCAGCAACCTTCTCCTACCCATGGGAGGAGACGATGGGGCGACTGATATTGCTGTTGGTGGTCATGGCATTCAGCTCCCACCTGGAAAGCCAACAATGACAGGCAGAAAGGGCAGAAGAGTGGAGCCTCCACCCCCAAGCCCAGAATTGCTCAAACAAAGCTATGGACACACCAGTCCCTTCAACATCCTAAAGCTCAACCACCCACAGCCACCTCTTCCTTACAGCCTTACTGTCTGACATGATTATTAACAGTCATGGCCCCCACCCACTACCAAAACTGGTATCACCCACTCATCCACGTGCAAGGTCATGTAGACTTCCTATCTATGTTTATATATGTGTGCATGTGCCCGACACCTGGGGAAAAAATCATCTGTATGCACATCTCAGTATCTACCTTTCCTCCTCTGCTCAGATCCAACCAGGAAGGTCTGTTTTTACTCTCAACTCCCATCCCGTTAAAGGACCTGGCTCCCCTCTCCTAGGCTTTTAGAGACCTTCCCCAGTCCTCCCACCACATTCAAATTAAATCCCTTCCCCATCCCCCTTTTTGACAATTCTATCATTCTACAAAGATTTACCGAGTACCTCCTTACGCCAAGATCCTCACTACAGTCTACTTGGCGTGAAATATTTGCACATGTGTCAATCCTGAGCAATCCATCAGTTCAGCCCTGTATACTCTGTGCCACCAAATACTGACCACCCCCACCCCCCTAGCAAATAAGAGTTAAACTGAACTGATACAAGGAGAGGAAGTGTCCATAATGATCCTAAAGGACCCAAGTATACACCATATAACTTCCGGTGCTTGATTTGGACCTAAGAACGGAATGCAAAGGGGAAGTAGCTAGGAAGGACCTCCCTTAACTCTGGGACTAAAGGGATCCAAAGGTTCCTATATTTGTCTTTACTTTGCAGCTAGCTTCAAAGATTTAATCGAACTTTCTCAGCACGTTAAAAACAACCACACAGGCTCGGGTCTCAAGAAGCGATGCTTCACAGCTCGGTTTGAAACACCAGATGTTTTTTCTTCATATAAATTACCCGGCTGATAGTTTTATACCTCCTTCGCTCTCACTCTCAAGAACATTACATCTCCAGCAGAACAAAAACTTCCGTCCCCTCTATACTGAGAAACAAGTGCATCAGATCACGCACCCTCACCCGATCTCTCCTCTCCCACTGCTCACTGTACCTGATGTCATGGGGCAAACACGACTGGTCCAGGTTATACTGAATCACGGCCAGTTTACACAGAGTCTTCAGACTGGGGCCTTTGAAGAAGTCAGAGAGAGGGAGAGGCTCAGAACCAAGGAAAGGGTCCACTCCTGAATGTCACCACACAAAGACAGGGACCGGGTGGCAGGAGCCAGACATCTGGGAATATGTGTACTTACTAAAGTCCAAAATGTGTAAATCAGAATGATCTATGAGGTCAAATTCATCTCCCAGGCCTTCCTCAGGAGATGGACTGTAGGGATCAAAAAAGAGATGAAGGAAGGAGGAAAGACTTCCCATGAGACCCTCCTCCTCAAATGCCTCCCAGGCAGTCACAGACCTGGGCCCTTCCCTGAGCCCTCCCACTTTCCTCCTAACCTGGTACCCCCAAAGAGAACAATCTTGTCACCAACGATGCAGCAGCACTGGCGCCGGCGGGGACATGGCCCCTTCCCCTTCGGTTCAATCTTTTTCCAGGTAAAGGACACTGAAGAGAAGTTTATATGGAAGTTTAACACCTGCCCAATCCAAATATCCTCTCCACCCCCATGCCCACCCTCACCTACTTAGGATTTTTTTTCCCTCCCCCATCAGTTGCTCCTGTTTTCCCCTTAAGGGCAGTGCTCTGTACCAGGGTTAAACTTCCAGAGGTCATGGAAGTGCCGGTTCAGCCTCGCATTATAGCCACCAAAGATATACAGCTCCCCATTGTAGCCAACTGGAAGGAGAGAGAAACGTGAAGAGTGTGACAGGACCACGGGCGGGAAAGGGGACCCCCACAGGGACCACCAGACACTCACAGGCTGAGTGGCTCCGGCGGCCCTCGGGCAGCACTGGAGTTTGTGGGCAGTCCAGCCAGGCCTCAGTCCTGGTGTCAAAGACACGGATGCGGTTGCAGTAAATCTCATTGTTGGAATGGAATGGCCCAAAGCGGTCGGCACGGCCCCCAAAGACATACATGTGACTGCCCAGCATTGTAGCTGAGTGAAAGTCCCTCCAGCGTGCAGGGTTGCCCTGGGCGGGAGCAGAGAAATAAAAGGGTGGGAGTCAGCGTGCAGGCTACGAGGGGATCTGCTCTCACTCAGCTTCCTATGCTTTCCTCAATTGGAAGTAAGGGATCTGGATGGAAGAAGAAAAGGCAGACCTTTGTACAGATAAGGGTCCACGTCATGGTACTGGTATCCAGCTTGTGGATGTCATTGGAAAAGCAATCTGCCTGCGTGGGAAGAAAAAGGAAGTGAAGAAAGGAATAAAAGAGGGGATCTGTGCTCACCCTCTGACTCTTGGCCTCTCCCCTCAAAACCTGCAAACAAGCCAAAGCCTCCCATTCCACCAATCCTCAATTCCCCTTCCTCTTATTCTCACCCATTCTCAAACCTCTAATTTGCTCCCAGACATACCAGCTGCTCGTAGCCCCCGAAAATGTACATGGTCTTGCCCAGGACACAAGCTGAATGTCCATCTCGGGCCCCAGGAACTGTTCCTGACACTCGGGGTGTGGACCACTTGTGAGTATCTGAAAGACAGGAGAGGATAGGTCAGTGAGCAACCTCTGACACCGCTCCCTCCTAGACTCTGGAATGCCCTATTCCACCGCCTCAGCCCACACCTTTCCCAGCCCATTTCCTGGAGGCATCATTTGGCAGAACACGGCCTCGCCGAGACCCATACTCACTGACGTCAAAGGCATAAAGCACATTGCAGGCTCCTTCGGTGTCATTCCGCCCGCCCCAAAGGAAGACCGTGTCATCGATGAGGACGGTTGAGTGTCCATACCGCATGTAGGGCACCACAGGAGCCTGCCCACGGACAGCAGGCCTCACCGGGGGCAGCTTTGTCCAACGCAAGGACACTGTGGGCACAGTTCCGCTCAGCCCTGGAAACCTCCCTCCGGGCTGTTCACCTTTTCCCCAACCAGCCGTTCATTCCCCCCTCCCCCCTGGCCATGGGGACTGCCACCAAACCTCATTCAGCTGCCCGTTCCCCTCCCTGACATGGGTACCCAGGGATGGTCCCAGCATTAGCTTACCTGCATTGAAAATGTGCACATCAATCTGCCGCAGCGTTTCATAGTCTTCACCAGAGCAGTAACCCCCGAAGGAGTATACCCGGTGCCCAACAGCCACGGCTGCATGGTTCACCCTGCGGGGCCCGCCCTCCAGGTGCACTGTCCACCGTAACATCCCCTGGGTCACTGGTTACAGCAACATGCCCCCCCGGCACGGCCTGCTGCCTCTGCTACCTGCACACAAGTTAGGGCCACGGGCTCCTCAGGTAAGGCGTTTATCTGGCTCACCAGGATTCTGCCCAGGACCAGCCCTTGCCTCTGTGTCACCCTGGTGGCCCTCCCACACCAGCCTTCCGAAGCTCAGGTGGCTGGGCCTGCCCCAGGGGAGCTAGCCCTGGTCCAATGTTCTCCCACAGCGAAGGGCGGGGCCGCTCTGACCTGATTGACAGCTCAGAATTGCTGATCAAGGGTTCAGCATGGTCATTCCTTACTCATGGAGGCTCCGCCGTGTCGCTGGCCTGGCACAAACTCCAAGCACCGCCCGCCCTTCCTAGGGCAGGGCATTCTCTCGTCTCTCTGGCTCTGCTCCGCTTACTGCCACCTCTCTAAGAATCTCTGTGCTCTTTAAGTGGGGGAAAGGGATCTCAAAATACTCAGGGCTATTAATAGTGCAGCCAGCCCCTATCGGTCCATTGAAAGCTGGCATAGGTGCTTCAAAGGAGAAGATCTTTTAGGCTTTTGGAGCGAAAACAGTCCCCCTATCCAGGGCAGGGTGGACAGGGCAGGACTGACCCAGGACAGGGACCTCCAGAGATGCTCAGCCCCTCACAGGGAGCTCTTCTCAAGCTATGCTATTGTCATCAGGGTCATCCAGGGCCCCTCACAGGCACGAGGAGTTCCTTTAACAGCTGTGCCTGGTATACTGCCAAGACTAGGAACTTAAGCCAGAAAGGTATGTGTCTGCTGGGCACTGTGGGGGTGGGGGCTGAGAGGAGGGGTTTTCCCCTCCTGCTGCTTCTCCAACCCCACTGTTATAATAAAGAAGGAGCTGTTTTAGCAGCTCTTCTCCCACTTAGATCCCTGAAAGGGGAATGGGGTAGGGGCATGCGTTAGAAAAGAGAGAAAGAGGGGATAAAAAAAAAAAAAGCCCTTGGGCAGGACAAGAAATAGACTCAGGCATGACCTGCCAACCTAGTGGTAATGGGTACATTTGAAGACTGTCAGGCAAATGTTCCTCCAACGGGTACTGCCTTCGTTGGCAGGCACCTGCTGGGTTTGAGTGGATCATCTGCTCCCTGCTCAAGAAGCCCCAGCAAAGGGAGGAGCTGGCAGAACCTCAGGCATAGAGAAAGCAAGTAAGGGAGGCCCCTCAAAGGAAAGAGACACGGTTTTGAGCTGGCTTGCCAGCCCCCCTCCCCCTTCAACCTCCCTCAACCCCCCATCCCATGCTTTAAATAGCCAGCCTGCCAAACCTGAAATAGCCCCAGCAGGAAATCACTCTCACTTCATTACTCCTGTGCTCAATCCAAAAGATCTTGGATCTGGGCTTGTGGGGACAGATAGGAGGTTGAAGAGTTTAAGAATGTGAGTCTTTTGTCTTCCCTCATAACTTCTCCCCCCCTCCAGCTATGTCAAGGTGAAAAATTCACAGGGGAAAAGCGAAGCGATTCCATTAGCTGCCTCACAAGGCCAGCTCCAACTCCTGGAGACAAGCCCCTTACTGTCTCAGGAGCCCCACTAATCTCTGGGTCTCCTGGATCCTTCATCATTGCTGCATTCTCAAGCTTCCTGCATACCCTTCATGTACCTACCGCCCCCCCACGCCCACCCGGGTCTCTTGCAATGTCCACTCCCCATTTCCGGCCCTTCTTGATCCGTGAGCTCTGCAGTTTTCTCCTTGTTCCTTCTCCCACCGCACCAAGCTCCACCCCGACAGCCCTCCATTTTCCCTCTTCCACTAAGGGAAGAAAGGCGAATACTCACTGACCCCTTTCGGCCAGGGATATTCCTCCCTGTATATGACGCTATCACTGTCTTCTTCCAGTCATCCCAACACTCTCCTCCCCCACAATGCCAGGCCCTCCCCCCCCTTTTTTTCCATTATCCTCAGCTTTCTCGTTCTCCTCATAGCCCAGTCTTCCTTCCAGTTCCCTCCAGTGCCTCCGCCAGCCACCAGGTACCCCCCACTCATTTCCTCACCATCCTCCCCCAGTTCTTCTTTCCCTATTAACACTCTCGTTTCCCATCATTCCCCTAGTTCCCTCCCCACCCCCACCTCATCACTCCCAGGCCCCTCCCCCACGACCCCAGCTCCAGGTATGGGCGACCCCAGCCCCTCCAATTTTCCTTGTCCTTCAACCCATCCCGGGCTACCTGCCAGGCCGGGCCGGGGCGGGGCCGCGGATCCTCGCGCTGCCTGCAGTCTAGAACCCGTTGCGCGCCAACCGACGGCTCGCTCCCCAACGAGATAAACACAACCAGGCTGGGTCCTTCCGGAGGGCAGCCGTGTGCGCACGTGCAGCGAGAGCAAAGTGCCCGAAGCCTACCGGGACTTGTAGTCCGCGGGTTTCCGGAGGGAAGTGAGGCGCTCAGGAGTGGCAGGGGCCGAGGGAGATTGTGCGCATGTGCAAGTATGTGTCAAAACCCGTGGGGGTCACTGGGTAATGTAGTCCTTTGTTGTCCGGGCAGGAGACGGCGGAGGCGGGGCAAGGGGCGTATTGCTCGTCTGTCTTTCGCGTCAATCATGAGCACGGGGAGGGGCTGGAGGACCAGGCATCCCAGTACGTCCTGCCCCGCCGGAAGTGAATGTGCGGGTTCAGCCGCGGGCTCTGAGCGGGTGAGGCTCGCGGAACCACCGGCCCCGAGAATCGGTGGGGGCAGGTGGCGGACGCCGCTGCTGGGGCCATTTGAGGGGAGCCCCCTGGGGCCTGAAGGGCATTTGTCAGGCGGTACAGAGGGGAACCGTTTGGAGAGGGGAGAAGGGGGCGGGTACGCCCTGTCTAGGGGAACTCGTCTGGCGACCCGGTGTTCCCAAGTCGGAGAGCAGGGGAGGGCGGGGTCTGGACCGAGTGTCTTTTGGGAGGTGGCATTGGCTCGGGTTGGGCTGTTAAGAATTGGCAGAGCAAGTCGGTGGGCCTCGTTTCAAAATACAACTCGGTTTAAATGGTGGAGTGCCCAGGAGAGGGTGGGCTGCAGGAAGCTTGGGAGCGGTTAAATGATTTGCGGACGCAGATCACAAGAAACTGGGTGAGTGGCTATAGGTGGACCTAATTTCACCCGATCCCTATCCTCCTGCCCTCCCTGTTCTTGCAGCCCCTGCCCGGATGGCAGCAGTAGTTCTAGGGGGAGACACCATGGGCCCAGAGCGTATCTTCCCCAATCAGACTGAGGAACTAGGGCCGCACCAGGGCCCTACGGAAGGCACTGGGGATTGGAGCAGCGAGGAGCCTGAGGAAGAGCAGGAGGAAACGGGGGCAGGCCCAGCGGGCTACTCCTACCAACCCCTGAACCAAGATCCCGAGCAAGAGGAGGTGGAGCTGGCACCGGTGGGGGATGGAGAAGATGTAGTTGCTGATATTCAGGATCGGATCCAGGTATGGCAGAGGAGGCACTGTTCTGGCAGGTGAAGCGGGGATCCCTGAAGTGCTGGACCTGAACTGTCTTCTCTGACATTTTAGGCCCTGGGGCTTCATTTGCCAGACCCGCCATTAGAGAGCGAGGATGAAGAGGAGGAGGGAGCTACGGGATTGAGCAACCACAGCTCTATTCCCATGGACCCGGGTAAAGGGAGCATGCTTTCATTTGAAATAATGTTGGAAGAAAGGGACTGGTCAGAGCCAGTTAAGGCAAGTCCTAGAGGGACACCCTGTTCCTAAAACCAGTTTGTGATCTAAGATTTTACAGGCTTCAGGATCCAGGTGGAAGGCTGATTGTGCTAGGCTTGGGTGCTAGGTGGGCATGCCTGGAAGTAACAGGATGGATTTGGCTGCCCTGCTAACCCAGGGGTTATGGGTTAATTCCAAGAATGGGGAGTGGAGCTGGTCCCATCGTTTCCATCCCCTAACGGCTCTCTGTGATTTCAGAACATGTGGAGCTGGTGAAAAGGACGATGGCTGGAGTAAGCCTGCCTGCGCCAGGGGTTCCTGCCTGGGCTCGGGAGATATCAGATGCCCAGTGGGAAGATGTGGTGCAGAAGGCCCTCCAAGCCCGGCAGGGGACCCCAGCCTGGAAGTGACTGCCCCGAGACCTGCCTTATCTCCCTGCGTTCCGGGCCAGAACCAGCATAAGACTGAACACATCCCTGGTTGTAATGTCCATCTCCACCTTCCCCATCTCCCTTTCCACAACACGGCAAATCAGACTTCTTCTCAGAGACCCACTTTATTCAGTTCTGTACATATGGGGACATTGGCCCAAGCCCAACCCATCTTAGCATGTATCACTCTGTGGAGAATAAAGCACCCTATGTACACAGCCAAAAGCTGCACTGCCTGTGCCCCTGGAACCTGGGTCTGGCCCTCTTCAGCCCCTTGCCCCTCCAAGGTGTCTGAAAGGGACAAGTGGGGGCCTGCCCAGCATCAGCACAAAGGAAATAAATAGGTGTTGGAGGAGCAACGCTTAGGGCACTGCTCCCTGCTTCCTCCTAGCTTTGGGAACCAACAGCATGGGAAAGCAGTCAGCCCCAGGGTGGTCCCTTCCGTGTCTGTGATCCCAGGGCTGCTGCTCACCAAAGAGGGGGCACAGGGTAGGGTGTTCACCCCCTTCTCTTGGTGCATCTGGGCCCTATATTCCATCGCCTAAGGTCCATAGCTTATGCTTTTCTCCTTTTGACCTCCCGTGTTGTCTTGGTCAGGCAGGGGATAAGAGAAAATACTTCAACCCCATCAGCCTGCACACTGCTGGGGCTGGGGGCCTATTTGTGCCTGTTGGGGGTTGGCTCCCCTCCAGCTACTCACTCCAGGGGCCAACGGGGCTTGACAGAACTTTGGTGAGAATAATCTCCTGCTGCTCCCTATATGCTTCTGCAGGGGGAGGGAGAGAAGGAAAAACACCTGGAGTTCAAATGAGGATTAAGGGAAGGGAAGAGGAGCATATGTATTCCTGTGTGTATTTCTCAGAGCAGCCTCAGGTAGCTGTGGGGTTAGGAGCAGGAGGGGGACAGGCATCCCCAAGTTGTCTGGGCACTGAGGATCTCAGCGCTCTGTCTGTACTAGCCACAGGGAGGCATGAACACATTTTGGGGAGAAGAGGGACCACTCTGGGGAGGGGGGTCCCTGCTTCAAGTGCCGCATCCCTTCCCTAGAGTAGCTAGAGGCACTGCCTTGCCCCGAGTCAGCCAGTGGGGAGCAGAGGGTGGAGGGCTAGGGCAGCGTCCCAGGGCTGAGTGGGCTGTGGCCCTGTGGTAAGACGGTGAGGGGGTCAGAGAGCCTCCTGACTGGCAGTTAGGAATTCTTCCGCCCGCTTGTGTGCCTCCAGCGCCTTGATGGTATACACATCCTGGGGCAGCTCTGACTTCCGCCGAAGCAGTACCTTCTCCTTCTTGATGTCCTTTAGCATCTACGTGTGGGTACGGAGAAGGCAAGGAATGGTAACCAATTCCCAATAAATTCTATGGCTTCCTCCCCTTATTCAATAGCTCCGCTGCTCCTGTCTCCTTTCCCTTCCAGAGCTTTGATTTCTGCTCCCCACTCCCTCTGTGCCTTCCCACCTGCACAGCCTCCGTCTCCACTGTCCTCTTCAGAAGCTGGATGTCCTCTGCCGTGGGGGTCTCTGTCTCCATCGAGTACACAGGAGGCAGTGGTGGAGGAGCTCGGAACATGGGATACTGGGAAGGAGAGGAAGCACAGGTGGGCGGTGAGAGCCGCTTCAGAAGTCTGTGGACTTGTCTGCTTCATGTTCCTCCTCAAACAAACCCTCCCCCAGGCCAAATCAGGCCCCTGGGTTCAGGGCAGCGGCAGGAAAAGCTCACCTGGGGATTAAGTCGGGCCAGTTCCTCGATCTTTTGCCACATCTCTTCTCTTTCCTTCATTCGGAACCGACCCCTGAGGGAGCAAAGGCAGGATGGGGGGGGTGGGCTTGAGAGAGAAGCAAAGGGAACCTGGGGTGAAGATGGAAGCCCCCAGGTAGAAAGATACTCACTTCTGTTTCTCTGCCTTGTACTGTTGTGTGCAGTCATCAAACAGCTTCTGATTCATCTCCATAAAGAGTTTCAGGGCATTGTAGATCAGGCCATGGATTGTCCTGCCGCCGGGAAGAAGCATCAGGTATAGGAGGCCTTACTTATGCTAAGGGCAGTGCCAGGACCCCAATTTGCTCTCTTCCAGGAAGAGTCTCTGCCTAGAGCTTTCACAGACCCCTGCAGTGTAAGTTTATCTTTCTAGCCAAATCACGTGACTTGAGATTGGCATTTCAGGTTCTTTTATAGGTCTTAGGTATGCTCGTCCATCCTTCACCTCACCCTGTGCTCCAAGAACTTCCTTCTTCCCACTACCTCTATGCTCTGGCCTCCCAGCCGCTTCCTGGACAGCATCTGCACCACAGTGCACTTGCTTTTGGCTGGAGGAAAGCCTCTTTACAACAGGAGGATTCAGCACATGCTAAAAAAGATCACATCAGCTTCTCACAGCACAGAATGAAGTCTCCAAAACTGCAGACTATTTCTGACGGAGAGAAGGTAGGATACAGGCCACGCTCCACCGTACGGTATCACAGACACCTCTCACATGGCCGTCTCCTCCCTGGTCAGTTCCTCATGGGCCAATCAGTGTGCAGTGGGCACTAGCCCCCTTGCTCAGTGGCCCTATGAGGCCACTGGCTCTTTAGTTCTCCCACCCTCTCACAGGTTCCCAAACCAGAGCCCCACCACCCAGCCCTACCCCAGCCACCTACTTGTTCCAGTGGCTCTTGGAGTTCCTGTAGAGCGCGGGGAACATGATGGGGAGGACTCGGGCAGCATTGTCACTTATCAGGCTCATGATGTACTCATTGTTCCAGTAATAGAGAGCACGCTCTGCCACCTGGTGGGGACAGGTGGGGCTCAGCAGGGGTGTGGTTCACTCTGCTGAAAACCCTCCTTGGTTTCTAGGAGACCTGGGGATGGGAGATGCTGGTCCGAGTCTCACCTGGAAATGGGGGCTGGAGACACACTTGGCAAGCTGGCGGAAGAGTGGTTCCATCACTTTGCTGAACTCTGAAGGTTCAATGACATCTAGAATCTCCTCTAGCTCGTTCAGGAACATGACCTCCTTGGGGCTGTGGGTTTTGGGCCAGAACTTAAGAAGTCCTACAATCACCTGTGAGAAGAGGAGGACATGGGATAAAATTCTCACTCAACACCTGCCTGCTTCCGCAGCAAGCCTTCCTACCCCCTCTCCCCACCCTGATGGGCACAGCTCGGGTGGCCTCCACTAACTGGCCTGAATCTCCTTCCTGGATATAGGTTTTACTTTTCCTTCAGAGGAATCCATGTCACCTGTTGGGCCACATCCCTCCTGAGCACCTGCCGATGGCATTATTCGACAGGCAGACTGGGAAGCTGAATTGACAGGAAGAGGGCTGGGGCTGGGAAGGGGAATTACCGGCTCTGTGAGACTGCTCTCCTTCTCCAGGAACTGTACCACACAGTAAGCCAGCTGCAAAAGGTTGAGGTAGACAGGAGGTGAGGTGTAGGGCCCAGGTCTCAGAGGGATCAGGGACAGAAGCAAGAGCCCAGAATGGAAGAAGACGCGTAAAGAGGAATCATCCCACCCACTCCCTCTGCCACCCCCATCCCAGGTGGAACATCTTCCCCTCCCTCTCTTTTCTCTGCTGCCAGATTCAGGGATCATCAGGAGGTACGCAGCTCACCTGAGGGTGGTAGACACTCAGGGACTTGACCTTGTGAAGGGGAAGCAGGACACGGATGAGGAACATCTTGTGCTCTTCCTTAAGGGGCAAGGCAAAGCCGTTGATGATGCTAGGAGTTACAGGAGGTTTGTTAGGACCACAGGGCCATCCGAGCTCAGTGTTCCCGTCCCTCCAACCTTCTGCAGGCACATGTGCCCCACCCCGCCGCTTACCTGCCAAGGATCTCCAAGAGCTCAGCGATCCCATTGTGATGTTCTGTCTCATAGATGAACCTGAAGGAGGAAAGAAAGGCTCTCCTGACAATCCCCAATGTTCCGCCAGCACTCTGTGGGGTCTCCCTACCTCCCTTCTCCCACCCCAACTTAGCAGGGCTTGCTCTGCTCCTAAGCCAGCTCCTGGCCTCACCTGTAGAAGATGTGGTTGATCTGCCTACGGATATAAGCCCGGAGCCCCAAAAACTTGCCGTAGATGCGATGCAAGATGGTCTTGAGGAAGTCCCGCTCTCGAGGATCCTCACTGTCAAACAGGTCCAGGAGCTGGGAGCAGGTGGGAGGAAAGGTGCTGAGTGAGGCAGGAGCCAAGGAAGGTCAGGGCTGGGGTGACATAGGTTCCTAGCCAGGGGACACCCAGAGGTTCTCTGGATGGGAGGGTATGGGGACAAGTCTCTGGAGAGCAGAGTGATTCTCTTTAATAGCTTTCCCCCAGCGTGATATCTGGGTTTGGGTGTCTGCAGGCCCCATTGATGGGGAAGAGATAACGCTTATTTCCTTCAATTATGCTGGGAGCTCATTGAGCAGAGAGATTTGCTTATCCCTCCCACCACCACCAGTTCTCTGCACCACAGTTGAAAGCCCATATATTCAACAGATGGAGAAAGAGTGGGGACCTCACTGAGGGGCTCTGGGGCTAGAGTCCCGGGGCTGGAGGGAGGAAAGGCCAGGAGCTTCAGGGACTCACAGCAAGGACAAACTTCTGGTCGATATACTTCTTGGCTATGTTTGGCTGGAAATCAGGAGACTCGAGGAAACGTAGGAAAAACTCATACACGAGCTGTCAGGAGCAATGCGCATCCACTTAAGGGGTATTCCCCAAGGACTGAGAGATACCCCCACCCCCAGTTGCAGGTCTCAGAGTGCCCCATTCCCTGCAGCCAGGGCCAGCGCGCCCCCTCGCTGTGGTACCTGGAGATGTGGCCAGGCAGCTTCCAGGGTGGGCTCATCTTCTTCTGGGTCAAATTCAGCCCCAGTGGGGTTCGATGAAGGTGGTAGCGTCCGGAAGAGGTTCACTGAAAACTGAGGGGTAGGACCCAGGTAAGAGCTCTGTCCAGGCTTCCCCACAGCCCCCATCCCTCCCTGCTTGCCCCTTTGCCCTGTGCCCACCATGGTGACAGCCTCGGGGTAAATAGCCTCAGTGACAACATCACGGCTGTGGGTGATGTACTCCACCATTTCGTTGAGTCCTGCCCGCTTCACCTCCTTGAATTTGAGGTCACTGAGTGGATCTGATACAAAGTCAAAGAGGACACAGCACTGGCGCAGCTTCTGGATAAAAAGCTCCTCCCGCTCCTGGGTTGGCGAATCTGTGGGGGGAGGCAACAGTCAGTCTCTCCTCCCCAGCCCTTCACTGCCACATGCTACTTCCGTTATGGGGTCATCCTGCTGCCGTCCCGCTCCCCCAGCACCCCAGTCCTGGTGGATCTCCCTCCCACATTGTCTAGAACTTCCGTCCCCCCAGAATTCCCCCAAACCTCCATACCACCAATGTCCAGCGACTCCTAGGCCTGGTGTGCACCAGTCCCTTGCTGTGCCCCCCNGATTCACTGTCTCCCTCTCTCTCTGCCCCCCCACCCCGACTTTTTCTAAGTACCTTTCAGGGCAGGAAGCTTCTGCAACTCCCGGTTCTTGCTGAGATTGAAGCGGGAGGAGCTTTGCCGTCGCTCCTTCTTGACAATCTGGGGCCCTCCAGAGTACTTGATTTTGCTGAGCTGTGTCGGGGGTGGCGTGCTGTTGCTGGGACGCTTGTTGGATGACGGGGGCTGGGGCTGGGGCTGCGGCTGCGGCTGCGGCTGCGGCTGCGGCTGGGGCTGGGCCTGGTCAAACAAGTGATTCGTTGAAGTCCGCTCCCCAAGGTACAGCTCCCAGCCTGGGCCGCGGCCCATCCCGCAGTCCGTCCATGCCTGCCCCGGCCTGGGCAGCCAAGCAGCTGTCTCCTACCCTGGAGCAGCTGTGGTCAGGGTCAGAGATAACTAAGGTTTATTCTCCCCGGAAGGGAGTGGTTAAGAAGCCCTCTCTCTCTGCCTCTTCCCTGGTTGTGCTCTCTCTCTCTGAAGTAAATAAATTAACATTAAAAAAAAAAAAAGACTCTTATTTGGAAGTATAGAAGTCAATTTCCAAGGAAAGGTGAGTTGAAAGCAGTCACCACAAAGCAACAGAATAGGGGCCTAGGCAGGGGCAGCTCCTTTCATTACAAGGCCGAGGGTACTTAGTATCTGACTTTCTGAACAATGTACATGTTGTCATATTGATGAACTTT
Source organism: Crocuta crocuta (assembly GCF_008692635.1). NCBI lineage: Eukaryota > Metazoa > Chordata > Mammalia > Carnivora > Hyaenidae > Crocuta > Crocuta crocuta. Next base: position 5,719,191 of record NW_027530179.1, read on the forward strand.
AAAATAAAACAAAGCTTAAAACCTTGTAATGACAGAAAATTGCTTCCTATGCGAAGTTAAATAAGGATAATGGAAAACTGCACATGCAAAATGAGCTCACCCACATTACAACACGTGCACAGAACCCAAAGCCCAGTGAAGGGAAGGAAAAAAACAAGAGCAAGTCCACCACTGTTCTTATGACTGTCTCCCGCGGTAGCAGAATGACAGATGACCTTCTCTACTTTTCTCAATCTTCTACAAGCTGACGCTTTTATATAACAGGAGGAATAACAGCTAATTTTTTAAAGCTCTCTCTTTCCTCCATCCCAGACACAGGTGTCGGAGCCCCATGAAGGTCACTGTCAGAAGCCTACACACAGGTGTTTGCAAGGCGCTCCGCCCACAGGTACCGTCAGGTAACCACCTGCTGGGAGAGGGAGAAGCTGGGCCACAGGACGACCCTTGCCCCCAGAGACTGCAGCAGAACCAGAGGACTGAGGCCATGTCTAGCTGGGCACCCGCAGAAGCTGACCTTCTGTCCTCATACCTGCCATCCCCACTGCCACTCCAGCCTCCTTCCCAAACACTTCTTACCACAAGATTGGGGCGGGGCGGGGGGAGAGTCCCGGGGTGGCTCAGTTGGTTAAGCGGCTGACTTCAGCTCAGGTCATGATCTCACACTTCGTGAGTTCGAGCCCCACATAGGGCTCTGTGCTGACAGTACAGAGCCTGCTCGAGATTCTCTCTCTCCCTTTCTCTCTGCTCCTCCCCAGCTTGTGCTCTCTCTCGCTCTCAAAATAATTAAAAAAAGAAAAAAAAAAAAAGGAGAATGTGAAATCATCTGGGATGGAGGAAGGGAGGAAGACAGAAATGTTATATTCTGTAGGCTCTGAATTTTTTATAGAAACAATTATGTCAAGCTTGTGACCTAGCTGGGGGCCAGAGGAGAGGAGAGACACACTGGATCCAGCCTGGGGCTGGCCTGTGGGCCCAGTGTAGCTCATTACCGTTTCGGCCATCTGGCCCTCCCCTCCACCTGAAATGATCACTCCAGACACTAATCTGTCTAAGGGGGCACAAGGAAATGGGGCAAGATCAGCCACCACACACCTCGCCTGCCCTGAACAGCACTGAGCCAGCATGACTCTGGTTAGACCGTGCAAGGTGCCTGGGGTCTCTCTTCCCACACACGGCAGATGGATCACACCTTGGTGAGGGACAGGAGATGGAGGCAGAAAGGTGGGGGAACCAGACCCATCCCTGCTCTGTGCCTTCATTTCCCTGTTGTCCAAACAACCAAATCCTTATCTGTGGAGCTTAGTGGCCATGAGTGCAGACTCACACCAGATTGCCTGGGTTGGATTCCTGCTCTGCCATTTCTTAGCCAAGTAACCTCCAGAAAGTCATACAGTCTGTCTGCCTCCATTGCCTCACCTGTAAAGTGGGGATGACAATAGTACCTACCTCATAAGGTTGTAACAACGGTTTAAGTGAACATTACATAGCTCACAGAAGTGCTTTATAAGAAGTAGCTTCTACTACTATCATTATTATTTCCCATCCCTGAATTTTAGAAATGCTACCGGGAAATTCCCGAAATTAACACACCTCAAGTGTTCCTATGGGTCCATTATTTTCCTTGGTCTAAAACGGGGGAACCCAAGAAAGATCCAGTTTAAGTCCCACCCTCTTCCTTATCTGTTTCACTGGCTCTGTGATCATCCCCAGTGATGCCTCTTGGCTTGGTGTGTTCACATGTCCAACTGGACCTCAGTTCGTACCCTTCTGGGTCCCCTCAGCACTGGCACCTAACAGGCATTCAATGAAGATTTGGTTGGTTGATTGACAGGGAGCCAAGCCGGGAACCATCAGAACAGAGCACTGTATGGTATCAGGAGCAGGGCAGGAGGGAGGAACATTAGTGATACCAGGACAAGGGGCTCAGTGGCAGCTAAGGAACAAAACTCTGAGGAAGAGCACATCCCTCTCCATCTTCCCAGATAAGAAAGATACCCTGCACCTCCACAAACCTCACACTGAGGGGATCTCCAGGGAAAGGAGGCATTCACCCAGAGAAGCAAGGCCTCAATTTTCTCTGCTAACAGAGAAATGGACAAATCTTTGGTCTCCCAACTATTCTCCAAGTAGAGTTAAGAGAACAGGTCTCATGGCTAAAAATCGAAGTTTAAAAACCAACAGGGGGCGCCTGGGTGGCTGAGTCAGTTGAGCATCCAACTCTTGATTTCAGCTTCGGTCATGATCTCAGGGTCCTAGGATCGAGCCCTATGTCAAGGGCTGGTATTGGGTGTGGAGCCTGCTTGAGATTCTCTCTCATCCTCTCCTTCTACCCCTCCCCTGCTTGCACTCTCTCTAAAAAATTTTTTTAAATTTTTTTTTATATATTTTTATTTATTTCTAGGAGAGAGAGAGAGACAGCATGAGCAGGGGAGGGTCAGAGAGAGAGGGAGATACAGACTCTGAAACAGGCTCCAGGCTCTGAGCTGNGGGGTGCCTGGGTGGATTAGTCGGTTAAGCGTCCGACTTCCGCTCAGGTCATGATCTTGCGGTCCGTGGTTTCAAGCCCCGTGTCAGGCTCTGTGCTAACAGCTCAGAGCCTGGAGCCTGTTTCAGATTCTGTGTCTCCCTTTCTCTCTCTGACCCTCCCGTGCTCACGTTGTCTCTCTCTCTCTCTCTCTTAGAAAGAAATAAAACGTTAAAAAAATTTCTTTAATAAAATAAAAATAAAAACCACTAGGTTGATGCCTAAAGTCCCTCCTCCATTAGGAATGTATCATTGAAGGCAGGGGTGGCTGGGGACCTGCTGAGCTTAGCTTGTCCCACCTCACCGGGCCACCCTGGTTTTATAAGGACCATTGGCTCCCAGGCCCCACACACAAGAAGCATCTGAGACACAGCTGGTCCAGCCAGCAAACTGCCTGGCTGCCGAGCCTCACTGAGGTGTCCCCTGGTCTATTCTCTCTTTAATAGGTAATGAACGTGCTTATCAGCACGGAGGTACGGGGCTATGCCAGTGATGCACTTCACGTTCAACTCTTTCCCCTAAAAACTTCACTTTTTTTTAGCTTTTTTTTTTTTTTTTAAAGATTTCATCTTTTAGTGGGGCGCCTGGGTGGCTCAGTCGGTTAAATGTCCAGCTTCAGCTCAGGTCATGATCTCACAGTTTGTGGGTTCGAGCCCCACATCGGGCTCTGTGCTGACAGCTAGCTCAGAGCCTGGAGCCTGCTTCAGATTCTGTGTCTCCCTCTCTCTCTGATCCTCCTCTGCTCATACTGTCTCTCTCTCTCTCACACAAATAACTAAAAAACATAAAAATAAATTAAAAAAATTTTTTTTAATTAAAAGATTTTATCTTTTAGTAATCTCTACACCCAACTTTGGGCTCGAACTTATAAACCCGAGATCAAAGGTCACATGTTCCCCTGACTGAGCCAGCTAGGCGCCCAGGAAAAGGTTCAGCTTTTAACTTTTCTACAGACCTGGGCTAGAGGGGGGAAGTAGGTGAGCCCCCTGGGGAACCTTCTACAACCATCACCACCACTGGTGAACACTGACCAAAGGCAACCCAGCCAACCTGGCCATTTCCTCTGCCTGAAGTGCCTTCTCCTCCCACCTCCAAGAAGCCCTCCTAGATTCGGGCCTCCAGCAATCAAGTGGTACTTGGAATTTATGCACCACTTTCGCACTCAAGAGACCGCAACTAAACTTGCCCACTCTGAACCAACCCTAGTCCAACCTGATCCTAACACAATCCCCATTAATAATCAAGCCCAAATATTTAAACCTAAAGTAAGAGACAGAAATATAAATTAAGGGGGCAACTGAGAGGTTCAATTGGGCATCCAAGTCTTGATTTTGGCTCAGGTCACTATCTCATGGTTCATGGGATCGAGCCCTGCACTATTATCCTGGAGCCTGCTTGGAATTCTCTCTCTCCGCCTCTCCCCCTACTCACACCAGCTCTCTCTCAAAATAAACATATTTTTAAAAATTAAGTTAAATTCAAAAAAAGAAATCTAAATTAAGTACTATAGAAAGGATTGTAAAGGGGCGCCTGGATAGTTCAGTTGGTAGAGCATGCGGCTCTTGATCTCGGGGTAGTGAGTTGAAGTCCTATGTTGAGCATAGAGCTTACTTTAAAAAAAAAAAAAGATGTACTAGGGCAACTGGATGACTGCCAGTTAAGCGTCCAACTCTTGGTTTCAGCACGGGTCATGATCTCACATTCGCGGGTTCGAGCCCCATGTCAGGCTCTGCACTGGCAGAGTGGAGCCTGCCTGGGATTCTCTCTCTCCCTTCCTGCCCCTCCCCTGCTCACATGTGCACTCTCTCTCCCTTTCTATTTTTTTTTTTTTTAACATTTATTCACTTTTGAGAGACACAGAGAGACAGAGCATGAGCAGATGAGGGGCCAAGAGAGAGGGAGACATAGAATCCAAAGCAGGCTCCAGGCTCTGTCAGCACAGAGCCCGATGCGGGGCTCGAACCCTCGGACCACGAGATCATGACCTGGGCCGAAGTCGGACGCTCAACTGACTGAGCCACCCACGCGCCCCTCTCTCTCCCTTTCTAAATAAATAAACTGGTTTTTTGGTGATTTTTAAAAAGTATTGTCAGAAAAAGATGAAAGGTAAAACTAATAGTGAAAAACTCAAAGATCGACGTCACAGCTTTTGCATAATCAATTAACTAGCCAAATAAAGATCATTTTAGTTTAAAAGCCCAGAAATCACAGAGGCATTCTCTCCTGGCCTGACACCTAGGGCTTCATCTAGCTGTGTTAAATTATTTCCTTCCTTCATTTAGTCAATAACCATCATGCCAAGCCTTAGAGATTAAAGGGTGGCCCCTGCCCTCAAAGAACTCACAGTCCAGTGGGTGAGACCAACACGCCGGCAGCTCTTGGTACCAGGGAAATGAAAAACACAGAGAACCACCAAGGATATGGGGACACAAATTCTGTCTGAAGAATGAGTGAAGCTGTTCCCGAAGAGGTGACTCTTGATTTGGCTCTCAAAGGACAAACAAACATGAGCTCAGCGGACAAAGGAACAAAGCAGAAAAAGAAAGTAGTCCACACAATGGAATCTCATCAATAAGGGCCCAGAGTCATAAAAGGGCTTGTATCAGGAGATGAGAAGTCCAGAGGTGAGAAACCAGGATGAGGGATAGAAAAACGAGGCGGGGCCAGCTCAGAGGGGTCCAGAGTGTGAACTTGAATTTTAACTTAAAAGCAATGAGATGCCAACAGAGCTTTTTTTTAAAAAACAAAACAAAAAAAAAAAACACCTTTTATTTATTTTTGAGAGAGACCGAGAGTGAGCGACGAGGGGCAGAGAGAGAGAGGGAGACACAGAATCTGAAGCGGGCACCATGCTCCGAGCCGTCAGCACAGAGCCCAATGCGGGGCTCAAACTCACAAACCGCAAGATCATGACCTGAGCCGAAGTCAGACGCTTAATGGACTGAGCCACCCAGGCACCCCAACCAACAGAACTTTTTAAGTAGACGGCTGATAAGACAAAAAAATATTTTTAGGGTAACAATTTTGGCTACTGGGAACACAGGCTGACGTGGAGGAAACTGAGATAATTTCTTCCTCCCTCTGTCCCTGCTCCCAGAACTCAGGACAGGGCCCAGCACACAGCAGAGTCCAGGGAGTGAACTGCTGTCTCCAGTGACAGGCCAGGAAAGACCTTTGCCTGCAGCGAGAGGTCAACAGTGAGTCTGATCTAAGCTCTCAAGGCTCCTTTCCGTTCTAAGACTCTTGCAGAATCTTAGAGCCAGGGTATGACGTCGGTTAAGAACACAGGAGGGGCGCCTGGATGGCTCAGTCGGTTAAGCATCCAACTCTTGATCTCAGCTCAGGTCTTGATGTCAGGATTGTGAGTTCAAGGCCACATTGGGCTCTATGCTGGGTGTGAAGTCTACTTTAAAAATAAATGAATAAAATCTAAAAACACACACACAAAACCAAAACCAAAACACACAGAATCAGCTCGTGCGCAGCAGCACACTGGGTTGAATTCCAGCTCTGCTGTTTACTAGCTGAGTAAGAACTATTTAACGTCACTAAGCCACTAAGCCTCAGTTTCATCTGTAAAATGGGGATGATGACTGATAACAGAATGACCTCAGGGGAGTGTTGTCAAGATTAAATGAGATTAAAAGATTAAATGCAAGCAAAGATCTTAAGACAGTACCTGGGAAGCTGAACAGTGTCAATCCAACATCTTGTGAACATGACCCAATTTGGAAACAGGGTCTTTGAAGCCATAAACAAGTTAGGGTAGGCCCTAAATCCAATGTGCCTAGTGTCTTCATAAGAAGAAAATGCGGACGTGGAGTCCCTGGGTGTCTCTGTTGGTTAAGTGTCTGACTCCAGCTCAGGTCATGATCTCATGGCTCACGAGATCGAGCCTCGCGTCTAGCTCTTGTGCTGACAGCTCAGAGTCTGGAGCCTGCTTCGGATTCTGTGTCCCTCTCTCACTCTGCCCCTCCCCCACTCATGCTCTATTTCTCTCTCTCTCTCTCAAAAATAAATTTTAAAAAAAGATGAAGAAAATGTAGACACAGAGACATACTGGGGAGAACCCCATGTGAAAGAGGAGGAGACAGGAGGGATCCATCCATAAGCCAAGGAACACCAAGGACACCATAATCCAGGGAGAGGCACGGAAGAGATTCTTCCCTAGAACCACAGAGGAACATGGGCTACGGACACCTCGATTTCAGATTTCTGGCCTCCAGGACCATGAGAGAATAAATCTGTTATTTTTGTTATTTGAAGCCACCTGGATTGTGCCCATTTGTTATGGCTGCCCTAGGAACCTAACACACAAGTAACTGCTCAATAAAGTAAATGGTGGCTGCTGTCATTTTTCAAACCAATTGGAAATGCTCTGGCAAATGCATGACACAGGGCAAATTTGGCTAGAAGAGCCCAAATTCTGGACTAGAAAAAAAGCAAGGGAAGGACTGTGCCAAACAGCTTTTGATCACCTGAGCCTCATAGCCTGGCCCCCAACTTTTCCACCTTTCCTCTGCCTGGGGCCACATGGGTTCATGTCTGGAAAATCATGCAGAATTCCTGTGTCCGCCTCATACAGGTGAGCAACATTTCACAAAACAGAGCCCAAGGTGAACTCAACACTTTCCTTTTTCAAATAGATGTGTCAAGAAAGACAGTGGAGAAATCCTAGCAGTTAGTCTCTGCCTGTTTCTTAACTTGTTTGAGCTTTCATTTTCCTGTCTAGGAAAGGAGAGGGTTAGACTCTAAGGTTACTTCCAACGCTTATTTGAAGTTGATTCGTTTACTTATTCATTCATGAATGCGTTCATATACTGGCACCTGTAATGTGTCAAGCCCTTCGGCGTCAAAGGGAAGCCTCACGGAGCTCATGTGCTAACAACGCAAAAGTTAAAACGGATAAACAATGAATTCACACCAAATTGTTTAATTACAGCTGTGGTTAAATGCTGCTGGGTGTGTGTGTGTGTGTGTGTGTGTGTGTGTGGAGGTACTGGATGCTTGAAGAGCAAGTGGCAGGAGTCCTGACCACATCCTGGTGGGGAGAGAGGGGGAGGCGGTCAAGGAAGGCAGTTTTTAGGACAAGACATCCAATCTATCTAATGACTGAACATGTAGGAGTTAGTCAGGCAAAAGATGAGAACAGCCCCCTAACTATTCCTTTCTGTCCCTTTAAATCCTGTTTCTAAGTCTCTCTTGCTGCTTTGAATGTCAGTTGCCAGCTCCCAGGCACCTTCCCTGTGGGTCCCACAGATGTCACCATTCCTAAAGGGGAGCCTGAGCCCAGAGGGAGTGTTTCCCAGGAGCGCTGACTGATGAGTTATTAAGAACCAAGTGCATAAGGAGCACCTGGCCGGCTCAGTTGGCGAAGCATGTGACTCCTGATCTCAGGGTTGTGAGTTCGAGCCCCACATTGGGCATAGAGATTACTTACAAAAATAAAAAGTAAAAATAAAATACCTCCCCCCCACAAAAAAAAGAACAAAATACATGAGCGTACAGATGTGGGGAAGAAACAAGGGGCCAGCTCCAATATACCCAGCCCCCTCCCTCAGAGTCCAGAGTCTGGTGGAAAGAAACCCATGTGGGAAAAATAGTTACAACAAAAAGTGATAAGGTCTATCCTGGACACATGTTCAGATTTCTGTTTAAGGGCAGAGGAAGGAGGAGTTCATCTTCTGTGGTCCTCAACTCCCATGTCTATAAAATGGGGAATACCTGCCCTGCTTCCTGTGATTACTCAAGTGAGCCCTAAAACCAAGGTCAGGGGTGTGGAAAGTGCTTGGATCTCTTTACCTAAAACCAAGGTCAGGGGTGTGGAAAGTGCTTGGATCTCTTCAGAGGTGATAGGGACCAGAAGTACCTCAAAAAGTCTAAATCCGGGGTCAACCCCAACACTTGTTAATCAATCTCTTCTTCCCCCCAAATCCACAAGCCCTGCCCATAATTAGAGAGATGGTTCCTGTTGTCCTCCAAGCCTCTAAACAGTTTAGAACAGGAGAGAAGAAGCAGAGGGGGCACCCGGGGGGCTGTTGGTTAAGCGTCTGACTCTTGATTTTGGCTCAGGTCATGATCTCATGGTTCATGAGACTGAGCCCTGTGTCAGGTTCTGCATTGACTGTATGGAGCCAGCTTGGGGTTCTCTCTCTCCCTCGCTCTCTGCCCCTCCCCCACTCACTCATACTCACACGCTCACACTCTCCCCCTCTCAAAATAAACAAACAAACAAAAAAGGCAGAGAAGCCAAGGATGCCCAGTTTCTGAGTAGCATGGGTACTTGCTCAACATGTTCACAGGACTGGCCACCATCTTGAACATCGCACTGAGCACACTTCCAAACGCTCCTGGACATAATCTGGACTTAAGTCTCTCCACCCTCCAGTGCTCTCTGTGCTTGCCATTTATTGCTTTACAGCCCTTCCAAGCTGTGCTGACCTCTGCTCATCACTGTCCTTTAGGAGGTTCCCATTCGATCAGAACCAAGGGCAGTGGGCCCAGTCCCGGCCGGCTCAGGGACACCAGCCACTCCCCACCCCCACCCCACCCCAAGCCATGCCAAAGCCACTCATTCCTCACTAAGCACCCGTGTACTTTTTCCCTTCTCCCCAGCACCTGCTACCCCTACCTTTTTGTCCTAAGGAGAAAGGAATTCTTATCATTCAAGGTTGGCAGACAGAGTAATGACTTTCACAGGAATTGCTGAGGAGTCTGAAGGACTGCAGAACATATTTGCTCTACACCAGCTGAAGGGGCAGGCTCCCTGAGGGCAGTTACGTGGCTGGGCTGTCCAAGCCCCTCCCAGGCTGTGGAAGGCCCCTTCCCTTCTGCCTGGATCACTTCTGGCCCCCTGGGATCCCTCGCCCCACTAGCCCTTGAGCAGTTTGAGCTCATGCCTGCACCGTAACTAGAGCTGGGCCCACTTTCATTACCTCCTCAGTGCTCTCGCCTCCACCATCCTTGCCCGAGCTGCTCGGCTTGGCCGTGCCTTTGGCAAGCTTGGGGGTCTCCTGAAGGGGGAAGAGAGACGTAGTTAGCAGATGCCAAGGAAAGGGAGAGGCCTCATCTGGACCGCTTAGGTCTATGTTGTAATTACCCTCTGTCCAACGGAAGCAATCAATCAGAACCACTGAACATCCACCCTGTACCTAGCCCAGGGGAGGATGACTTGGGGCACACAAAGGGAGAGTCAGTCCCTCCTAAGAGTTTGGAATGTGGTGAGGAAGACATCACTAAGACACAATAATTAAGCATGATAATAATGACTGTCCCCTCACATGGCTGCTGCATGAGTGAGGGCGTGGGAGCGCCTCCGTCAAGGAAGAACCAGGGAGTGGAGCTTTAAGGGGAAGCACCACAGAACAAGCTACTGAGCCTGGCTTCTGGGTAGAGGGGGCGGGGGGGGGGGGGGNCCCTCTCACTCAAGGCCATCTGCAAAGACCTGGAGGCCTTTCTTTGGAAATTACAAAAAACATCCAGACTCGAGGGTGCTGCTGGCACAATCAAGTATAGGAACTATCCCTAAGAGTGCCTTGGTGGACAAGCACAGGGATGGGGGTAAGACCCTGAATGCTACAAGAATGAGTGCTAGTCCGAAGTCTCCCTTGGGAACCGAGCTGCTGGCTCAGAGCCCTGGCCTGCCTGGCGTCTCTTCCTATGCCTCGGGCCAAAAAGAGCAACTGCACAGGGACAGAATGGGGAAAATGTGAAAAAGACTTGGGGATTTAGGTCTCATTCAAGCTCAACACAAGTCCCTGTGCCAGGGCGGCCCCAGCACCCCGGGACCTTCCATCCAGTTAGCAGACAGGGTGCAGAGCGCTTGGCATGGGGTGGAGGGATGGAAGTGCCCCTGTCCTTGGCACCTGACGGGGCTATTCAGGAGGATCTGGTTTGGTCGTGAGCATCGGACTTTGGGAGGGACAAAGACAAATCCTAGGTTCTCTTCTGGTGAAATGCAACCCATACTGGGAGTGGATTCAAAAGCCTGTCCTGAGAGCAACAGCTGCAAGGTTGGGATGGCTAACAATGGAAGGGAGGAGTCCCGGCAGTAGGCGAGCAAGAGGGGGTTTTAGGAATAAATGAAGAGCTGTCATGTGGACTAAAGATGCAACTTGTTCCGTGTGGATCCAGAGGCCCAAGAGTCACAAGCTGAAGTGGCAGGAAGACAGGCTAAGGCTCCAGATGAGGAAGGATTTTCTCCTGGAACAGCTGGGCAGAAACCAGCTGCCTGCAAGCTCCCCAGTCCTGGGAGCATTCAAGCAAAGGGGAATTTGTGACTCTTCTCTCGCCGGGGCAGAAGGGGTTTGAGTCCTAAATGAAGACTGTCGGAGGACCTTGGAAGTCACTTCCAGCTCCGAGATTCTGACACTCGATGGTAACTGAGCCCCTTCAGTGACAAGCCTTAAGTCACAGTGACTATGGGGGCACAAGATTTCTGGGAGAACAGAGCTCTGTGTGGGCTGGAGGAGGGGGCAGGGAGGATGAGAGCCCTTCCTTCCCAGGTGGGGAGCAGCTCCAGGTGTCAGCCAGTGGGAAGGCGCTCCTTCTTTGGGCTGAGCGCTCTCCCACCTGCCCAGTGACCAGGCTGGCAGGCATACAGACCCCTTGCCAGGGGCCAGGGAGCGTGGCGTGTAGAGGAAAAGGATGAGGGGCGCAGGCAGGAGTCACGGAGGTGATTGCACATACCTCGGACGTGGGCCTCGTGGGCAAAGCTGACCCACCTTTATACCCGTCGCACCTCTCTACTTGACCGCAAGTCCTTCTCCTTCTCCACCAGCCCTTCAGCACTTAAGCATACCTACCAGCGAGAGTGTGCCGAGAGACATCGCAGCTGCCTGGGTGTGTGGGCGTGTGTGGGGGCATGGGGAAACCACACCCACCGCCCTGGCTCCCAAGGAACAGGTCAAGTGCACACAGTGCAGCGCAGCACAGCCTAGCCGTTAAGTGCCGCCTGGCACCGGGGGTCTGGAGCCCACACTGTGTTTGGGGCCCAACTCTTCCTAGCTCTGTAATAGCAGGCAGGTTAACTAGCCTCTCTGAGGCTCTGTCCTCCTCTTTTAAGTGACAACAATCACATGACCTAATTCCTTTAGCACAGTGTCCAGCAATCGCAATGTTAGCCCATGTTATTACTATTATTAAAAACAAGAAGAAAGTGGAAAGGAGCAGGGTCGTGCCACCTGGGAAACTAAAAGAGATTCAGTCCCAGATCAGAACATGAGGGAAGAGGAGGCAAGCAAATCCCCCGGGGGACTGACTCAGCATCCATCTATTGAGGGCCTACTGGGTGCAAGGAAGAGGCCAAACCAAAATGGAGCTTAGTTATTGTCTCAAGGGGGAAGAAAAGATTTGTCCACAATTAATTCCAGTCCAAGGGAGCAAAAAAGGACCATAAGTGACCTATCAAGTGTTCTGCAAATCCCACAGATGGGGGAGAGCTCGCTGGTAAGTGAGGGTTCAGGAAAGGCTTCAGGGAGAAGGCTGTAAAGGCCAAGGTCACACAGAAGGATGGCCAAGACTGGGCAGCAGAGATAAAGGAGAAAGGGGAGAGGTGAAGGATGTGCAGTAAAGATCCTCCTCTCTGCCCCCACCCCATCCAGGCAAAGCTCAGTCACACTGTCACCTCCCTCTCCCTCAGGGCTTGTTAACCATTGAAGGGTGCCAAATGCAACTGGAAATCAAAAGCAGAAAGTTAAACCTTCAAGGCAATCAGAGATGCCTCGCTCTGTGCAACCCAATTCTTCCAATACTGTTTCCCAGCCAAATACTACGGTCAAATATCTCCGGTCCTGGCAAGCCTAAGAATTTTTCTTCTCAATCACCCAGTAGAGGAAGGCTTACCTGTAGATGGGACCGTGTCTGTTCTATCAGACTAAAAACAACAGATGGGTGGGGACTTTACCGGCTTCCCCTGAATTTCATGCCCCTCCGCACTCCTGAAGGAGCCCCTTAGCCTCTGGTGTGGCTTAATTGTGTGTGCATCCTTCACAGCTACGCTGCCCCAACCACATCAGCAGACCCACTCCCCAAGGACACAGGGCCTGGGTGGGGAACACCAACCTGCCAGCCCAGGACCCCAGGAGGTTCAGTGCCTCGTACACTATCAGCAACTCTACACTCAGAACCTCTGGCTCTGTGAAGTTATGGAAACGACCCAGAATCAGAGCTACTTGGGAAATCTCCAAAAGCCCCAGGACAAAGAGTTGAAATGATAAGGTCAGAGATGCCAGCCCAGCAACCGGCCAATCGGAGGGCAAATGAAAGCAAGACACCTTTGGGGTCATAAAGTGGCTGAGCGGAGCACCAGGCCAGAGCCAGCCGCCACCACGAGGGGCCAGCCCCAGGAAAGGAGAAGCTGGGGGAGGCTGGAGCTGGTATCCTAGCATCCTCCGTGTGAGTCTGTACCTCAAAGGAGCCACACCTCTGAGTCAGACCTCAGCAACAGCAGGAAATAGAAGGTAGAGAAAGGCAGGGATGAAGAACAGGGGCAAGAAGGCAATATGGAAGTAGAAGAGGAAGGTGAAAGAAGGCAACATCAAGAAATGGCCTGTATCGGGACACCATGACAAAGTCAAGGGTGCCCAGGGGTTGGCTCGCCTTTGGGGTAAGAAGGAAAATTCAGCTGATAGTAAGGGCAAATTCATAATTTGAGGATAAGTGTAGCCCGGGAAAGGCAGCACTGGTGCAAAAGTGGAAAAATGCAAAGGTTATCCTAAGATTAGGAAAAGGAGAGGACCTTGCTCAGATTAGGAGAGGTAACTGATTTAGGATGAACCTGCAAGTCGGTCGATGCCTGTTAGGGGGGCTTTGGTACAAAGGAGGCCTTTAAGTCAAGAGACCTGATATTGCAGCTGGGCCTCGAAGCAGACTGTGTGACCTTGGCCAAGTCCCTTCCCTTCTCGGGGCCTCAGTCTCCTCGTCTGTATCACCAAGGATTGTGCTGAATGCGCTCAGAGGTCCCTTCCAACACTGACGTTCTGAGGTTCCATCAACAGAAAGAAGGGCTCGGTCCTGGCTTACAAGTTTGTGTGTGAAGGAAGAACTAGAGGGAGGGGCCTAGGCCAGATTTGGTGGAGAAGAGAGAAAGCAGAGCAGTTCTAGGTCAAGGTGCTTGGCGGGGAGGGAGAAGGGGCTGTAGGGGACGGTGGAGAAGGCCGGCCCAGGCCCGGCGCGTAAGAAGAGAAGGGAAGGGGCTGCGCGCAATGGGGGGCGGGGGGAGGTGGGCTGGAAGGAGGTGCTGTCTCAGATGAGAGGCTGTCCCAAACGGGTAACCGGGTGGGGAGCGGGGAGAGTGGGGTGGGGGCGGGAGGAAAAAGCAGGGGAGTGACCTGGGAATGGAGCAGATCTGGAGGGAGGTGGTTACCCTGGGCCGGGGATAGGTGAAGGGAGGAAAGGAGGGAGGTGTACGCGGGGGACTCTATCCCAGGCAAGGTGAGGGAGCTTTTCCAGCTGCAGCACAGGCTGGGGGTGCGGCTAGCGGCGGGGGCGGAGGGCTGGCCCCGGGAGTCCTGCGGGGGCCGGACGGGAGGGTCAGTCTGGGGCTGTCCCGGGCCTGGCTCGGCCTCTCCCAGTGCTCCGCGCAGGCCCCAAGGCGGAGGCGCGAGGAAAAGGGCCACGCTCACCTTCTCCTTCTTCAGTTTATAGGGCATCTCGGCCCGTCCGGACCCAGCCCGGCTCCTGCGGCCCCGCTCCGGCTCCGGCTTTGCTCGGCCGCACTCGGCCCGCTCGGCGTCTCTTCGCCACCGCCTGCGCGCTGCGCCCGGGTCGAGCGGTGTCTGCGCCTCCAATTGGCCCGAACTCTTACAAACCTGCCTGACAACCAGGCGCCGCCTCCTTGGATTGGTTATTGGGGCCAAGCTGCTTCCTTTTTTTCTCATTGGAAAGGAAGAGTACAAACCGCCAGGGTTCGTCTCCCAGAATTGGCTGAGTGGGAGATCCCGCCCTAAAGTGGGTCGAGCTTAACGAAGGAGGCGGGGAGAAGGGGAAGCCCTAGCTTAGCACGGAGTGCCGCACTCCGGCGTCTGGTGTGCGTCGGCCTCTGCCATTCTTTGCAGCCTGTTCCCTTCTAAAGTGGCTCTCACTCTTTCCCGGCTCTGCTCCTTCGCCCAGTACGAATGGAAGGAAAGAAGCCCTAAAACGAAGGGTACCTTTCTTCATCTGGGTAATTAGCACTAATTGCATATGCAAAATTAGTGGAGAGAGCTCCCAGGAGTCCTCCAGGGCATCCGTTTCCGAATCAAAAGGGAAGGCTGGGTGCCTGGGACCTTGGTGAGATGAGATGAGAATCCGGGGTCTGTTACAGTTTTGGAAAGAGGCTCCCCGTTCCTATGGCAAGTGCTCCGGGACTGGGGAACCAGCTAGATGGGAACCCTTGGGAATACAGCGGAAAAGCTACCTCTTATTGAGTGTCTCAGGAAATACATCTCTAACTTCCCACCCTGCCCAAGCCAATGTCCTAAAGGATAAGATCATTTCCTGCCCTAAAGGAGTTAGCTGGTGAAGTTCACAGACTTATATAAACAGATGCTTAAGATACAATATAATAAATTACACAAATCTAGAGGTGGCTGGAGGAGTATGTTCCAGAAAGTCGACTTTAGTAGATGATTTTACTATGTGAAGACATTGATTGGAGAAGGCTCAAGAAAAAAAAGCCTGTGACCCTTGACCAGGAGAGCAACGTTACAAGACAAAGGCCATGGGCATGGAGAAGAAAGGACAGAACTGGGAAATGTGTAGAATCAACAGGACTTGGTGATTCACTGGAATGTGGGGAAGATGGTAGGGGAAAGGGAGGAGTTGAAAATGACTTCTGGAGCCGTCAGAAATGTAGAAGGAAAACTGGTGTCATAATGGCAAAGGAAGTAAAAGAGGATTGGCCAATAGTGTCAGATTCCAGGGAATGATTAAGATAAAGATCAAACAACACCACCTTGATTCTGTAGTTGCCGGTGATCTTTGCAGGAAAGTTTTAGAGTGGAAGGAAGGCTATAATGGGTTGAAGAGTGAGCAAGAGGTATGGCAGTAAGGACAACCAATGTAGACTCCTATCTTTTTTTTTTTAATGTTTTATTTATTTCTAGGAGAGAGAGAGAGAGACAGCGTGAGCAGGGGAGGGTCAGAGAGAGAGGGAGTCACAGACTGAAACAGGCTCCAGGCTCTGAGCTGGCAGTCAGCACAGAGCCCGACGCGGGGCTCGAACCCACGAACCGCGAGATCATGACCTAAGCGAAAGTCGGACGCTTAACCGACTAAGCCACCCAGGCGCCCCTGTAGACTCCTATCTTATAGAAAAAGCATTTGGCTCCCAATGACCAATGACAATTTAAAGGAGACTGCACACCAACCATTATTTGCTGGAGGAAAAGCCCAGGAAAAAAGGATATTCGTTTATGGATGGATATTTGTGTTTGTGTGGGTGCTGAAGCAGGCAGGATACCAGACTTATTTACCCATTCCCAAGGTGTCGAGGAGCCCTGTAGTCTTGAGGCCTAGGGCTTGCCTATATAAAGCAGTCATATCCTCTTTGGACCCACCCAACCATCGTCCCAGTCCTTGGACCCTCTAGAAAGTGAGGGACAGAGCTACATAATATAATTCTGAAGTACCAGATGGGAACTTTTGTCCATTTCAATTCAGGTCCCTAGTACATTTTGTTTTGTTTTGAGAGAGAGACAGAGACAGAGTGCCAGCTGGGGAGAGGCAGAAAGAATGAGAGAAAACAGAATCTGAAGCAGGTTCCAGGTTCCAGGTTCCAAGCTGTCAGCACAGAGCCCAATACAGGGCTCAGACTCATGAACCATGAGATTAACTGATTGAGCCAGCCGGGCGCCCGGGTCCCTAGTATATTCTTGCATGCTCCTTTAAAGATGTGGAATTGGGGGCACCTGTGTGGCTTTCGGCTGAGGTCATAATTTCACTGTGAGTTTGAACCCCACATCGAGCTCTTGTGCTCAAAGTGCAGAGCCTGATGGGGATTCTCTCTCTCCCTCTGTCTCTGCCCCTCCCCTGCTTGCTCCCTTTCTTTCTCTCTCTCAAAAATAAATAAAAATTAATTAATTATTTTAAAAAGCCGTGGGCAACTGAGTGGTTCAGTCAATGAAGCATTTGACTCTTGATTTCAGCTCAAGTCATGATCTCATAGTTCATGAGATCAAGCGCCACATTTGGCTCTTCACTGACAGCTCAGAGCTTGCTTGGAATTCTCTCTCTCCATCTCTCTCTCTCTGCCCCTCCCCTGCTCACACTTGCTCTCTCTCTCTCAAAATAAGTAAATAAATAAATAAACTTTTAAAAAATGTACTAGGGACTAGGGCTGGCTTAGTAAGTAAAGCATGCGACTCTTGATCTTTTTTTCCCTTTTTTAAGCTTATTTATTTATTTTGGGGTGCCTGGATGGCTCAGTTGATTAAGTATCCGACTTCACCTCAGGTCATGATCTCACGGTGCATGAATTCGATCCCCTCGTCGGGCTCTGTGCTGACAGCTCAGAGCCTGGAGCCTGCTTCAGATTGTGTCTGCCCTCACTCACAGGGATGTTTAAATGAACACTAAAAAAGTTTTTTAAAGTAAAAAAAAATAGTTTATTTACTTATTTTGAGAGACAGAGACAGTGTGCAAGTGGGAAAGGGACAGAGAGAGAGGGAGAGAGAGAAAATACCAAGCAGGCTCCACACCACCAGTGCGAAGTCCAATGTGGGGCTTGAACTCATGAACCATGAGGTCATGACCTGAGCTGAAGTCAGATAGTTAACCAACTGAGCCACCCAGGTGCCCCAGTGACTCTTGATCTTAAGATCATGTGTTCAAGACCCATGTTGAGCAGATTACTTAAAAAAAAAAAAAAAGATGTGGAACTGGGCAAAATCAAGTGTAAGACTAGCGGTGCCTCCAGGAACTATAATCAGACATTTAAAAAATATTTTGTCTCACTAGGAACAGAAATACCTTATAACATATAAACCTAATATTCAACTCTCAGATTTTCAGGAATGCCTAATGTACAAAATAGAAGGCTACCTCAAGCTGTTCAGCTGTGAAAGAAAGGAGTAAGTTGTATAGTGATTGGAAGAGAATACAAGGTCCAGAAAGAGTAAATCACCACCTGGGCGCTTGGGTGCCTCAGTCAGCGGAGCATCTGCCTTTTGGCTCAGGTCATGATTTCATGGTTGGTGAGTTCATTCGAGCCTCAGATCAGGCTCCTTGCTGTCAGCACACCTCCCGCTTCAGATCCTCTGCCCCCCTCTTCTCTCTGCACCTCCCTCACTCACACTTTCTCCCAAAAATAAACATTAAAAGAATAATAATAATAAAAGCAATTTTTTTTCAAATGTTTCATTTATTTCTAGGAGAGAGAGAGAGGGAGACAGCGTGAGCAGGGGAGGGTCAGAGAGAGAGGGAGTCACAGACTGAAACAGGCTCCAGGCTCTGGGCTGGCAGTCAGCACAGAGCCCGACGCGGGGCCCAAACCCACGAACCTCGAGATCATGACCTAAGCGAAAGTCGGATGCCCAACCGACTAAGCCACCCAGGCGCCCCGATAAAAGCAATTTTTAAAAAGCAGATTACCACCAACCAATCCATTGATTCTAAGTGTAAATATATTGTTAATAACTGGAAATGCGGCCTACCAGTGTCCACGTGTCTTTTTTTTTTTTTAATGTTTTATTTATTTCTGAGAGAGAGAGAGAGTGAACAGGGGAGGGTCAGAGAGAGAGGTAGACACAGAATCCGAAACAGGCTCCAGGCTCTGAGCTGGCTGTCAGCACAGAGCCGGATGCAGGGCTGGAACCCACAAACTGTGAGATCATGACCTGAGCTAAAGTCAGTTGTTTAACGACTGAGCCACCCGGGCGCCCCTCCACGTGTCTTGTACAAAGCAGTGGAGGTGGAGACAAGGATGGACTCCAAATGACAGCCAAGTTGGGAAGCAAGCTGTTGGTTGGGTGCTCATGACTGAAGCCTTGATCCCCTCTTTTCTTCCTCCCCTGCTGCCCACCCCTCGGGGGTAGAAACAGGACATGGGTCTCCCGTCTGCAAGGACTGGTTGGGAGGGGGCGAGGAGCAGAAAGAAGGGAGAGCAACCTGTTTGGGAGGAATGAAAAAGCAATAAACGGGCAATAAACAGGACAAGAAACACTGGAAGGTGGGTTTTGGGGTAGGATGTGTTGAAACAGACATGGCAGCACCAAGTACTCCAGGGCTACGCGAATCACGCGTAGTAATCCAGCCAGCAGCCGCTACCTACCGGTCAGCGCGTCTGAGAGTTTTGTCCTGCTACTCGCTCCTGTAACCTTCCCCACAACCCCCAAACCCCGGTGCCTACAGTTCCGCAGTGGAAACTGTGGGAGTTCCATAGAGTAGTGGAATCCTCCCTCAACACTCCACCCATAGCTCCTAGCACTGGGCCAAGCTGGTCCTGGGCACGCAGGAGGTTCGCTGATCGTTCAGTTAACTGCTGAGAGCGTCGCAGAAGAGCTGAGGGGACGTTAATCCCTTAGCAGGCGAGGACGGCGGGTCCCAGCAAACACAGTCTCAAAGGACTACGCAACGGCAGTGAATGTGTTACTGCCACCGAGGAACCAACCCGTCAATCCTACCCACGGCTCACCCTCCGGTTGCACGCCCCAGGAACGCGCCGCCCCTCCTACTCCTCTCGCGCCTCCCGGGACGGAAGCGGAAACGGCGTGCGGCGATCTGGCCCGGAACCGCGCTCCTACAGTTTCCTCGTTGGTCTCCTGTCACCATGGCGCTGGCCGTCTTGCGGGTCCTGGAGCCCTTCCCGGCCGAGGCACCCCCGTTGGCGGTGCTGCTGCCCCCCGGGGGCCCGTGGCCTGCGGCGGGGCTGGGGCTGGTGCTGGCCCTGCGCCCTGCAGGGGAGAGCCCCGCAGGGCCGGCGCTGCTGGCGGCCGCCCTGGA
>NW_027530179.1:5738654-5772708 GCF_008692635.1 Crocuta crocuta
GCTGCTGGTGGCCGCCCTGGAGGGGCCGGGCGCAGGGGCCGAAGAGCAGGGTCCCGGGCCCCCGCAGCTGCTGGTTAGCCGCTCGCTGCTGCGGCTGCTGGCCCTGGGCTCTGGGGCGTGGGTGCGGGCGCGGGCCGGGCGGCGGCCTCCGGCGCTGGGCTGGGCGCTGCTTGGCACCTCGCCGGGGCCTGGACTCGGACCGCGAGTCGGGCCGCTGCTGGTGCGACGCGGAGAGGCCCTGCCAGTGCCCGGACCGCGGGTGCTGGAGACGCGGCCGGCGTTGCAAGGGCTGCTGGGCCCGGGGACGCGGCTAGCTGTAACTGAGCTCCGTGGGCGGGCCAAACAGGGCCCGGAGGCTGGGGACAGCAGCCGGCCCCCACCCCCGCCCGTGGTGTCCTCCTTCGCGGTTAACCGCACAGTCCGGCAGGTCCGGGGAGTTCTGGGAGGGACTGGGGATTCACTGGAGGTAAGCCGGAGCTGCCTGCGCAGCCTGGGCCTCTTCCAGGGCGAATGGGTGTGGGTGAGCCGGGCGGGAGAGTCGTCGAGCACTTCCCAGCCACACTTGGCCAGGGTGCAGGTCCTAGAGCCTCGCTGGGACCTCTCTGAAAGACTGGGACCTGGCTCTGGGCAGCCCGGAGAGCCCCTCGCTGACGGAATGGCCCTGGTGCCTGCCACTCTGGCTTTTAATCTCGGCTGTGATCCCCTGGAAGTGGGAGAGCTCAGAATTCAGGTAGGATACAGGACTGAGGTCAGGAATGCTTCCACCTCCTTATTCCCTCTTCCTTACCTCAACTGAATTGAAAGAAAAGAGCTGTAGAATTTAGGTCCCTTACGCCTTAGATCTTAATGCCTCTTAGTCTTCTTTATCTATTTCCTGCAATCAAAATATAACCCTCCATGGTGTGGTGGTGCATGGGAAGGGATTTTCTCTATGCAGGGGAAAGGAGAGGCATCGTCAAATTACCAGGTATATACAGTCTATTAATCTACTCAATCAGTTGTTGAATTGCTGCAGGGTATTAGAATTGTACTAATATGGAGGATGATATTGCTTTTGCTCATGCTTATCCTTGACTTCAAATTCCTTCCTGTTCTTGTAGCCTCATCGGTTAAAATCCTACCATTCTTTCCTTTCAAAGCCCATCTAAAGATGCCATCTTCTCAAAGCCTTACATAATCTTACCACGTATTTAACTTGACTTCCTCCTATAGCGTTTATACCTTTCTTAGGGTATTTGCTTTCTGCCCTGTGATGATTATGTACTCTAATTCTCATATATTGTAAATTCCTTGAAGGGGAGGGCTCTTTATTATCTTGAGTGCCTAGTGTTAGGTTTTAATATTTTGTTGAATATACCCCAGAGAAGTTTTTGTTTCAAATTACTTCAAGAAGATCATTGTATTTGGGGGACAAATATAGTCTAATATTTAATGAGGCACCTAGATGTATGGTTTAGGCCTGCACTGTCCCATATGGAAGCCACTAGCCACATTATGGCTTTTTCAGTTAATTAAAACTAAATAAAATTAAAAACTCAGTTCTTTGGTTGCTTTAGTCTCCTCTCAAGTGCTCAATAGCACATGCAGATAACATCTCTGTCACTGTAGAAAGTTCTGTTAGATCATGCTGGCATAGCCAATTAGTGCTGTAAGATGTCAAGAAGTATATAAGATATGCATGAATGGGAGTCTGGTGTGGGTTTCCTTTTGAATGGAGGAAAAACCCTGGAGTCCTCAGACTGGAGCTCATTCAGCTGAACTAGTCTTTTCAGCTTTACTGAGATCATTCATATCTGTTTCCCACAGCCTGTTCAGAGTGTCCCCACTAACGTCCAGTTAATATCAATCCCAGTTTTTGCCTGGTGGCTACTCAAAGGGCTTGTGGGAATTGAGTGTCTTTACCACTTCACTGGCTCAGGGCCAACTTCAAGGTATCACAGAAAGATTCTTTTTACTGGGGAACTTTTTGGAGCCAGAGACAGAAATCTCTTCCAGGTGCCCATTAGAAGGAGAGGTTTCTGTTTCTAGGAAGCGATCTAGGTATTCAGCTCTGCTACCTTAGGTCTCCCCTCCCACAGGCCTGGTGGATAGAGGATGCAGATAGAAATATTGGCTGCTGAAGTGAAGGTAGGGCAGAGCCTGCCTCCTTGGCAGAAGGTTATAAGGTGGTGGTTCTTTCTCTAATAGAGGTACCTGGAAGGCTCCAGCACGCCTGAAGACAAAAGAAGCTGCTCAGTGCTCCCTGGGCCTCTGTTTGCCAAAGAGTTACACATCGAAATTGTGTCCTCTCCCCACTACAGCACTAATGGAAATTACGACCATGTTCTTTACCGGCACTTTCAGACACCCAGGTCAGCTGCCTCCCCCTTTCAAGAAGATAGCCGTGCACCCCGGTTGCTCTCCTCCTACTCCCTGCCTTAGATTCAGGTTCCACAGAGCCTTTGACTTTACAAAGCCACATTTTAGGCCGTGTTGCTGCTAGCTGCCTCTTGGTGTGGCAGGCAGTCCATAGAGGAGAAATTGGTACCATGAGCTGATCTGGACATTCTAAACCGAGAAACCTCTGAATTGAGAGGGCCCCCAAAGAGCCAGGGTCCAGCTTCACCCCCTCACGGCTCTCTGGTCCCCCTTTCCAGCCTCTCTGCCATCCCCTCCCCGTCCCCAGTTCATTCTAGGTCAGACGTTCTCTGGACAACTGCTTGGGATCTCTGGGTGGGCGGTAGCTCCCTGTGGTCTGCAGGTCAGGAGTGGACACGTGGGGATATGTCAGGCCCGTGTTCTTGACCTTCACTGTGAGCTGACCGGGGCCACTGCTGTGTTGCAGGGCAGTCCAAGAAGGGGATGTTCTGTGTGTGCCAACAGTTGGGCAAGTAGAGGTCCTGGAAGGAAGCCCAGAGAAACTGCCCAGGTACGCAGCTGCCTCCTGTCCTACAGCTGGGAGCCTTAGCCTGGGTGCAAGAGTCCTACGATCCCCTCCGCGCAAGTTGTGTGGAGTAGTTTTGTATATAAGAAACCTCTGTTGTTGTTGTCATGTATATTTTTCCAGAGAAAAGGCACATGCTTTCTTCAGGTTCTCAAATGGGTGCAGGACTGAAAGAAGATTAAGAGCCACTGCCTACTCCTTTTGGCAGGTGTTTTAGCCTCAACTTGTTGGGTGGTCATAGGTTAATGTAAAGCATTAAGTTTAAGAACCTAGACCAACATGAGACTCCTTGCTTTTCATCTCTCTCTCTCTCTTTTTTTTTTTTTCTTGCTTTTCATTCTCAACCACAGTGTTGTTTGGGACCAGGTTTCAGGCCACACCCAACATAAAGAGACCTCAGCTACGATTTTCTACCTTAACCGATGGCATGTGCGCATGCCGCTTTTCAATCCTATCTCCCAAAATGGGGGAAAGAGAGATTGTGCTGTTATTGAGAGGCCTTCCCTTTTGCCTTTTCCTCAATAAAGAGGAATGAAATGAGCCTGAACCAAGCACCCAAAACAGGGAGTCCATCCTTTTGCCACCCTGTAGACTCTGATCACAGGGGGTCCATGTAAAATGGTGATGCACAGAATTCAGAGACTGCTTTGGCTTTATGTGAAAGGGGAGCATGTGTAGCCTGATACCCCAGGACTGATTTGCTCTACAGATGTCCTAAGAGAACACCACTTGATAGACACACTAAGCCAGTGTTCAGGGGATTTCCGTGAGGTGATGGGACCAGCCTGAAGGGACTGAGGTTTAAGGGTTGGCATGCCCAAGGTCTCTGGCCTAGTCGGCTTGGGTCCTCTGCCAAGGCAGATGCCTTGTCTGGAGCACCTGATTCATACCCGGTCAATGTTCTGAGCTTGGTTCACTCGGGGCTGGGGTACTCAGATGAAGTGCCTGGTAGTGCCCTTTGTAACCCCATGTGATGCTCACAGCACCCCTTTAAGCTCTCCCAAATCAAGTCTACAACTGGGGCCTCGTTGAAAGTGCCAGGCTGGCACATATGAGTCACTCCCCACTTCTGCCTCCCATATTTAGTATAGCAAATTATCTATGAGCTAGCTCTCTGTAGGAAGCCTACAGAATGCCCACCCTTTGTACCTTCAAAGGAAAGCAGGCACGGGGCCCTTCTGAGAAAGACCAGCAAGTCTGTTCTGTTCCTGGATCTCTGCTGTTCCGGCCCTGTGGCGACCGGGCTCTCCTCTGGGTGCTGAGCACATGGTTCTTCCCCTGAGTAGGTCCTGGAAAGCAAGGTGGGCAGGTTGGTCTAAGGACAGATAGAGATGAGGGCTTTAGCCCTCCTCCCCCAGAGCTGGTAAGGAAAGCCCTGCTGGGAGGCTCCTGAGACCCCTGGAATGGAATTAGCCCTCCACAGTGCTTTTCCTCCTTGGATTCCATGCTTATCACATACACTATGACTCAGGATTGAGATTCCAGGTTATAGACCCACCCACTGTTCATGTATACTGATCAATAGTAAGACACAGTCTTCCTTATGTTCTAGTTTTTACCACAACAACTGCCTACCCTAATGAATCGGGAGAGTTCATAATCCCAGTCTGGTATGCTTCTCCCCTCCACCTTGAGTTATTCCCACATAATCCACTCTGCTGCCAGACTAAATAGCTTTATGACTGCAAGACACTGTGAGCAGGAATTTGCACTGATTGGAACTTCAAGAGGCCCAAGTCTGGGCCAAGTCATTGCCTTTCTACCTGAGTATTAAAGAGGAGAGTAGTTCATTTTTATCTGGAAGATTGGGCTAACTACTACCCTCTCCCCTCTTTGCACTCTGTAGGCTGAGTAGCCCTAATTCACTCTGACGCTAGCAGTGACTTGCATGGCCCCAGTTATGGCTGGGAGGGGGGGGCTTTGGAAAAAGCCTGAACCCCTCAGACCTATTGGAGCAGAATGGAGATGAAGCCGGAGCCCGTGAAATCCTTTTACTTTTTCCAAAGGAGAGAAAAATGCTAACTTAAAAAACTGAGATGGGGCACTGGGCTGGCTCAGTCTATAGAACATGCAATTCTTGATCTCGGGGTCATGAATTCAAGCCCCACGTGAGGTGTAGAGATTACTTTAAAAAATTGAGATACAATTCACATGCCATAAATCCACATGTTTGAGGTGCACAATTCAGTGGATTTTAGTAGATGCACAAGGTTATGCAACCAACACCACTATCTAATTCCAGAACACTTTCATCACCCCCAAGCCCCTGCTCATTAGCAGTCATCTGTACTCCCTCCATCCCTCAGCCCCCAGCAATTACCAATCTGTTGAATGGAATCATACAGTATGTGGGAGATACTGATTTTCAGAAGTTTCGAAGATCGTTCTAATGTGCAACCAAAATAGAGAATCATTAATCATTAGATGTCTTCAGTAAAGAATCTGCAATTAGGTTGTGTGGGTTATTGAATAAGAACCAATGGACCCTTCATGCTGAGGTTTTGGAAGGCCTTGGTAGGTATGAGTTTGAGGGGAAGACCGTAGTCTGAAGCCGGAGAAAATGGTCAGATGATCCTTGCTTAGTGCAGCTGCATCTTCTCCCATTGGAGTGGGTGGGTAGGCCATTCACCTGGAGAATCAAACCCCCAGGGACCCCCTCATGGTGGTCATGAGGGATGTAGAGGACAGTTATAGCGCCTGCCCTCAAAAATGCATCAGCCAGCCTGGGAGATGAGAAAGACCATTTGCTTGCTTTTTTTTTTTTTAAAGGAAGTCACATTTCCTCTTCCTATTTTTCTTTTAATGTTTTATTTATTTTTGAGAGAGAGAGAGAAAGCATGAGCAGGGGAGGATCAGAGAGAGAGAGGGAGACACGGAATCTGAAACAGGCGCCAGGCTCCGAGCCGGCAGTCAGCACAGAGCCCGATGTGGGGCTCGAACCCACGAACCGTGAGATCACGACCCGAGCCGAAGTCTAACGCTTAACCGACTGAGCCACCCAGGCGCCCCCCCATTTGCTTTCTTTTACCCCTACTCCTCTCCCCTTCCCCACCCCCTGGCATGTCAGTTACTCATGCTGCTCTTGCATTTGTCCCTGCTAGGGACCTCTATGATTGAGACAATCACCTCATCCTTAGGGAGGGGTGTATATGGGCTCTGGGTCTGGGGTTCATTGGGCTTCTTTCCTTCAGGTGGCGGGAAATGTTTTTTAAAGTGAAGAAAACCCTTGGGGAAGCTCTGGATGGGCCGACCAGCGCCTTCTTGGCAGATACTGCCCATACCTCCTTGTACTTGGTGAGAGGCCCTGGGGACCGGAGTAGACCTGGGGAAAGGAGCAGAAACAACTTCTAGACACTAAAGCTTCCTCCCACCTTTCACAGGTGGGTTCTACCCTGAGCCCTGTTCCAAGGCTCGCTTCAGGAGAATCCACTCCCTGGAACAGCTTATCTCCTCCAGGCCTGGAGGCCTTGGTGACTGAGCTCTGTGCTGCCCTGAAGCCTCGCCTCCAGCCAGGGTGAGTGAGGCCGCGGCCCCAGGGTGTGAGGAAAGCCTGCTCAGAACATCTCTGGATGGTCAGCGGGCTGGACAAGTAGTTCCTAATGCGCTGCCGAGAGTGGGATTGGGTGGACCTCCCTCAAACCAGTATGCCCGGGCCACTAGCCCATGTCCTTTCTGTAAGCAAATTCCTAGGCTTCTTTCTGGGGATAACCCCCATCCTCCAAGGTCAGCTGGGGAGGAAGACTCTACCTGAGACAGCTGTCTCTGAGTCTGCCCTTCCCCTTGGGGAGCCCACTAGCCATTGTGTCCTTCACCACCCTGGCCCCAAAGATTCAGTTCCTCATACCATTGGCCTAAGAGTAGACACAGACCCTTCCCTAATTCCTCGCCATTCCAGACCAGACGTAACAGTCAAGGCTTTATTGAAGGCACTGATGACAAGGGAATTGTCCTGGTGGGTGTGCTGCCTGCTCCCACCAGAGCACCACGGGTGGTAAGGGAAAGACAGCTTCACCATATGGAAACAGCGCTGGAGGAGGGGGGATGCCTCAAAACAAGAGAAACACCCTGTCTGCTTTCTAGATCTAAGGCTCCCTGTGTTACTGGGGACTCTTCACGTTGACCAGAATGGAGTAAACAGTGTCTGTTCTCTGATTGCAGAGGAGCCCTGTTGACGGGAACCAGCAGTGTCCTTCTCCGTGGTCCCCCGGGCAGTGGGAAGACCACAGCTGTCACTGCAGCCTGCAGCCGCCTCAGCCTCCACCTACTGAAGGTGAGGGTACCTGCAGAGTAGAACCCCAACCACATCTCCCTAGCCCAGATTCACCCTCTCCCCTCCCCACCCCCCACACGGTCTGGCCCCCACACCTCAGCCCAGCGGGCCAGTTGGTCAGGCAGATTCCCATGATTCACAACTACTAAGAGACTTTCAAACAGGGGTGTGAAGATTTTGATGGACAGTCCAGGGAATGAAGTTAGGGTAAAGAAGAGGTGGAACTTGGCCGGTGTCACCTCCTCCCTCATCCCCGCTCTCGAAAAAGAGATGGCCTGCCTCTTCTGGCTCCACTCCCCGCCATTCCCGCCTCAGTCACAGCTGCCCTGTGCTCACACACCACCGGGGCCTCCTCCCCAGGTGCCCTGCTCCAGCCTCTGTGCAGACAGTAGCGGGGCCGTGGAGACAAAATTGCAGGCCGTCTTCTCCCGGGCCCGGCGCTGCCGGCCTGTGGTTCTGTTGCTGACAGCCGTGGACCTTCTGGGTCGGGACCGTGATGGGCTAGGTGAGGACGCCCGTGTGGTGGCCACCCTGCGTCACCTCCTCCTCGATGAGGACCCCCTCACCAGGTATTCTACAGAGCCGGGTCTGTAAAGGGGCTGTGCCCAGCCCCCACATCTCTCTTCAGCCTTTTGTGTCTGTTCCTCAACCGCTTCTCAGACATCCCGCCCCTTTGGCTGTTCTCCAGCCGGCCCTGAGCTGAGGAGCTTACAGTATTCAGAGGGAGGAGGATGTGGTCCCTAGTATTTCGTGGGGAGCACTAGGTGGGAGAAAAAGCACAGCCTCTACCCTCAGTGAGCTCCCTGTGTGAGGGGGGAAGCACAGGAGCCCCTCTCAAGGCATGCCCATGGAGCCCCATCCCGGAAGCTTTAGGGCGCTCGCCCCCCTCGGCCAGCCCAGGACCCCCCCCCCCTCCCTGCCCCACTGCACCAGCCTCCTGACAGGACAGTGTCAGGCATCCTCGCCCTCAGCACCCGCTCTGTCCGCAGCTGCCCGCCGCTGATGGTTGTGGCCACCACGAGCAAGGCCCAGGACCTGCCTGCCGACGTGCAGATGGCATTTCCTCACGAGCTGGAGGTGCCTGTGCTGTCAGAGGGGCAGCGGCTCAGTGTCCTGCGGGCCCTCACTGCCCACCTCCCGCTGGGCCAAGAGGTGAACCTGCCACAGCTGGCCCGGCGGTGTGCGGTGAGTACGGAGGCAGGCCACGGGCCTCCCCGCCTTCTCTGCCACGGGGGTCCTGTCCGGCTGCCCTGCAAGTGAGGGTAGAGAACCCTGAGGCTTCAACCGCGGGCCTCTGCGTGGGCCGGGGGACTGGCCCCCTGAGGGTTCCTGCCTACCGTGGTCTGCTCATGGGTCCTTTCCTGCGGTTCCCTAGGGCTTTGTGGTAGGGGATCTCTATGCCCTTTTGACCCACAGCAGCCGGGCAGCCTGTACCCGGATCAAGAACTTGGGGTAAGGAACCTGGGCACAGGAGGGAAAAGGAGGCAAGAGGAATTCTGGGTGGGTGGGGGCTGGGGGAGAGGAACCGGGACCCCGATGGGAAGGATGCTGCACGTCAGGTCCTCCAGAGGCCTTCCCGGGCTTCTCTTTGCAGCTCAGCAGGCGGCTTGAGTGAGGAGGATGAGGGGGAGCTGTGCGCCGCTGGCTTTCCCCTCTTGGCCGAGGATTTCGGGCAGGCCCTGGAGCAGCTGCAGGCAGCTCACTCCCAGGCCATTGGAGCCCCCAAGGTAGAGCCTCCAGGTCCTTGGAGGTAGGACAGCCGCTCTCTCCACCACCATATCCCCAACCACGCCCTTTCCGTCTCCTAGATCCCCTCCGTGTCCTGGCATGATGTGGGCGGGCTGCAGGAGGTGAAGAAGGAGATTCTGGAGACCATTCAGCTCCCTCTAGAGCACCCAGAGCTGCTGAGCCTGGGCCTGAGGCGCTCGGGCCTTCTGCTCCATGGGCCGCCTGGCACTGGCAAGACCCTCCTGGCCAAGGCAGTAGCCACCGAATGCAGCCTTACGTTCCTCAGGTGGCGAGGGGGGGTGTGGAAGGGATGGTGGGCAAACCGGGGGCTGCATCAGGCTGGCCGGCAGGAGGGGCTGGCTGAGAGGTCATTTGTGCATTTACTCATCTGACAGATATTCTCTCCTTCAGCGTGAAGGGGCCCGAGCTGATCAACATGTATGTGGGCCAAAGCGAGGAGAATGTGCGGGAAGGTGAGTGGGTGAGGAGGGGCCCAGCTTCTAGCCCTTCCCAAACCCCGATGGCCCTTGTGCTGCCCACCACCATCCCAGGCGGCTCTTGGTCTTTCCTAAGTCTCATGGTCTTTTCCACAAAGGACCTGCCCAGAATCCCCGAGTAATGAATTGTCACACCTGGCTTTCCCTCCCCAATCTCCGGACTTCAGCCCCACCTGAGGCTCTCCCTCCCGTGTGTCCCTTTCTCTCCTCAGTGTTCGCCAGGGCCAGGGCTGCGGCTCCATGCATTATCTTCTTTGATGAACTAGACTCCCTGGCTCCAAGCCGGGGGCGAAGTGGAGACTCTGGAGGTGTGATGGACAGGTGGGGGTCTGAGCCACGATGGGGTGTGGGGCCCAAGACAGAGGGACGGGAGGCAGGTTGCAACAGTCTTCAGCACCCAAAGAGGTCCTGGGTGGGGGACGTTGAGGGGAATGGGGGGCCTGCCTGGAGGGGTATACAGGGCACAGCCGGGCAGGTGGCCCTGTGGAGACCTCCCACCACCGGGAGGGCAGGGGCTGAGGAAGGCCCAGGGACTCTCCTGCCTTCATGTCCTCATTTGCAGGGTGGTGTCTCAGCTCCTGGCCGAGCTGGATGGGCTTCACAGCACTCGAGACGTGTTTGTGATTGGGGCCACCAACAGACCAGACCTCCTGGACCCTGCCCTTCTGCGGCCTGGCAGGTGTGCACCTTGTACCTCTCACCTCTACCGGGCCCACTGGGGTCTGTCCCCTGACCCCCCGCCTGTGCCTCCTCCACCCTCATGCTGGGTTCCCTGACCCTAATGCCCACCTATTTCCCTAAAGATTTGACAAGCTGGTGTTTGTGGGGGTGAGCGAGGACCGCGCCTCCCAGCTACGTGTTCTGAGTGCCATCACGCGCAAGTACGCCTGTTAGGGGGAGGCTCCCAGAGGGCTTGGGCCTTGGGCCGGTCAGGGGATAAATGCAACATGCAGAATGACCTGGTCAGGGATGCCTCCTGACGCCAGGTAAAACCGTTTCTTTCCTTTCCTGTATCTGCACAACAGATTCAAGCTAGAGCCCTCTGTGAGCTTGGTGAGCGTGCTGGATCGCTGCCCTCCCCAGCTGACGGGCGCAGACCTCTACTCCCTCTGCTCTGATGCCATGACAGCTGCCCTCAAACGCAGGGTTCGGGACCTGGAGGAAGGTGAGCCATTTGCAAGCCCCCAGAGGTCAACCAAAGAGCAAATGGGAACCAGGCCTGGTCCTAAGATCTCAGAGGAGGGTCTGTTGACTTTTGGGGGACTCTGGGCAAGAAGATGCCCAACCCAGGGCTCCGCCCTCCTCAGACATAAACCACGGCCTCTGTTGCCCCCTGTCACACCTCAGGGCTGGAGCCCGGAAGCTCAGCACTGCTTCTCACCATGGAGGACCTGCTGCAGGCCGCTGCCCGGCTGCAGCCCTCGGTCAGCGAGCAGGAGCTGCTCCGGTACAAGCGCATCCAGCGCAAGTTTGCCGCCTGCTAGGAGCCTCCTGCAATCCAGGACCCTGCTCACAGTGGCTAAAGGTACTTAGGTATCCCCACAGAGACCTGAGAGAGCAAGGGGCTCTTTCCCAGCGTGCTGCTGTTGCACCCAAAGTCGGCCTACCTCCAGGAGATACCCTAGGTGCCGAGGAGCCCCGCAAGAGCTCAAAGGGCATCATTCCCTGCCTACCTGTTCGTCCTGCCAGGCCCAGCTCCAGCTCCAAGACTAAAGAGGCTCTGCTCAGAAGAAGGGGCTCGGGCCTAGAGTTCTGGGGATGGGGCACCCAGAGAGTCCAATCTTGGCTGAAAATAAAACACATGCTGCCCCCTGCTGGTTGTGGTCTGAAAGGGCGTCATGGGGAAGAGCAAGATTGTGGAAGGAGTGGGCCCCAGGGGAGAACAGGAGGGCCCCACAGGATCCTTCTGATATGAACACCAGGCATGCAGGAACTGAAAAAGGCACAGACTATATTGCTCACACTTCCATTTGCCTGAACCCAAATCCCTGTAGCCCCAGCAGCAGTCTGCCCCTCCCCACACCCCGAGGGTCTGCCGGGGCGGGAGGAGGGGGGGATTGGCTAAGCTTGGTATGGGGCTGCCAGTCTCCACCTCCCCAGACAGATCTGGGAGTGCCTGGGCAGACGGTTGTAGGAGGAGAGGCCATGCTCAGCACTCAGTCCGTCCTCTTGAGCACATGGATGAAATAGCAAGGGATGTAGGCCTGGCCAGGCTTGTAAGGCTTGAAGTCACCCAGGACGCTGTGCTGGCATTTGCCCCCGAAGGCTGCTCGGAGCAACTCCGTGAAGGAAGCCAAACAGTGTGGGTAGTAGGAGAGCCGGAACTTACTGTAACAGAGCCGCCAACCAATCATGAGGGCCAGTGGCCTCGGCACCACCCCTCCTCACCCCTGCCCAAGCCGCGTGGGTACCTCAAACCAGGAGAACCATCCTGGCCAGCCCCCGGCACCTGCACCGTGTAGTCCAGGGTCACCATGTGGGCCTTGTTGTTCACTGTCAGCACCGATGTTGTGATGTCCTTGGTCAAGTCACTCTGTAGGTGGCGACGCAGGCTGCATTAGCCTCTGCAACCACTGTGGGGCCCGGACCACAGGATCACACCCCCCACTGTGGGACCCCCACCCCCAGGGGCCCCACCTTATAGTAGATGTTCTTCCCTGGGGGTGCACAGCCTGTGCTGAGGATGTGGTCGTAGTTGCGATGATCGATGACCAGCAGGCCCCCAGACCGCACCATGCTCGCGATGTTCCTCAGTGCCAGTCGGTGCTCACTCTGGTCTCCTGAGCTCCGGGCAGGGGCAGAGAGGCTGCATCTGCCAGGGCTCTGAGCCCCAGTCTCCCTCCCATCTTTCTCCTCCCCAGGGATACAGATGCCAAGGCAGAGAGGAGCAGAAAACAGAGTCTGCCCTGTCAGGAGAGCGGGCACCCAGGGGTCTGCGGAAAGGAGCCTAGCTCAAAGCAAGAGCCATGCCCAAGGCCACACACCCTCTCTCACCTCTGCAGTCTGGCAAGTGGGCAAAACTATTGCCAAGGCAGATGACAGCATCAAAGCCGCCCCCTGGTGGCTGGGGCACATCTTTGTCCAGAGTCATCCAGTTGGCTTCTTCAATGACTGGGACCAGGAAGGAGGAGAGGGATCAGGGTGGCACCATGGCCCCAGCAGCACTCACCTCCACCAAGTGCGACCCTGCCTCAGTTTCCCCTTCAAGACACACAGGGATTCCCTACCCAGTTAGAGAGAGGAGATCGCTATGGACCTGCGAGAGTGAAAGGGAGGAGGAAGCCAGGGTTGGGAAGAATGGCTCTGTGCTTCTGGGTGTTTATTTGGGAGGAGGGAGAAGACTCATGACCAGAAACCTCATTCTGGTGCGCAAGCCTCCCTTCCCAGGGAAATGAAAGCGATTTTGGTGTCTCCTTAAGGAAAACAAAGCACCCCAGCACAGGAGCTGTAGGAGCCCAGGGCAGAGAGTCCCGAGTCCCTGGGGGCTGGGTGGAGAGGGCCTGACTGGGCCTGCATACCCCACTTGTCGAAGGCCGGTTCATGCCGCCGGTTCCAGCGCTCTTTAAGCGCGTACTTCAGCATCTTGTCACTGGCATCCACACTGGTCACGGTGAAGCCCTCTTCCACCAGCATGATGGAGTCCACCCTGCGCAGAGTCAGAGACCAGAGGCCAAGAGGGGCAGTCAGGGGGTCCGGGAAGGCGAGGAGGCCCTGTGCGGGGCACTTCTGTCTCCTCCACTCTTGAGACCATGGCTCTCCTTCCTCTCCTTAGGCCTTCTCCACTGACCTCAAATGACCTGGCAAATCGATTTATCACCAGGTAGCAAATTCAGGGTTTTGGTTTCTAGCATCTCTTCAGAGCCGGGCACTCAATAAATGTGCTAGAATCCTCATGGCAACCCCGTGAGGTAGACAGTGTTATCCCCACTTGAGAGATGGGGCAAAGAGGCTCCTGGAATTTAGGAACCTGTGCAGAGGAGGTAGTACAGCATGGTGGTTTGTCTGAATCTCCTCTCCACTAGGTAGAGGGCCTTCCCTCCTCTGATTTCCACAACTGTAAATGGGGTTCACTCCTGACCCCATGAGGTTGTGTGAGGATCTTAAAAACGGATGTATCAAAAGCTCCTGGCACAGCGCGACGCGCGGGCAAATATTGAACAAATGTTAACTGTTAGCACTGCCCAAGGCCATCACTCGGGAGCAATTCTGCAGCCA
This sequence comes from Crocuta crocuta, assembly GCF_008692635.1. Lineage (NCBI taxonomy): Eukaryota > Metazoa > Chordata > Mammalia > Carnivora > Hyaenidae > Crocuta > Crocuta crocuta. The sequence continues at coordinate 5,752,288 of NW_027530179.1, forward strand.
GGACCCGAGCCAGGACCCGGTCTGGCTCGCCGCTGCCCTCCCCGGCCAACCGGCAGGTCCCACCCTGCGTCCCCACCCTGCGGTGCCTACACGCCCCCTCTCACCCTGGGTGTCTTCAGCCCCTCCTCCCGTCCGCTCTGCTCCTTCGTCCCGCCCCCCGGCCGGCCGCGGGTCGCAGGTAGAGGCTGCCGGACCAACCCGGCCGAGGTCCCCCACACCCACCCCCTCCAAAGCCGACCCAGCGGCTCCCTGGCCCCCTGCCCCGGCTCACCCGGTGCCGCAGGCCACGTCGAGCACCCGCTGGCAGCCGTGCTGGCGCAGCAGCCCGAGCAGCCAGGCCTTGTACTCNTGCCGCCTCTCCGTCCGCGTACTGGTCCGGGAGCCCTTCGGCCGCCACCCCCAGGGAGCGGGTGCGGTACACACTGTCCACCATCGTGCAGCGTGCCTGGCTCCGCGGCCGCCGGCTCCGCATTTATAGTACGGCCCTGCCCGAGGCCGAGCCGCCCCACCTGTCCAATGGCAGGTGAGCGCGGGGACACGCCCCTGCGGGGCTCCCAGCGGCCGGGAGCGCGCAGCTGGGAGATTTGGAGCAGCCCTTCTGGCCGGCGGGAAGATCTAGCCCTCTGGGCGATCCCGTGGCGGGAAAGGGCCCTTCCAGCCCTCTACTCTCTTAAGCCGGTCTCAGGAGGACTGGGGAGGGGCAAGAAGAGGTGGGAACTGTGAGATCGCCCACTCCACCCCTACCCAAGCTGTGGGGGGAAAAGGAAGCTCCACAGTCCACAGGGAGCTCAGCGCCAGGGACTGGACCGTCCCCAGAGAAAGAATTAGCATATCTAAAGAATCTTCCAGCTGAAAGAGGGCCTGGTCAGCCAGAAAAGGGATGAATAGGGAATAACTGGGGATAATGCTAGTCTGGCCACCCAAGTTCAAGAGCAGTTCTAGCCCATCGGTCCTGGAGGTGCCGCATCAAGCATTTCCCTGAGCCGCGTCATGTGGAGTCAGGCCTTTCCTCCCAATGCTACACCGACTGGCATGTTTCTTAAAGCGCTTTCTGCTGTTTGAGGCCCCTGTTCGATCCCCAGCATTTCTACCAAAAAAAGAAAATTTTTTTTAAACACTTTTTAAAGATTTTTTTTTTTTCAAATATTTTTTTATGGAATCCTGGACATCTTTTTTTTTTTTTTTAACGTTTATTTATCATTGAGAGACAGAGACAGAGCATGATCATGGGAGGGCCAGAGAGAGAGGGAGACACGGAATCCGAAGCAGGCTCCAGGCTCTGAGTTGGCTGTCAGCACAGAGCCCGATACGGGGTTCGAACCCACAGACCAGGAGATCATGACCTGAGCTGAAGTCGGATGCTTAACCGACTGAGCCACTCAATCACCCCAATTTTACTTTTTTAAACACTATGTGCTTTCCATGGAGGTACCCACAGGGTGGGAAGTCCAGGGTTGGGGGTGGAAGTGCTCCATGCCCTTGCTGTGATGTTCGCTGTCGCTTCATAAATTGGCCCTTTGGTTTGGTTATACATCTAGCCTTCTTCCTCAAAGCAGAAGTTCTTTTCCTAGGACACGACACTGGACTGAGGTGGATTTGGCAATATGATACCACCCAGTGAAGCCCAAGACAGCGAGAACAGCCTTCCCCACCTACCTTTGTTTGTCTGGCTTCAGAAAGAGCTAAGTATAGAGTTTAGAACAAAGGAGGCTCCCCTCCTCTCCCTCTTTTATTAGCTGTAGAATCTGGGAGCTGGGGGAACCCCAAAGATCATATAATCATTTTTTAAGTTTATATATTTATTTTTGAGAGGGGGAGGAGCACAGAGAGGAGAGAGAGAATCCCAAGCGGGCTCCATGCTGTCAGTGCAGAGCCTGACTCTGTACTGGATCTTATGAACCTCGGGATCACAAGCTCAGCCAAAATCAAGAGTTGGTTGCTTAACAGACTGAGCCATTTAGGCGCCTCCCATTTTTTTTAATTTAAGTAATCTCTACACCCAACATGGGGCTCATACTCATTACCCTGAGATCAAGAGTCACATGCTCCTCCAATGGAGCCAGGCAGGCTCCCATTTGTAGCACACAGACTGCCTCAAATGAGCCTGTCTTGCCCAAGTAATGGAGTCTTGTGCTCATGCTGACCCTACAAACAGGTTTTTGGCAACAGACTCAGAAAGGCACAGTACTGGGAGTTATAAATAAATAGATAAGTGGCCTAGGGCAATTTATTATTTTTTTCCCTTACTATTGATTTCTTTTCCATTTACTTAAAAAAAATTTTGTTAATGTTTATTTTTGATTGAGAGAGACAGAGCGTAAGCAGGAGAGGAGCAGAGTGAGAGGGAGACACAGAATCTGAAGCAGCCTCCAGGCCCTGAGCTGTCACCACAGAGCTGGACACAGGGCTTGAACCCACAAACTGTGAGATCATGACCTGAGCCGAAGTTGGACATTTAACCCACTGAGCCACTCAGATGCCCTCTTTTCCATTTACTTTTTGCCTTTTAACTCTCTCTGAATGCATCTGAGGTAAGCCTGGGATTTTCTCAGGGCTCAAAATGCTGCTGGGAAATGTCCCCTTTAGGGACACCTGGGTGGCTCAGAGGTTAAGCTTTTGACTTTTGTTCTCAGCTCAGGTCTTGATCTCAGCGTCATGAACTCAAGCCCCATGTTGGACTTTAGAAAGACCAGGACAATCATGTCAATAGGTCACAAGGTTTACCCAACTCTTTGGGTCTCAATACTTAGAGACTAGTATTCTTGTGATTTGGAATACTTTCTTCTCCTGATATTTACACAAATAATAGTGCATCCTGAAAGAAAGGCATTGATTTGTAAATTTAGACATCTTTGCACACTCTTTCATTTAGAAACCGCCATTCAAAGACATTGACTCCAGAGCTCTTCTGTAAAACTGGCTCCCGAAAAAAGCATTTTGATTTTGTTCTTACCTAGAAGGAGAAAAAGGAAAAAAATTACCTAGAACAATTGTTTAAGAATCCTGCTTTCGCAGGCACCTGGGTGGCTCAGTTGGTTAAGTGTCCATCTCTTGGTTTCAGCTCAGGTTATGATCTCACGGGTTCGTGGGTTTGAGCCTGGCGTCGGGCTCAGCGCTGGCAGCCCAGAGCCTGCTTGGTATTCTCTCTCTCTCTCGCTCTCGCTCTCGCTCTTGCTCTCTCTGCCCCTTCCCTACTCGTGCTGTCTCTGTCTCTCAAAATAAATAAAAAATTTTTTTAATAATAAAAAAGTTTTAAAAATCTTGCTTTTTGTTTTAATGTAACATGACCCCCCACTCCCTCTTCCCCAAGAACTTTTTCTTGTACAAAAGCTTTTTTAGCTGTTTTTTTCCTTTCCTGTTTTAAAACAAAGTTTTTTGAATTTTTTGGCATAATGCACACCTCTGAATGTTTGCATAGCATTTTTGTGACTGGTTTGCAGCCTTTGGAGGCTAAAGGCCGTACCCTCCATACTGATAAGGAATTTTATTTAAATATTTGGTTTTTATTGACATACTGATGCTTGCGAATTTGAAGAAACATAGAGTTTTACCCACAGGCTTATAATATGATTCTTTTAAAATAATACGAATACTGGTGGTAAATTTGAATTAAAAAATTATAGGTTGTGAGTAGCTTATAAGTGTACTTTCCATTTGAAAATAAGATTTTTGGTATGAAGTCAATAAGGGTATGATTTCTTTCTCATCCAGAGGCATTTAAAAAAATGTCAACATCATAAAGCATATGAAATTTCATGGACCTTTTTAACTACCCAAAGCTTATTTTCTTCTCTTGACCTTAAATTACTTGGTCTTAAGCATGCTTTCAATGGCCACACTGAATAGATGTGTTATGACTTTTTTAACCATTCCCCAAGTTCTGAGTGTTTAAATTGCTCCCGCAATTTTTCAAGAGAGTGAACACTTGGATAATTATGATCAAATCATGTTCCAAATGGAATTTTTCTATTAATTGATACGGAAACAAATGTTTGTTTCAACTCTTCTCTACACAAAAATATTATTCTTTGATATTTTACTAGTTAGAAGATTATAACTAATTTCTGTAGTCTTCTTTAATTGCCAACAAAATGTACCAAGTATTTGCAGTCCTTCATCTCTAAATTGTCCATGTCCTCTACCCACTGAAATATATTGAAACTGCCTTTTGTTTTACGTGCTAGGTCTGATGAGTTTTAGAGAAACAAATGTGAGGCCCTGGGCCATGGAAGAGAAGATTCCAGAATATAAATTAATTTACAGTTTGACTTAACTGAAAATAAGAATAGGTGATATTTTTATTTTTAAAAGTTTATTTAGTTTTAAGAGAGAGAGAGATAGCAAGTGGGGAAGGGCAGAGGGAGGGGGACAGAGGATCTGAGGTGGGCTCTGTGCTGACAGCAGCAAGCCCAATGTGGGGCTCGAGCTTACAAACTGTGAGATCATAACCTGAGCCAAATTCGGATGTTCAACTGACTGAGTCACCCAGATGCCCGTGATATTTTTAATATGCGGTACTTATTTGGCATTAGCTGAAAAGCATAAATTCTTCATCCCCAGATGTGTGATGTTTGCAAAAAGACTGTAGCTTGGGAATATGGCTGCAACCAGACAAACTCCCAAGCTATTCCAATTTGAGGACACATTAAAATTCTAGAATGGTGAAGTATTCATGTACAGTAACTACAAATGGAAAGCATCCTGTTTTTGTTTAGATTCAGAACAGGTAAAATTAATATTTTGGATGATGGACACTAATTTCTAAACTCCAGTCCAAGGCTCTGGAAAAAAACTCTTGTCTATGGGGTGCCTGGGTGGCTCTGTCTGACTCTTAATCTCAGCTCCGGTCATGAATTCACGGTCCATGAGTTTGAGCCTCGTGTCAGACTCAGTGCTGATAGTGCAGAGCTTGCTTGGGATTCTCTCTCTGCCTCGCCCCCACTTGCATGTGTGTGCACATGCACCAGTGCGCTCGCTCGCTCGCTCTCTCTCTCTCTCTCTCTCGTCTGCTGGCTATGTCTACCCAGATGGAACACTAGGATGCTGGGGGGAGGGGAGGGAAGCCACCCACCCACATGGACTCTGTTAGCAGATGTATCACCGGATACCTTTTTGAACTTTTTGATACACCATATAAAGCAGACTTAATCTGCTTTAATGAAGTCCTGTTAAAACTCAGGCAATGACAGATGTTGGCGAGGATGTACAGAAAGAGGAACCCTTTTGCACTGCCCTTTCGAAGGGGCACATGCACCCCAATGTTTATAGCAGCACTATCGACAATAGCCAAAGCATGGAAAGAGCCCAAATGTCCATCAACTGATGAATGGATAAAGAAGATGTGGCATATACACAAAATGGAATGTTACTCAGCAATCGAAATGAAATCTTGCCATTTGCAGTAACGTGGATGGAACTAGAGGGTATTAAGCTAAATGAAATTAGAAGAGAAAGACACATATCATGACTTCACTCATATGTGGAATTTAAGAGACAAAACAGGTGAACATAAGGGAAGGGAAGCAAAAATAGTATAAAAGCAGGAAGGGGAACCAAATGTAAGAGACTCTTAAATACAGAGAACAAATTGACGGTTGCTGCAGGGGTGCTGGGTGGGGGGATGGATTAAATGGGCAAGGGGCATTGAGGAGGGCACTTGTTGGGTTGAGCACTGGGTGTTAAACGTAGGTGATGAATCATCGGATTCTACTCCTGAGATCATTATTGCACTATATGCTAACTAACTTGGATATAGACAAAATAAAACAAAAACAACATGAATGAACTTTGAAGACATGCTGAGTGAAATAAGCCAGTCACAAAAAGACAAGTACTGTATGATTCCACTTGTATGAGGTATGCAGAGTAGTCAAAGTCATGAAGACAGAAAGTGAGACTGTGGTGAGGAGGGCCAGGGAGGGGAGAGGAGGAGCCCTTTAATGGGTACAGAGTATCTGTTTTGTAAAAGGAGTCTGGAGAATGATTGCTCAGCAAGGTGAATGTGCTTCATGCTATGAATTGTACACTCAAGACTGGTTACTATGGTAAATTTTATATTTATGTGTTAATATGGTAAGTTTCATATTTATGTGTATTTTCCAATTTTTTTTAAATTAAAAAATGTTTTAAATATTAAAAAAAAAAAGTCCTGTTAAGCGAGCGTGAAATTGGTCTCTACATCACTGGACTGCAGCACTAATTAATGGAGAAGGAATTCCAGCCATGTGTAAGAAGAGAAGCTTTCTTTGGCCATTTCACACTTTGTTAAAAGTCATTTTAAGGTGTGCTAATGTCCAATAAGATCTCTTCGGGGTACGCCAATCTGCTTGCTGAGCTTCCACATAAAAATTATATACTGTTTAAGCCCTGGCAGCACGCTAAATAAGCACTGCTCATTGAAACGGGAGACTTACACCTGCTGTCATGTCTTGATGAGATGAACAGTAAAACACAGGCCACTTTGGTAAGTAATTCCTAACAAGGTAAAATCTAGCTTTTTCAGTGTCTTTTTGGTTTTGTTCCCCTTTTTGGACTGCAAACCTTTTATCTTTTTGGGGGGTTGGTGGTGACTGGAGGTGTTGCCACCCCTGGAATTGCTGATGGAGGCAGCCTGCTTCTCTCCCCTCTCGATGCGCAACAACACTTCCTTATAAAGAGTCACAATCATTTTCTTTTATTTTTTAAAAAATGTTTTATTTGTTTATTTCTGAGAGAGAGAGAGAGAGAGAGAGAGAGAGTGAGCAGGGGAGGGTCAGAGAGAGAGGGAGACACAGAATCCGAAGCAGGCTCCAGGCTCTGAGCTGTCAGCACGACGCGGGGCTCAAGCCCACGAACCATGAGATCATGACCTGAGCCAAAGTCAGACGCTCAACCGACTGAGCCACCCAGGCACCCCAAGAGTCATTTTAAAGGAAGTTTCAGTTCTGTTGGCTTGTACAACCTTAGTAAATGGAGAATACAATTTATTTATTTGTTTTTTAAAATTTTTTAAATGTTTTCATTTATTTTTGAGACAGAGCATGAGAGGAGGAGGGGCAGAGAGAGAGGGAGACAGAATCTGAAACAGGCTCCAGGCTCTGAGCTCTCAGCACAGAGCCCAATCCGGGGCTCGAACCCACAAATGTGAGATCATGACCTGAGCCGAAGTCGGACACTTAACCGATTGAGCCACCCAGGTGCCCCTATTTATTTATTTTTAAATGTTTATTTTCTCAATAGAGACCCAGAGTGTGAGCAGGGGAGGGGCAGAGAGGGGGGGATCCGAAGCAAGCTCCAGGCTCTGAGCTGTCAGCACAGAGCCCAACGTGGGGCTCGAACCCACGAACTGTGAGATCATGACCTACCTGAGTGAAGTCAGATGCTTAACCGACTGAGCCACCCAGGCACCCCAAAGAGTACAATTTTAAAGAAAGAAAGAATAATATTGGATTCCCCTTCAAGAAATTGTAAACAGGAGAGGTGCCTGGGTGGCTCAATCAGTTAAGCGTCTGACTTCAGCTCAGGTCATCATCTCACAGGTGGTGAATTCGAGGCCCACATGGGGCTCTGTGCTGACAGCTCAGAGCCTGGAGACTGCTTCGGATTCTGTGTCTCCCTCTCTCTCTGCCCCTCTCCCCGCTCATACTCTGTCTCTCTCTCTCTCTCAAAAATACACTTGATTTTAGCCAAAAGGCTGAGAAGCAAACTCTCTCTCAAAAGTTAATAACACATTAAAAATTTTTGAAAAAAAAAGAAGTTGTAAACAGGAGCCAGCCCTTGAGGGGCACATGGCTGGCTCAATAGGTGGAGCATGTGACCTTGATCTTGGGGTTGTGAGTTTGAGTCCCATGTTGTGTAAAGAGATTACTTCAAAAAAAAAAGAAAAAGAAAAAAAAAAAAAAGCCAGCCCTTGAGGGCAGCATAAGGGTCAAGCTGGCTTTCACCTATACACAACAGTAAACTCTGAAAAGGGAGAGACTTGAAAGTTACCTTACTCCTACTTGCAATCCCCACGTTGAAGTTGGAAGACATAGACTAGCAGACTGTATAGCTGAGCTATCTTCTAGAAGAGAGCCACGTAAGAGGTGGATAGTACTATCTAAGCCAAGTCATAGCTGCAGGGTACCTCAGGACACTGAAGCCATTCCACCTATGCTCATAACCTGTTAGGACCACTTATGTGGGACTTTGGATAAATTATTTAACCTTTCCTTCAAGAACTACTTATTAAGCTGCTATTCTGTGCTGTACTCTACTAAGTGCTAGGGATACAAGGAAAAAAAAATAGATGAAAATCACTGTTCTTTTTGTGGTGGTGGTGGTGGTGGGGTGTGTGTGTGTAGAGGGGGCGATGGTAATGTTTCATGAGCTGGGTGCAGGGACTTGGGTGCTCAGTTTGTAAAAAACCATTGAGCACTTACATGCACTTTTTGTATTTCAACAGTTTTTAGAAATCCATGGCCTTAAGATCATAGCGGTATTAAATAATTATGTCAAGCATGTAGAACTGTTTGTCACACAGTAAGCACTCAAAAAATAGTAGCTATTATCCCAGTGATACGTCTTACTAGAGCAAACTAGGCCATCAGGGGATGTTCAAGAGAGATTCTGCCGTCTCTGCTGCGAGGATTAATCCACAGAGCTCTCCTATAAACCAGTTAGGTGCAGACCACGCATCTGTAGCAAGAAGTGTGCTTTATGATAAAAAAAAAAAATAATGGAGCGCTTGGGTGGCTCAGTTGGTTGAGTGTTGGACTCTTGGTTTCAGCTCAACTCATGAACCCAGGGTTGTGGAATTGACACAGGGCTCTATGCTGAGTGTGGAGTCCGCTTAAGTTCCTCTCTCTCTCTCTCCCTAAAATAATAATCATAAAAACTAAGATAAAAAAATAAAGAGGCATTGGCTCACACTTGTGAACTGAAATGATGCAGGGCTGCTGTGACCATGTGGACAGTTGGATACTGCACAAAGGTTCCATATTTAAGGGACTGCCATTCGTGGTTTGTAAATTTATTATTTTCTGGTGGAATTCTGGTGATCAGTGTCTTATTCTGACAAAGCTGACGGTAAGACAACTTTCTGACAGATGGAAGTGAAAGGTGTGAAGAGCACCATTTTCTGATGTGCAGAGACGCTGCATTGGAAATACCATCCAGGAACTGGGAAGTTGAAGAAACTACTTTCTAGGAATTGCCCTTTAGAATAAATAGAGTCCCTGTGTATCTGCCCAAGACTACAGAGCCCCAATCCCTGACACTTGACTACCAGGGCCTGTGGTTCTTTTAATCACGGAACTAAAAGAAATGCTTTCTGGTTTGCTCAACAGCCTTTGTGGTTCTGGATGTTGGAAGTCTTTGCCTAAGAGACCGGTCTTCTCTGGAGTTCTGACAAGTCGTGTTTCTGAGGACAAGGCACGGACATTGTGGCTTCATTGAGGCCCTGCCCCCTCTTAGCAAGACACCCTGTGTTTCTCCCAGTACAGTAGGGCCCAGCTGGCCTCATCTTAAGAACCATGAGAGGGGTGCCTGGGTGGCTCTGTCAGTTGAGTGTCCGACTTCGGCTCAGGTCATCTCAGTCCGTGGGTTCGAGCCCCACATCGGGCTCTGTGCTGACAGCTCAGAGCCTGGAACCTGCTTCAGATTCTGTGTCTCCCTCTCTCTCTGCCCCCACCCCCCCCTCGCTCTCCGTCTCTCAAAATAAAATAAAGACATCAAAAAAAATTTTTTTTAAATCATGAGAGAGGCTTGTTAAGCATGTACTCCCAGGTCTCCAGCCCAGAAAATCTTAGGTGGTCCAGACATCTGTGTTTAACCACCATTCCGTGTGACTCTCATGTTCAAGTGAGTTTAGGAAACCCTGTCCTAATGGGATTTCTAAGAAAGGGACTAAAATCAGATTAACTGGAGCTCAGTCAGTCCCCTCATCTTATAGAGAGAAGGGGTGTGGGAGAGGGGAAGGCAATATTCAAGTGCAGAAAGGTGTGGTAGGGAGAGGAAAAGAAATACCTGGAGGGAAAGCTGGATCTCGCCTCTGGCTCTTCCAGGCTGAGCTGGGGGAGAGGCTGCTTGCTGGCATGGGTGGGTGGGTGGAGAGCTAGTGTATGCAACCGGCTTGGCTCTTGTTGGTAGTGTGTGTGGGGGTGGTGGTGGTGGTGAGGAACAAGGTGCTATTCATGCAGCAGCCACAGGTCAAAGAGCAAAGCAGTCACAGCGCTGTCTGCCCTCTGGTCTGGGACTGGGCCTGGATTGGGTCGCTGGGCCAACACCCCAGTAAGGGGACAGGTCTTGTCTCATCCTCCTTTAAGGACCAGTGAAGCTCTAGGGACTGATGTAAAGCAGGCACTGAGGTGCTGTGGGTCAGTGACAGAATGGGGGCATCAGAGACTAGCCACGAAATCCTAGACAGTCCAGGGGTCTGCAAAGCTTCCCCAGCCCTGGGCTCCAGCGCTTGAACAAAGTCCTCAGTGGGACCTGAGTCTTGACTGGAATCTCACTGCCCACAGCCCCTTCAACACGGGGCAGTACCCGTCCTGGAGATGGGTGGGGGCAGAGGGGCTGAACCAAACAAGTAGCCTCCTTCAAGGACCCGCTGGAAGCCTCACCAGCCAGAAGAAAAAAGCTTCCAAGTTTGCCCTGCCCTCTATGGCCTTGGCTGCCTGGATACAGGGGAGAAGAGGGCCTGAGCCCAAGCTACGAGGGGGCCCCTCACCCCCAGTTCAGACCCTGGAACATGTCACCAGAGCCAGAGTCTGGGACACTCCAGCAGCGTATCCCCTCCTGCCCACCAGGCCCAGGCCAGAAGCACGGAGTCTGGGTGGGTGCACTCAGGGGACCTGGGGGCGGGGGGACGCCGCCTGGCCAGGACCTTCTGCCATTGTCTCCTTCTAAGAAGCCTCCGCCTTTCCTTTGAAAAGAGGATTGCTGGTGAGGGTGGAGTTCAGGCTAAGAAACCAAACCAGTTGGATGTGGAGCACGCTGCCAGTGGCGGGCGGTGGGGGAGGAGCTGGTGGCTTCGGGGCAGTGGAAATGCAATGGGCCCAGAGTCTGCGTGCCGGCTGCACACTTCCTGACGGCAGGACTTGGGCATGTCACTTAATCTGAGCCTCAGTTTTGTCTTCTACAAAATGAGGCTAATGGCAACCCCCCACACACTTGTAAGGGTTCAAGTTAAAGCCCTGGGAGTGTGCACTTGTCTGCACTATTGCTACTGAGGGCCCTGATCCCTGCCCTCAGGACAGAATGGGGCGGTCCCTGGGCCTCCCACCCCTTCTTACACGAGAGGCCAGCTGGTTCCTCCCCTGCACCCAGAGAACATGGTGTGACCAGCTGTTGCTGGGGAGCTGGGGTGTCCTCCCTTCCAGACTCCAGGCACAACAGCTAGAAGAGCAGAATGATAAGTTGTGGTCATCAGGGAACAAGGTTCAAGACCAACAAGTAGGGCAGGAGAGGTGGGAAGGAAGGGCGGGATCTGGCGGGGTCACCAGTAAACTGGTTTACACAACAAAGGGGAAGGCTCTGGTCGACAGAGGAGAGGCAGGAGGGAGGGCGGCCAGATGCCCAGGGCGCAAGCGAGGCCCCTCCTGGCCTGGGGAGCTCAGAGAGTCCAAAGGCAGCTGAGGAGCAGGGACAAAGCCGGGTCCAGGGCCTCACCTCAAAACAACCTGGGCCTCGCCACAGCTGGCAGGCCCAGTGTCAATAAGGGGGTGTGGGAGCAGCCTCTCTGCACTTGGCCCTCCCGGGCTGGAAGGTGAGGGGCAGAAGGTAAGGGGCGGGAGAGCAACAGGGACTCCAGGCCCCTCTGAGGAGCCAGAAGGGACTTAAAAATCAGAACAAAAAAGGCCAAAAGATTTTTACTCTGTGAGCCCTGGGGAGGGCCGGGCAGAGTGCAAGGTGTCCACAGGAGGGGGTGAGCAGGGGTGGGGTGGCTTGTAGTCTTGCTTCCCAGCTGGGAAGGAGTGAGGGGAGGTGAAGGCCGGGCGCCCTCCCCACACCTGCCCCTCCGGAGTTCGTACTGGAGTCCTCGGCAGGCGTGAAACCGCCCGGCCCGCCCGAAGCCTGGCGCAGAAGAGCCGCCTGGCAGAGGGGGGAGGTCGGCAGGCTGCCGCAGCGGGTCTCAGCTCCCCCCTGGGCCTGTGTCTTTCCCGGCAGGAAGCCGGTGCGGCAGGGAGGCCCTGGAGCGGGACAGCCGCCCGCCTGCCCACCAGAGCTGTGCCCGATTCCTCAGCTTCCAGGTCGGGGGTCGCGGTACAGGGGGTGCTGGGTTAGGCTCAAAGCTCATCCGGGGGGCTGTGTGTGAGGGGGGATGCCTTCTGGATGCCCTCATCCTCGTCAGAGCTGGGGTCTTCTCCGAGGCCTAGCTCCTTCCTCTGTTTGCTGCCGCTGCCCGAGGCCTTGACCTTGCTGCTCTTCTTTTTAGACTTCTTCCCACCCAGGGCGGCTGTGTCCCCCTTCTTGCCGGACCACTGCTCTGCGAGGCAACCTGGGGTGAGGAGAGACACCCTCAGCAGACGGGTCTGCTGGCTGAGGAGCGCTGATTGGGTGGCCCTGGAAGTGGCAGCTGGCAGTGGTGCCCAACGTCCAAGTCCCTGCCTCCTGCCTGTCTGTGGCCCCCCAGCTCCTCGGGGCGGGGGGCATCTGAGTTATCTCCATGTTATTCTCCCGGTTTCAGTACCTCTTACTCTACACTGTCCCATCAAGCTCCTCGAGGGCAGAGAGGCTCTGGTGTTCTCTAGTTCTTATTTCTTTTCTGTCCTCTCCTTACCCACCTTCCCTGAAGGGGAGCAAGCAGTAAAACCAAGGGCCCACCCGCCCTGCCCTCCCTCTCCCTCAGACTCACTGGTGTCCTTGCCCTTCAGCACATGGTTGGCGCAGAGGAACTGAGTCAGGTCTTCCTCCTGGTGGTTCCTGTACCAGTCCTCGATCACCTCCTCAAACTCTTCCACCAGCACGTCGCACTATGAATCAGAACACACCGCATTGGCAAAGCCCCGGCATGGACTCGCCCCAGGGGGAGCTCAGCCAAGCCTCACAACTCACTGCAGGACAGGCGGGTGGCTGGGATTCTCCTGAAAAAACTGAGCACAGAGAGGTGAGTGACTTGCCCAAAGCCTCCCAGCTCTTGGTGGCCTTCTTCAGCCTCAGGCCCAGCCCAGTCCCTACCCACCCCTGTGGGGCACGGTAGCCTGAGGGCTAAAGGGCCCTTACCTGCTTCTTAAGGTCAGCCACCTCTGCAGAAGTCTCATTCCACAGCTCATAGGGGATATCCATCACCACCTTGACCCCTTTGTGGACCAGGTTGTGCAATGTCTCAAAGGTCTCAGACATACCCTGGAAGAGACAACCAGGCATGAGAAGCCGAGAGCCTTCCCCGCCTCACACCCTCCTCTTTGGGAGGTGCTGGAGGCCCAAGGACCCGGCTCTGAGAAGTCAGGACCCTCTGGCTTCTCACACTCGACTTCACCTTCCTCTCCCCTTTCAGGCCTGCCTCCTACAACCCCTACACACCTACATCTACACCCACACCCACCCCATCCTGCCTCCCCACACCTCCACCTTTCAAAAGGGGCTGCTGTGGGGGGCGCCTGGGTGGCTCAGTAGGTTAAGCGTCTGACTCTTGACTTTGACCCAGGTCATGAACTCACAGTTGTGGGATGGAGGCCCGCGTTGGGCTCTGCACTGAGCATGGAGCCTGCTTAAGATTCTCTCTCTTTCTCTCTCTCTCTCTTCCCCCCCCTTTTCCTCCTCCCTCTCTAAAAAAAATAAAATAATAATAATAACAATAATTTTAAAAAACAACCCCAAAAAGGGCTCCTGTTGTCTTCGGGGCCTTTGAATAGCTACTCCTTTCCCAGGAACGAAGAGTGTCTTGGCTCTCCCCCCTCACTGTGTCACTGTGGCCGGGAACACTCACGCTCCCTGGCCAGATCCACTCACTGCTCCAGGTTCTTCCCAGGGCTGTGCCTTTCCTGGGTTGGAAGAGGGTACAAGCGAGGCAGGGAAGACAAGGCTCTGTAAAAATATTTTGGCCAGCTACCTAGGTCTTCTCCCTGGAGACTACACCTACGGTGATCTACTTCCTCTATCTTTCCAGAGGTAATGCATGCAACTACAAGCGAATATACATACAAATCTATCCTGCGCTCCTCACCCCCACTTTTTACACCAGCGTAGTATAGAGCAGACACACTATTCTGCACCTTGGCCTTATTTACTTAATAACAGACCTTGGAGATAATTTTGATTCAATCCATAAAGAGCTACCTTATTCTTTGTTTTGTCCACTGAACGGCAATATCAATTTATTTAACCACTGGTGGATGGTTAGGTTGTTTCTCATTTTATTGCTATGGAAAATGATCTTAAACATTTTTTTTAAGTTTGTTTATTTAGGGGTGCCTGTGTGGCTCAGTCGGTTAAGCGACCAACTTTGGGTCAGGTCATGATCTCATAGTTCATGGGTTCAAGTCTGACGAAGGTCTCTGTGCTGACAGCTCATAGCCTGGAGCCTGCTTGGGAATCAGTGTCTCCCTCTTTCTCTGCCCCTCCCCCACTCATGCTCTGTCTCTATCTCTCTCCCTCAAAAATAAATAAAAACATTTAAAAATTTTTATAAGTTTATTTTGAGAGAGAAAGCATGAGTGCGGGATGGGCAGAGAGAGAGAGAAAGAGAAAGAGAGAGAACCCAAGCAGGCTGCATGATTATCAGCAGAGAGCCCGACACAGGGCTCGAACACATGAACTGTGAGATCAAGACCTGAGCCACAGTTAGATGCTTAACCAACTGAGCCACCCAGGGGTCCCATGAACATTTGTATATTAAAGCAAAACCTGGATTTATTACTGAGTAGAATACAAAATTCATACAAAATTTTACAAATCTAACACTTCTGCTGCTTAAGGCTCTCTAGGGTTCCCAGGGGTTTCTGACTAATCAGCTTCACTGGAAGGGCACTCAGGTGGAGAAATGCGGGCAGCAAGTCTCTTACGATGTGCCAGGCACTGAAAATGGAGAGACAAAGAACTAGGGGCCTTGTTGTAAGAAACTCCTTCCTCAGGGACAGAGGCATTCGCGCATAGAATAAGTGCACTAAATGTCACACAGGCACCCCGACAAAGGTCCAGGTGGGTGCCCTGTGGGCCCAGAGGAATCAGGGAATAAACCCCTCCTCCACACGCTGCCGTGTCTTCTGACATCTCTAAACCCCACAGGTCAGTACTCCCTGAGCTCTCACTGCCCAAGTATCCAGGCCTCCATGGGGGCTGCCACCCTGCAGCATTTCGGCCTGAGGCTGAGACAGGGCCCTGATGGGCAGCCCAGGCCATGAAGAATGTGTCTATTGCCACTGAAAAGCCAGGCCACTCTGTGTGTGGGGGGGAATGTACACCGTGATCAATGACGAATGGGAAGAGGCCAAGGCGGGAAACCCCAAGCGTGATCTTCAAATCACACCCACACCAGTGGCCCAGAGACACCTGCAGGCCTGACCCCAGTGGGGATGAAGGACAAGCATGAATCCAACCTTGGCAAACCGGTTGCTGCCGGTCCTCTCCTTGTGCAGGCTATAGTCCAGGAGCCTCTTGCAGATGGTCTCAGTGACTTCGATTAAGCGTAAGTCCCTGCAGAGACAGCAGCGCGAGAGGGACTGAGCTCCTGCCCCGGCCCCGGCGGCCCTGCTACCCCAACACCTGCGCGTCTCAGCAAAGGGAAGCCAGAGCTGGAAGGAAGATAGGTCATCTGGTCTGGGGGCCCTGAAACGCTGGAACACAGACCAGAGAGGCAAAATTGTAACAGCTCTGTGGGAAGGCATTTTTTATAAAGCTAAATGATTCAGTATTTAGATGGCTTTATAAAGCAAAATATTAAATTTTGTTGTTAAAATATTTCTTTTTGTTGTTGTTTTAAGATTTATTTTTAGGGGCGCCTGGGTGGCTCAGTTGGTTGAGCCTCCAACTTCGGCTCAGGTCATGATCTCACGGTTCGTGGGTTTGGGCCCAGCGTCAGGCTCTGTGCTGACAGCTCAAGAGCCTGGAGCCTGTTTCAGATTCTGTGTCTCCCTCTCTCTCTCTGACCCTCCCGTGTTCATGCCGTCTCTCTCTCAGAAATAAATAAAACATTAAAAAATTTTTTTAATTAAAAAAAATTACTTTTAAGTAATCTCTACACTCACTCAATGTGGGGCTTGAATTCACAAGCCTGAGATGAAGGGTCGCATACTCCATCAAATGAGCCAGCTGGGAGCCCCCAAATATTTCATTTTGAAAGGACAATCATGACTGATGAAAGGCTTTTGGGGGGGGTTATTTTTGGTATTTATTCCTGGCAAAATTAAAAATTGGTAATCCTATGTTACCAATTTTTATTTTTAAATTTGCACTGGTCCAAGTAATCCAAGAGTCTTATCAGATGAGATAAGGCCCAACAGTCTTGCTTTGACAGATAAGGAGCGGAATGAAGGGATTTACGAAGCCCACACAAAGAGCTGGGGGCAAAAGCAAACTTAGGTGTTGGTCAGAGCCACCTCCCTTTGGTGGGTCTGCCTCGCTGGAAGGGAGAAGGGAAGTCCAAGCATCTAAAGCCTTTAGGAACAAAGCAGGCCGGGCTAGTGGGTACCCTTTCTCACTTACGACTTGGTGTATTTGACTCCGGAAGCCTTCCGGTCCAGGATGCCATAGCCTGTGTCGATCACCTCCTTGGTCTTGCCGGTTTCCTCAAAAGCTGACTTCAGCTCCACGGCAACGTACTTACACACTGGGGGTGGGGGACACAGCACAGCCCACTGAGTGCACGTGAGTCTGACAGGAGCCAGCACCCAGCAAAACACACTAAGGGGGGTGCCTCTCCCGGAGTGGGTCAACACTCCAGGCAGGGAAGGAGTTAGCCCCAGACCACCACGTGGAGGCCACTGGGAGAAACTCGGCTCCAAGACTCACTGCCCCGTGTGCCCAGTCCTGGCCCTTATCCTAAGGACTCCATTTCTCCCAGCTCCTTCCTGTCCCCCCACCCCCACCGCCCTCTGTAATCATTTTACTTTAAAATTTTCAAACATACAAAAAAGCTGAATGAGTACAATGAACAACTATACATGTTCCACTCATTTTAACACTTTGTTAATGATCTGCTACAATCTCTCTCCAATACATAATATAAAATAATATGATAATATAGTAATATATCTCAACAATATTCACTGTTTTTGCGAAACCATTAAAAATAATTTTTTTAATGTTTGTTTATTTTTCAGAGACAGGGCACGGGTGGGGGAGAAGCAGAGAGAGTGGGAGACACTGAATCCAAAGCAGGCTCCAGGCTCTGAGCTGTTGGCACAGAGCCCGACACGGGGCTCGAACTCCCGAACCATGAGACCACGGCCTGAGTCAAAGTCAGACGCTTGACTGACTGAGCCACTCAGGCGCCCCTTTGCTAAACCATTTTAGAAATAAGTTGCAGATATCATGATCTTTCACCCCTAGAAATGTCCTCATGCATCTCTGGCGATTAAGGACCTTCTCCATGACAACCATACAGCCATACCAATACTCAGAAAATTAACAATAATTCCAGCATCACTTAATACTCAGTCCACATTCAAATTTCCCCAATTGTCCCCAAATGTCTTGAATGCCTGTTTTATTACTTGATCTCATACGTTACTCCACTCCCAGCTCTCTGTTTCAACCATGGTAATTTGATCCCCCACCCCGGTCTGTGTCTACTGTTTCTGTACATTCATCTAGTTTCCTCTTACTCTTCCTCAGTTATTAAGCAACTCCTAGGTGTCAGGCACTGCCTGGGGATTCACAGATGAAAACAAGGTTCCAGATCCAGTCTAATGGGGTAGAAAGAATTGTAAACAAATAATTACCACTGCATGAGGAGTGCTACCACTAAAAGCGTGACCTGTCCAAGGCTCCGGGAGCACACTTAATGCCCTCTAGGGACTTTTCTGCCCATTCTCCCAACTTCAAAGCCTCCTCCTACTAGAAAGCTCTTCTGGACCAATCCCACATGCTCTTAATTTTATCTGGGCCTCTTCAGGATCCATGCTCTAAGGGCCTTTGGCCATTTTGTGTCTCCCAACTAGACCATAAGGGTACCCAAAATGAGCATCATGTAATTGGATTTTTTTCTGTATTCCCCTAGTCTAGGACTCTGTGTGTTGGATACTTAATAAATATTGCTGAGAGACTGTGTCTGTGGTCGAGCAGCTTCTGATGCTTCTGAATGAACATGATCTATAGGCTAAATGCCATCAGGGTTCTTATAACACTGACAGCAGACTTTGGTAGGAGACCAATTTGCCACCGAAACAAGCACATCCCCTGAAGGCGTGCTTGGTAATATTTTATAACATACCCATTAATAGATGGCTTGGAGAATCTGGACCACACGAAAATGCCAAAATACAAGCTGGGATCTCAGAGTCTGCAATGAATTCAGGTGGCTCACCTCCCTGCTCTCGATCCAGGACACCTGTCCCCCTCCCCTCTCTGTTCTGTACTATGTGAGCTCATCACTTCTCTGGCTCTTTTGCTCCTTTCTCCCACACCCTCCGCGTTTAGGATTCCAGGCCCTGGGGACCTGGAACCTCCTTTCTCTCTTGTGCCCATCAACCATAACCTTGCTTCCCAGCTCTTCCAAACCTTACCTTTTCAAGACCCCCTCTGGGGATCCCACCCAGAACGAGACTTGGAGGAGGCTCATGGCACCGGCCCCAGATTCTCATGGACACCCACCTACTCTTTTTCTGAGCAGCCTTTCCCTCCTCTGTGCCAAGGCCTATTCCACTGAGGCTACTGAGCCAGGAGGCAGGCTTTGTGGGCCAGATACAGTCAGCATTTAAAGTTTTATTTATTTATTTTGAGTGAGAGAGGGCATGCGTGTGCGTTTAAGCCTGTGCAAGTGGGGTGGAGCAGTGAGAGAGAGAGGGAGAGAGAGAGAATCCAAAGCAGGCTCCATGCTGTCGGCACACAGCCCAACGTGGGGGCTCAAACTCACAAACCGTGAGTGACCTGAGCCACAACCAAGAGTCAGATGCTTAACTGACTGAGCCACCCGGGTGACCCTGAAAATGCCTTTTAAATTAATCTTTATCAGTTAGCTACAGAATGAGGTTGGACTAGAATCATCTCTTAAGATCTTTGCCAGCTCTCTGCTTCTCAGTCTGTGAATGCCTCCTAATGGAATGAAATGTGAGCTTCTTAGACTATGAGGATAATTAGAGACACAGTGGAGACTAAGACTGAAAACAAAGAGAGGAAGTGAACCCCGCAAAGGAGAGTTCTAGAGAAAGAGTGAAAGGAAAGCATCGCAACTCTCTGCCTGTCTATTTATGGGACTGAGGGACAAGGTACAGGCTAGCACCCATACTGGGAGCCCTCCCAGTGAAGTCGGCTCATGTCTGAAGTATCTCACCTTTCATCTCTCCAAAGAAAGGATTATGTGTCCCAAACCACCCCACCCCCACTTCCCAGTGCTTAGGGAACATCTGGCCTGCTGTACCCTGTGAATTGGGATGAAATGGATTTATAGCCAACTTTCTGAGGGGTTTGAGTTACAGAGATGGGAAGAAAGGAGTGGCTGTGAAACTCTGAGGAGAAAACAGAAATGGGGGGAGAAAGGCACTTCACAGTCCTAAATGGCTGACTTGGGTGCTGGTGCTCTTTCTCTCTGTAGTTCCACACCTCCACTCCTATACCTTTGGGATTCGTTTTTCTCCTTATTCCTAAATCCTCCTCCCTCACCAAATTCCCCCAGGTCTACTCTTGTCCCAAAGTGGCCCTGTATTCTTCTCCCCTAAGGCCTCAGACTTTCTCTTTCCTGAATACACTGTACCCATAGTCCCTGTTTATTCCTATTTATTCAAAAAATAGTCACTGGGTTCGTACCAGGCACTGTGTGAATAAATAT
Source organism: Crocuta crocuta (assembly GCF_008692635.1). NCBI lineage: Eukaryota > Metazoa > Chordata > Mammalia > Carnivora > Hyaenidae > Crocuta > Crocuta crocuta. Next base: position 5,772,173 of record NW_027530179.1, read on the forward strand.
CTGAGAAAAGGTCCTGCCTTCAAGGAGCTCTCAGCCAGTGGGGGAGTCCATCAATTACACCAATTAGTGAGGGCACAAAGGAGAGAGTCAGGCTCTTCTTCCCCTAAGAACAGTCATACGGACGTTTTCAGTTCCTCAAACTTGTCTGTCCTTTGCTTCTTAGCCTGTAGGCCTCTGCATCTGTGGTTTCCCAAGACATTCTCTCTGTTCACTTCTCTTCGCCCTGCGAAGTCCTAATTATTGTTTGGGTTTCCTATAAGAAGTCTTTCCTGACTTCCCTCTACACACAGCCTTTTCCCCCATCAGTAGGCTAGATTAGATGCTCCTGACTCGGCCCGCAAACCCTGTATCTATCATGGCATCTACCAACCCTGGATTATAACTGCTTCTTTTGTACCGACTTGAGAGCTCCAGGTGCACCGAGACCTGCTCTCGTCCCCGCCCCCGTGTCCCCAGCGTCCAGCACAGTGCCAGGCACACAGTGGCTTCAATGAATGAAGAGACTCTAGCTCAGGAGGCAAGGATCTTGCACCCAC
>NW_027530179.1:5772738-5775450 GCF_008692635.1 Crocuta crocuta
CAGGGGCAGGCAGTAGCAACAGCAGCAACAGTAGCAAGGAGAAAAGCAGCAGACAGCGGGGCCGGGGCCGGGGCGCGGGCTCAGGCGACGGCTCCATGGCCCAGCCGGACCCGACCCCAGCGGACCGGGCTGCGCTTCCTCCGGCTGAGCGCGCGGGGCAGCTTCCCGGAGCCGCTTCCGGGACTGCACACGTGCCTCGGCGTAACCAGGGCAACAGGGAGCCCCCGGCCCGCTCCCTCCTCCGGCCGCCTCGGCCCGCCCTCCGAGCCGACGGAGGCCCGCGGACTACGCAGCCAATGGGTTTTCCGGGGCTTGCCTCCCAGCGAATGGGAGGGCGAGCTTTTTTAGGCCTCGACCAATGAGGGAGCAGATAGTGGCCTCAGTTTCCTATGGCAGCATCTTTTCCCACCCACTAAGGGTGGCTCCGGAGGGGCTGTGGGACCAGGACGCCGAGCGGGGCTGGGCCTGAAAGGGAGGAGGTCGGGCTCGTTGGTCCTGGAAGAGGTCTGGAAGGCGGTCTTCACGGCCTTCGCCGCCGCCTCCTTGCGCGTCACTTCCCTCCTGGGGTCGTAATGCAGCCAACCCTTAAGTGAGCACCTGTCTTTAAGTTTTATTATTATTATCGTTGTTGTTATTGTTGTAATTGCTAACCACTAGTAGGCTGTGTGGTGAGACCTTGGCGACTCAGTCTCCAGCCTTCAAACAGCTTTCTTAGTGCCCAGTAACCCCAGATTTGTCCCCCGAGAGCTAGAACAAATTACCTCCCCTCCGAGCCTGTTCTCTTTCTTTCTTTCCCTCCCTTCCTTACTTCCTTTCTCCTACCTCTTTCATTTTTCCTTCCTTCCTTCCCTCCCTCTTTTCTTTAACTGCTTCACTTTTTCTTTCCTTCTTGCATTCCCTCCCTCCTTTCTTTCTTTTTTAATTTTTAAATTAATCCCTATACCCAGCATGGGGCTGGAACTCACAATCCCAAATTCAAGAGCTGGATGCTCCAGGGACTCAGCCTGAGCCTCAGTATCTATCTGTATGATGACAAAGGATGCTCCTAGCTGCTATTAAAGACTTTGTTGTAGGGGCGCCTGGGTGGCTCAGTCGGTTAAGCATCCGACTTTGGCTCAGGTCATGATCTCATGGTTTGTGGGTTCGAGCCCCGCGTCGGGCTCTGTGCTGACAGCTAGCTCAGAGCCTGGAGCCTGTTTCAGATTCTGTGTCTCCCTCTCTCTCTGACCCTTCCCTGTTCACACGCTCTCTCTCTCTCAGAAATAAATAAAACAGTAAAAAAAATTATTAAAGAAAAGACTGCTGTAGCTGGCAAACTCAAATAGGTTTGTGGAATTAAAGCTTATCGACAGATTGTAAAAAATTCACACTTTTTATTTTATGAGTATGTGACCTTAGTTCTCTTTTCTGCCCTATTATTTATTTCTTTGGGTTCTGAGCTCCCACAAAGCAGGGACTTGGCCAATGAACAATTGTATTTCCCTTCTACCTCCCCAGCAACAACAGGGTGCCCCGCACAAGGAGATGCTCAATGGGGCCCTGTATCCTCACCAAGAGGAGGACTTTCTGGGTCTTTGGGGCTGCTTCAGACTGCCCCTGAGCTCAGTGTCCTAGGGACACACACATACCAAGGCTGCTCTTCTGAGAAGTTGTCTGCAGGTTACACTTTTGTCTGCGAGGCTCTTTTCCCCAGTGCCCTATCCCTAGATGTTGGATATTTATACTATTTTATGAAGTCTTCAAATGACTGATGCTCAGCCTTTTGACTTGTTATTTCCTGATCTTGGCTTTTTGCTCAAAACAATTGTGCAAGCGACAAGGCTCTTTAGATATGAGGGGCTGTGGTATGTATAATTCTAGCGCACACGGGATCAGGACACCCTTCTGCGATCCACCATTGCAGGCTTCTCTAGGCTTCATAAGACTTGGGGAGACTCAGAGCCTGGTCAAGGCTGGTGATTTACCAAGTTCCAGGAACCCTCCTGGGAAATAACGTTAAACCAGACACAGTAGCAACTGAGTCTGGGCCAGGACAAGATTGAGGGACTGAGACACGATGAGGAGGGGCATTGAAGCTAAGGAAAGCTCTGATTCCAAATGAACGAAAGGACGTCCGAAGGACATTTGCTGAGGCACAAATCAGTTTGGCAGGAGCTGAGGGCTGGAAATGGACAGTGGCTGGAGAAAGCCTGAGGTTATAGCCAGACATGCCTCTGCCCCAAGCCAGCCTAGCTTAGGCTTCTTCTCAGGTTGTGTGTTGGGGAAGGAGCAAGCCGCGTGGGGATGGTGGACAGATTCATCCCCAGAAGTTGTGGGAGACCCCTCCTTGAAGAATCCAAAAAGAGGCAGGATCAGCTCCTTACTGGCTGGTGAGAGACGAGCAGTGGAGCAGACAGGATTTTCATGGAACAGTAGCTGAGAGGGCACAGAGGCTCGGGAAAGCTGGAAGTGTGACTGATATCGTGTGTGGGGGTGGGTGGGTGTGGGTGTGTGGTGTGGGGTGGGGGGGATATTAGAGCATTTGCTAACACCACCTGGGGAAAGGAAGACGAAGGCAACACCACTGGTCCAGCAGATTGTCCTGTGCTGCCCAGGGGGCACCTGGATTCACACGAAAGCACCCAGGGATCCCTGGGGGTAATTACCAGAGAGGAACCCCTGGAAAGGCTGGATTTCCAGCTAGTGCTGGAGAAACAGGCCACACAATCTACT
>NW_027530179.1:5775573-5822288 GCF_008692635.1 Crocuta crocuta
GCGGGCCTCATATGCTATCAGTGCAAGAACCCTCTTTAGGAAACAACAAAAAAAACCTCTTTAGTGACTAGCTCAGGGTTAATGCTCAGTGAATATTTGTTAAGTGAATAATGACTCTTAACTGGTTATTAAGGTGTAAGTTTGTAATTAATATCCATGCTCTTGGCATCGTATATGATCCTGTTACCCTGGGATCCTGGCCCTGTTCATTTCTGTCAAGTCTGTACAAAACTTCGCATCAGACCCAGCACCCCACCCTTCTGACGTCCTGGGCTCCTTGCCCTGACCTCTTGCAAAGGCTGGGTCAGGGTGGGGAGACAGAGAGGGAGCCTCACCCCATGCCTGCCTGTGGTAGAAGGAGACAGAGGTAGGACAGCATCTTCCTCAAACCCTGGCATCGCTCTATAATTCTGAGAGTCACACCCTCAGGAAGCCCTCTTCCTCCAGGGAGACCTCCCAGATTTCTGCTTCTTCAAAATCTGCCAAATCCCCTCCTCCCAGGGCAGACGTGAATTAAAATGTTTCATTCATTTGTGTCATTTAAGCTCCCCTTTAATTGCTCTCCATTCTCTGCACCTCAAATGTCTCAGTACCTGTGGATCACCACCCTCAAGCGGCTCCCAGCCTGATGGGAGAGACACAGCCTCCTCCCTCAGAAGACCCCTCAGTCTGAGGCGGGAGACAGCTCCCAGTGCTGGAAATTTCCATCTGCAGCAGGAGGCAGGTCACATACAAAGATTGCAAGGCTTGAGGCAGGGATGCAGGGTGACTCACGAGCACCAAGCCCAAGCTCGGTGGGTAGGGAGCGCCCCCTCCTCCCAGACTAGGCTCCTGGCCTCCCAGCGGAGAAGGCGGGGCTGCAGCGACATGGTGAGCCCTGGGCTTGCTGTCCCCCCAGCGCTGCGGGGAATCCAGGCGATGGGGGCTGAGGGCTGTCCTGTGGACGGAGGCTGCAGGAGGCGGTGATGCTCCAGGGGGGACATGGGGGCTGCAGGAAGCCCAGGGTCCCCCAGCGTGGAGGGCAGGGCGCGGAGGTGGCTGCAGGTCAGGAGCACGTCGATCAGCAACAGCTTGAAGAGCAGCAGCCGCAGCGCCCCCAGCCGCAGCGCCTGGCCCTGCGTCCCTGCAGGAGACAGATGGGCAGTTAGGGACCTGGAGGCCTGCTTCAGCACCACACGCAGAAGGGTGTTCTTTGGGGAGGAGGGGCCTGGTCCTCTGCCCTTGCCCTGCCTCCTCCCCACGGTCCCCAAGGCCAGGGGAAGTCCTCCCTGGTGTCTAACCTCAGCTCTAACTGCTAATAGTAACATATACCTTCCTAGCCTTCAGTGTATTTTATTGCCCAGCAGCCAGGCAGGAATTAGCATCTGCCACAGCGGCAGATAACCAGCTCCAAACACTCTATGTGGTGAGGAAGTAAAGCCTAACTCTTGACTCTCTCGGTCTGTTGGGTGGTGGGACTGTCTACCACCCAGTCTCCCAAGGCTCTGAAGCGGAGACCATCCATCTGGACCGCACAAGGAGGGCTTTAAGGAGCTTTCCGTGAACTCTGACCTACACCTTTCAACTAGTGTCCAGGGATTAGTCAGGGATCAGAGGACCCAGTCCCATGTCCCCATGGGTAGACTCCAGCCCAGGCTGGCCAGTGTCCCAGCCCAGCAAGGCAGCCTCTTCAGGGGACACCACCAACCCCCCGCCCCTGCAGAGTGGGACCATCAGGCCAGACCCTAACAGAGCCCGAGATCCCCCATACTCACCCCTGAGAGGCTCCCAGAGGCAGGTCCTGGCTGAGGAAGTCTCCCCTGCCAGCCAAGGAGAAGAGAATGAGTCTTTGGGGATGGGCTCTGCCCGCCACCGAAGCATGAAGCCCCAGCCCAGCACAGGGCACCTGTTCTTGGCATGTTGGGTAGATGGACACATGAACCAGCAGCAGGAGCCTGGGCTGTAGTTCCTCTCAGGGGCCCAGATCTCTCTCACTCCCTGCGGTCCACTGTTCTGTGCCCGGGAGAGGCTAAGGTGCCTCAGCGCTTTTAGACAAGAAATTGATTTTCTTAGCACCCTTCTTTGAAAGGCGGGGCATTGGGGCGCCTGGGTGGCTCAGTCAGTTGGGCGTCTGACTTCGGCTCAGGTCATGATCTCATGGCTCATGGGTTTGAGCCCCGCGTCGAGCTGTGTGCTGACAGCTAGCTCAGAGCCTGGAGCCTGCTTTGGATTCTGTATCTCCCTCTCTCTCTGACCCTCCTCTGCTCACGCTGTCTCTCTCTGTCTCTCAGAAATAAATAAAAAAACATTAAAAAAAATTTAAAGGCAGGGCATTTATCCAGCAAACATTGCCGTTTGGAAGATGACAAAACTCATAATCCAAAGAGGAAGTAGGGATCTAGTAAAAATACTAGCTGGCTTTGGACATGTCACTTAGCTTCTCTGTGCCTGTAAGGTACCTATTGTATGAATGTAAAGTACTTATAACAGTGCCTGGCACAGAGTAAACATTAAGGAGATGAAAGCATTTTGTTATTTAATTATTGTTTGGTGCTTATAGCTAGGGTGTCATATATAGGGTGATAGAGATATTAACCCTAGGTAATAGGAGGGAGGAGGTATTATTACCTCTTGGAAGTCATGCATCAGAGCCTGGATGTTTGAAGGAGTTGCAAATCCAGGACTCAAGGCCCTGAGGCCACCCTGCTCTGAGCCTAGGCAGCATCACCTCATTCAGATGGCTGGTCTGTGGACACCTCCCATCCCCCACGGGCCTGGAGCCTGCCCTGCCTCCCACCATATCCTGTTTCCAGGGTGTGGGGGTGAGGGGCAGGGAGCCTCCACTGGGGCCCAGACTCCGTCCCCACCTGACAGCCGTAGGGGCCGTGTGCTCTGGCCGTGGTCGCCAGCCCCAGGCCCAGTGTGGCAGACCAAGTTTTCCCAGGCTGCCAGCTCCTCCGAGGGCAGGGAGAGCTGGGCCAAGCTAGTCCAGGTGCCATCAGCCTCTGGGGAAGGGCCGTAGGTGAAGGCGTCCAGTGAGCTGCCGTTGCCGGTGGAGAACCAGATGGGGCTCTCCAGGCCAGGGGGCGCAACATCGAGGACCAGGCAGACCACCAGCGTCTGCTGCTTCCCATCCACCAGCAGTGTGATTGGCGGGGCCAGAGAGGGGAAGGGTGTGCCGCCCACACCTGTAAGAGAGCATGCACCTGTCGGGGGGGCTTGATCCGCCTGTGCCCTCCTAGGCCGGCCAGCCCCTCATAATAGACTTCTGTCCCTTCCATCTGGGATTGCTTCCACCATCCGTCTGTCCTTCCACCCACTCATCCATCCCTCTCTTTTACATTTGCTCATCTATTCATCCATCTTATCCCCATCATCCATCTTTCCTACACCTATTCTACCCTCCATCTGTAGGTCTGTACATGCATCCATGCATCCATGGATCGATCCTTCCCTCGCCCATCCGATCTGAACCTTTCTGTGCCAGGAACTGAGGATAAAACACTGATGAAGACATTGTCCCTGCCCTCAAGGGACTTTTCCCATGGGAAAGACAGCAGGTGCATAAACAAATTCTTACAATACCTTGTTGTGCCAGCCTCAGGAGCGTGGTTACCGCTGGGGAGGAAGGGAAGGAAATAAGATCTGGAATGAGATCAAAGACGACTTCGAATGTATCTGTGGCTTTTTGTTCCTTTTATCTGATTCAAATATGGCAAAATTTTAACCATTTGTTAATCTGAGTGGAATATGCATAGGTGTTTATGGCTTTATTCTCTGTTCTTTTCTGTAGGTCTGTAGTATTTCAATTTTTTAAAATGTTTATTTATTTTTGAGAGAGAGAGAGAGAGACAGACAGACAGAGCATGAGCAGGGGAGGGGCAGAGAGAGAGGGAGACACAGAATCCAAAGCAGGCTCCAGGCTCTGACCTGTCAGCACAGAGCCTGACGCAGGGCTCGAACTCACAGACTGTGAGATCATGACCTGAGCTGAAGTCGGACACTCAACCAACTGAGCCACCCTGTTACTCCAGCCTGAGGCACGTTTTAAAAAGACTTTATTTTTAAGGAATCTCTATGCACAACATGGGGTGGGGCTCGGACTCACAACCCTGAGACCAAGAGTCACATGCTCTACTAACCCAGCCAGCCAGGTGCCCCTATAATGTTTTTTACAGAGCTTTGTTCAGATATAACTTATTGAAGTTGAAAAATCAAAAGTAGGGGTGCCTGGGTGGCTCAGTTGGTGAAGCATCCAACTCTTGATTTTGGCTCAGGTCATGATCCCAGAGTCATAGGATTAAGCCCCGAGTTGGACTCCTCACTGACTGTGGAGCCTGCTTAAGATTCTCCCTCCCTCCCTCTCTCTCTCTTTCTCTCTCTGCCTTTCCCTCGGCCCCTCCTGCACTTGTTTGTGCTCTCTCAAAAAAATGTTTTTTTAATTAAAAAAATCACATGGGTACTGCCAACATCTGGCCTATAAATTTTCTGGGATAGTCCTGATTTTCTACAATCCTATTCTTTTCAGTAAAGGTGACCACATATATAGTAACCAAAATGTTATTCTTGAGTAGTTGGATATCTTTTCATATGAATAAAGTCTCAAACGTTAAAACCCACAAATTCACCCTATGAGTTAAATGCAGCCAAGTTAAAGAAATGTCCCAGGGCACAGGAAAGGACACCAGAGAATCCTGTGGGGAGGTCAGAGTGGAGATGCTCAGGAAAGGTTTCTTGAAGGTCAAAGAACTGACCCATAGGATCAGTCTGCCTGGGTGGCTCAGTTGGTTGAGCGCCCAACTTCCGCTCAGGCCATGATCTCGCAGTTTGTGGGTTCGAGCCCTGTGTCGGGCTCTGTGCTGACAGCTAGCTCAGAGCCTGGAGCCTGCTTCGGAGTCTGTGTCTCCCTCTCTCTCTCAGCCTCCCCTGCTCACGCTGTCTCTATCTCTCTCTCAAAAATAAATAAAATATTTAAAAAAAAACAAAACTGATCTAGAAGCCTGGGGAAGGTAGCCTACTCAGGATTAGAACTCAGGCCTCTTTGACTCCCGCTCCCATAGACCTCCCCACTTGGAAGGATGGCTAAGATCTTGCTACATGACAAAATGGATCAAGCCTGGGACATGGCCTCAGACAGAGTTGGTTTGACTCCTGGCTTGTCCACTTAATTCACTGAGTCTCGAAGGCTGCACCAATGTAATGAGGTTAATAACACCAGCCCAATAAAATTGTTATGAAGGATAAAGTTCATGAGTATCAAACACCTTGGCAGACAAGTATTAGTCTTATTTTCAATACTAATATTTATAAGGTATGGCAAACAAAGGGAATAGAGAAAGCTGAAAGTGAGCTCCAGGACACTTGACCTCCTGAACCTCTTCAGTTGTATAGACAGAGACATTCCCAGGTTGAGTTTAGCATGTGCCTCCTCCATGAAGCTGCCCAGGATTGCTCCTCCTTACCCTGGCTGCTTCCTTCCCAGTGCTCAGACCTTTTGCCATGGGCTCTCCCTGCTCCACATAGATATGGTTAATCTCTCTAGCAAGGGAGAGCTTGTGAAAATACTGGAAGCCAGCTTTAGATCAAGAAGATGCCAGGGTGCCTGGGTGGCTCAGTCGGTTAAGTGTCTGACTCTTGATTTCGTCTCGGGTCATGATCTCACGGTTTCTGAGACCAATGGAGCCCCATATCAGGCTCCTTGCTGATGTTGCAGAGCGTGTTTGGGATTCTCTGTGTCTCCTTCTCTCTGCCCCTCCCCTGCTCTCTAGTGTACGCTCTCTCAAAATAAATAAATAAAACTTAAAATAATTTGGGGCGCCTGGGTGGCTTAGTCGGTTAAGCGTCCGACTTTCGCTTAGGTCATGATCTCGCGGTTCGTGGGTTCGAGCCCCGCGTCGGGCTCTGTGCTGACTGCCAGCTCGGAGCCTGGAGCCTGTTTCAGTCTGTGACTCCCCCTCTCTCTGACCCTACCTGCTCATGCTGTCTCTCTCTCTCTCTCTCTCTCTCCTAGAAATAAATAAAACATTAAAAAAAATTAAAAAAAAAACTTAAAATAATTTTAAAAAAGAAGATGCCCTGACTCACAGGTCAAGGACCTTCCCCACCTCGTACATGCTAACATGCACATGCTTCTAGATGAAGCTGGAACTCTCTCCCCTAAGTTTATTTATTTTTAGAGAGAGAGAGAGAGAGAGGAGGGGCAGAGAGAGAGAATCCTAAGCAGGCTCTGTGCTGTCAACATGGAGCCGGACCTGGGTCTCCAGTCCACGGACTGTGAGATGATGACCGGAGCTGAAATCAAGAGTCAGACGCTAAACCAACTGAGCCTCCCAGCGGCCCCCAGAATTCTCTCCTCTAAACACAAGTCCTTTGTCTCCGTCCTTGATCTTTGAGGAACTGGGGGGGGTAATACCTCTGGGAAGTCACTGGAGCCTTGGGACCTCCCCTGAGAGCTCGCTGAGAAGGGGGAGCAGGGTGAACCTGAGACATTCTGAGCCCTATTGGAAGAGGGCACTCTCTGGGCAGGAGGCCAGGATGGGAAGGACAGGAAAGGACCTCACAATGTTGCCCGAGTCCCAGGCCCCTGGCTATCCCGTCCCCACCCTTCCTGGATGCCGATCCAGCTTGTTCTTATTTCTCCACTTCCAGGACGGGACTGCCCTACTACCAGCACTGTGGACCCCAAGGAGCAGCGCCTGGAGCCCCAGAGCGAGGTAGCTGGAAGGTGAATACGGTGGGGGAGGGAAGGGTGGGCTTCTGGTGAGACCGTCCCCAGGGACCCCACATAGGTCTCTCCCTCCTCCCCACATCGCACCCACACCCACGGAGGTCGGGAGTTGGGGAGTGGGCTTGGGCCAACTGACGGGGCACAGAGAGGGATGCAGGGAGGGGGCTCACCTATGGGCAGGGCTGGACACCCGAGGGCCAGGAGAAGCAGCAGCCACGTCCTGGCCATGGCTCACCTGAGAGGAGGCAGGAGCCAGCTGCAGACCTGAGGTGTGGCTGCGGGAGGAGGCGCCCGCAAGGCTGCCTCCCAGGCCACAGGCCCAGCTGCGCCTCAGCTGCTCCACCGCGGAGCAGAGCGGAGCCGTTTCCCCAGTGAGGAGCCCCTCCCACCCCCACCCTGGCCCCCAAACCCAATCCCCTCTCAGGGGCCGGGGAACTCAAGGCGCCTCGCCCACAGCCTGCTCCCTCCCATCTGAAGAGCACCTCACAGGCCGCAAAGCCTTTTCCCACTCACTGGCCCTGCCTCTATAGGATACAGAGCACCAGGCAGTATGTAAGGCCTTACGTTCAGCACTTCATCCCATCCAGCCAACAGCTGTAAGTTCCATTTCCCAGGGGAGGCCTCGGAGGCTCAGAGAGATTGAGTGACCTGCTCAAGGCCACACAGCTGGCAGGTGGCAGAGCCAGGGCATGAGCCGTTTCCTGATGGCTGGCCTCATTGCAGCCCAAAGGCCCAATACAGTTATTTCGGTGTTGTTACAATGTTAGGAGCCCCCCCTCCCACCCCAAAACATGTGTAAAAATAGAATTTATTTTTTAGAACAGTTTCAGATTTACAGTGAAATTGAGGGGAAATTTCAGAGATTTCATGACTATGCCCTGCCTGTTACATCGAATTCCTTTTAAGAATAAACTCTTTAGGGACACCTGGGTGGCTCAGTCTGTTAAGCGGCCAGCTTCTGCTCAGATCATGACCTCATGACTCATGGGTTCGAGCCCCGCGACGGGCTCTGTGCTGACAGCTCAGAGCTTGGAACCTGCTTCAGATTCTATCTCTCTCTGCCCCTTTCCAACTTGTGCTGTCTCCCTTTCTCTCTCAAAAATGAATAAACATTAAAAAAAAAAAAAAAGAAGAAGAAACTCTTTGGGAGCACCTGACTGGTCCAGTCAGTAGAGCAGTGACTCTTCATCTTCTTGATTTCAGGGTTGTAAATTCAAGCCCAGATTGGGTGTAGAGATTACTTAAAATAAAATCTTTAAAAAACAAAAACAAAAAAACTCTTATAAATGCCATTTTCTTTCTTTCTTTCTTTCTTTCTTTCTTTCTTTCTTTCTTACTTGCTTTCTTTCTTTCAAGCTGGAGGTCTTTTTTTTTTTTAATGTTTTATTTATTTCTGAGAGAGAGAGAGAGAGCGTGAGCAGGGGAGGGTCAGAGAGAGAGGGGGACACAGAATCTGAAACAGGCTCCAGGCTCTGAGCTGGCTGTAAGCACGGAGCCCGACGCGGGGCTCAAACCCAGGGCTCGAACCCACAAACCATGAGATCATGACTTGAGCCCTAGTTGGATACTTAACCGACTGAGCCACTCAGGCACCCCAATAAATGCCATTTTCAGTGACTCCACTAAATTTTAGCTAGAGCTGTCATTTTGACCCTGAAACTTCACTTCTAGGTATATACCCTAATGAAATAAATAGGAGTCAGTCATTATAAGACAGAGATTTATGCACAAAAATGTTCTTTGAAGTAGTATCATATTTAAAAAGCAAGAAAAATTGGAAAGTGTAATTGTTCAATGCTAGGAGAAGGTCCAAATGAATTAATGTTTGGTGTATCTGTATTAGTGAATATTATTCAGCAGCTTAAAATTTTTTTTTTAACATTTATTCATTTTTGAGAGACAGAGTGAGTGGGAGGAGGGGCAGAGAGAGAGACACACACACAGAATCCAAAGCAGACTCCAGGCTCCCAGCTGTCAGCACAGAGCTGGACTCGGGGCTGAGCCGAAGTCAGACTCCCAAGCAACTGAGCCACCCAGGCGTCCCATGCAGCAGCTTTTTAAAAATTTTATTTTAGTTTTAATTTATTTTTGAGAGTGAGAAAGCACGCACATGCAAGAGAGAGAGCGGAGAAGGGGCAGAGATAGTGGGGGAGGGGCAGAGAGAGGGAGAGAATCCAGGCCAGCTCCACATGGGAGCCCAATCCAGCCTCCATCTCATGAACTATTAGATCGTGACCTGAGTGGAAGTCAGAGGCTTAACTGTCTGAGCCATCCAGTTACCCCGAACACATCTGTCTTTCCTAATGGGATTTATCTCATGCTTTTTTTTTTTTTAATGTTTATTTATGTATTTTGAGAGAGAATGAGAGCACTAGCAGGGTTGGAGCAGAGAGAGAGAGAGAGAGAGAGAGAGAGAATCCTAAGCAGGTTTCCTGCTATCATTGCAGAAGTGGACATGGCGCTCTATCCCACAAACCATGAGATCATGACCCGCTCAACCCAACCCACTGAGCCATCCAGGCGCCTCCTTCCTCCCTTTTAAGCCTAGAAAGTCCTCCCCCCTCTACAGAACGGATACGTTTTTCCTTCTACTATCTTTTTGCTCCTGTGTAGTTTAATCCCCAAACCCCCATCACCATGTAACTCCATCAGGAATTAATTTTGGTGTATGATAGAAGATATGCATCTAAGTTTCATTTTCCCCCCAAAGAGCTAATCGATTACCCCAGGATTTTAATTAAATAACCCTTCCCATCCCTATTATTTGCAAGACTTTCTCTACGTTAATTTCTTTTATGTTGGAGAGTTTATTTCTTGTTGGCTCCCCGGCTTCTTTATTCTGATGCCAGCCTCACCCCATTTCCGTCGGATGGTTGCTTTAATAGTCCTGTCCTTTGTAGCCTCTGACGTCCCGCCCCCTTCCCTCAAGGAGGCCTGGAGGCCAAGGGCGCCACGTGTTCCCAGGCGCAGCCTGGGCCCAGGTGCGTCCCACGCGGGCTCCCCCTGGGAGGGGGTTGGGGGGAGGCAGGTGTCCCTAACGACTCTCCCGCCCTCCAGCCTGGGGAGGTGCTGGCCCCAGCTCCGTTACCACATTACAGATGGGGAAGGAGCCCTCTGGCCTCTTTAGGGTTTTAAGACCTTCCCAGGCATGGGGAGGCAGGAGACTCCCTGTGCCAGCCGGGCGCCTACCTTGCTGGCTGCGCCTGGGACCATCTCCCGCTGCTCAGCTGCCCTCCCACGGGCCCACTCCTAGCTCCGAGCCACAGGTCTGCTTGCAAGCTTTCCTTGCCCGCGGTCACATAGGTCTCCTCCTTGCAGGAGCGCCAGGAATCTCCCTCTGCGGCCACAGTCTTGCGGGTCCCAAAGATGCCATTGCCCAGGGCTGTGAGGATGTCCTGACATGCTGGCCTTGGATCTCAGTGCTCCTCTGAGAGAAATCCTTCTCTGAGCTCCTCACTTGGGATTAAACTTGTCATTTGCTGACCCGCTCCTAAGAGCCAGGTCCTGTTCACAGACTTCTCCTTAAATCCCCACAACCATCCCAACAGGTGTTCTCACCCCTCTTTCCTGCTCGGGAAACTGAGACTCTGAAAAAACAAAGTTAAGTGGCTGAGGATTCCCTAGCATCAAGGGTGGTGCTGGGATTTCACTCTGGGGATGTGTTTACAGGATTCTCTCCAGGGCTCTTTATACAAGGTTGTCTGATAGGAGTACCCATCTGAGCACCTGGGAGAGCAGATTATCCCTCCCTTCCCTTTTTTCATATACACACATGGAAAACCAAGGGCCTTCTAAACTGAGATGAGCCCCATAGGGTATGAAAAAGAAAACTAAGGAAAAGTAGCAGTGCTTATTAGAGAAAGACTGCTGATATCACCAAGCAGTTATTCCTTGTAAATCTGACATATCCAGTTAGAAGATTGCAAGAGGGCCAGCCAGATTGGTGTGTGTGTGTATGTGTGCGCGTGCATGCACTGAAGTAGCAAGTACAAGTATCTTCCCGTTAATACTGACAGGCACCTATTTCACTGATCAAATAAAAAATCCTACGGTGATATTTATAATACAAAATAAAGGTCACCTAAATGTTTAATAACAAGGAAAGAGCTGAGTAAACCAGAGTGCCTCTCTATGATGAAATACTATGCAAGCCTCAAAATACCCTTGTCTTGCAAACCATGTATTGGTGTCTGTTTTATGCCAGGAATTGGGGCTGAGGACGAGACAAAAAGAGATGCTCCCACCAGTCAAGGGAGGGGACAGGCAGGCTCATAAACAGATAAGGGACTTGGACTGTAGCAGATATCATGACTGGTGTGTGTGTGTGCGCACGCGCACAAGCGTGTGCATGTGTGCATGGGTAGAGAGTGGGGTCCCGGGAGAGGGAGACCATCCTTCTGGGGTTGATGTGAGTTTGGGAAAAGTGATTTAGAAGATGAAACTTGAGCCAAGTGTTGACTCTTTCTGAAGAGGTTGTAATGACATGGGGAAAATGTTTCAGTTATGATGTTAATTGGAAGAGAATTAAAAGATGCATAGGTAGCAGGATCTGACGTTCATGGAGCCACCACACCAGCTCTGGCTTGCTTGACACCGAGTTTAATTTGTAATGAGAAAGAACTTAGAAACTTTCATCATGTGTAAACTATTGTTATTTTGGTTTTTCTGCTGCTCACTGCCCAGACAACTCTAACTAAAATATGTACTTTATATCCCAGGGTCCTAGCAGGAACACAGATCAGGCTTATTTGAAGAGAGTTTAATGAAAGGCCTATTTATAAAGGCGTGGGTAGGGTATAGAGGTATAGAGGGTACAGCCCCCCACAGCTCATAGCGGTTGTGTGTCGGCCCTGGAGGTCTGAAGAGGGGAGGAGAGGGAGCAATTACAGGAACCCAGAACCAGAGAGAGCTGTGTAGAGAGGCTACCTGATCAAAGCTGTGAGCTTCAGTCAACGGAGACAGTGAGTGTTGATCTGGAACCCAGGGAAGTAGGAGAATAAATTCCCTGACTTGGCCATCTTCCCATCTTCTGACCTCTGGCTGTTGCCCCCATTGGCTGAATCCAAGTGGAGGGTGTCGGAGTCCTTTGATGTAGTTCAGCTTCCCAGAGCACAGGGCTGGGGGAGGGTGGTTCTGGAGGGTCACAGGGAAGCACCTCTCATCTTGTGTCCAGATGAAAAATCCATGTCCCCAGCACAGTGGATACACCGTGTCCCATCAGCTACTAATCAGTATATCAGTGAGAAAGGATGGCAGTTTGGCATCCCCTAAACCTAAAAGGTTAGCTACCTCCAATGTTCTTTACATAAGTTGGCAGGGAAACTGGGGGTNATGTCCCATCAGCTACTAATCAATATATCAGTGAGAAAGGATGGCAGTTCCCCTAAACCTAAAAGGTTAGCTACCTCCAATGTTCTTTACATAAGTTGGCAGGGAAACTGGGGGTTACAAAGCCTGCGTTTAGATCACCCCTGCCTGCCTTCAGCCCAATGACACATCCTCCTTATTCTTTGCCAGCACCAGGTTCTTTACCTGGTAGGTGACTCAAACCTTTACTCCTATAGGGTCTGGGTCCTTGGTGGTCTTGACTTCGTTGGGTTGCTGAAGTTTTCTGTCAACTGGGACCACTGGTTGGGATAATTATGAGGCCTTCGGTGACTCCCCTGGGCTCCAGATCTAGCCCCATCTCTATTATGCGGTAGCAGCCTAATTGTCTTTAGTAATTGGGCTTAATCAGCCGAGACAGTACAGAGGTGCCTTTCTCTGCCTATTGGATCAGTAGCAGGAGAAACCAGAATGGCCAGGGGCCATCTCAGCTTCCAAGTCATCAGTACTATGATCGTTAAATGGTGGAAGAGTTTCTCCCTTGGGTACTAGGATCACCATGCCCCTTGAGTCCATTCAGTTACTGGCATGGGAAGCAAAAATTCTTCCAGTAGGTTACAGACTTTACGTATAATATTGAGGAGGCTCCAACTACCCCTACCTCTTGGTTATATATGATTCTATATGGTTATGGTTTAAAGGATACACTGCATCAAGTAGGATAGTCCCTCATCTTGCAGAGTATAGTTTCTCAGCTATGCTACAAGTGAGTCTTCAGCAGACCAATCCACCATTCTATCTTGCCTGCTGCTTTTGGGTCATGGGGCACATGGTAAGATCAGTGAATTCCTTGGGAGTGAGCTCATACATTTCCTTGGCAGTGAAATGGGAGCATTGGTTGGAGGCGATTTTGTGTGGAATGCCATGGTGATGGGTAAGGTATTCTGTCCGTCAGAATACCTGATGCTGATAGAATAGTGGTGCTGACAGAAGACTGTAGGCAGAGAAGGTGAATTCATACCTGGAATATGTATCTGTTCTCATGAGGATAAAGCACAGCCCTTCCATGCTACAAGGGGCCAGTCAAATTAGCCTACAAACAGGTGAGAATGGTACCCAGTCAGGGACTCCGCATGGGGCTGTAAGTAGGATGGGCGTTCAGAGTTGGCCACAGCCAGATTAGCCTCAGAGAGGGGAAGACTGTGTTACTGAACCAAGGCATAACTCCCATCCCTGCCACCATGGGTCCACTGAACAAGGCCTAAAGTGTCTGGGGAAAGAGGCTGACCAGGGTGCACAGAACTATCATTGTGTCCAACAGATGGCCATTCTTTCCCATGTCGTAATGTGGGGTATTATGGCTACCTTGCCTTTGGCTGTTAAGCATTGCCACCTGGCCTTTATGTTACCAGGATACCATTATTTCCACTAAGATCACAGAATCCAGTGTTCCTGACTAGCATCTCCAGCCTACAGAGGACAGCCATCAGAGCAGGTCAAGGATATGGCTGGCTCTCACCAGTGCATTTCTTTCTCTCTCTCACTCTTTCTCTTTTGAGTAAACTCTATGCCCAACATGGCGCTCAAACTCATGACCTTGAGATTAAGAGTTGCATGCTCTACTGACTGAGCCAGCCAGGCACCTCTCACCAATGAATTCCTTAATGCTTTGGCAAAGGGAGTGTTTTCCAGACCCCCTTAAAATATGTGGTGAGGGGTGGCTAAGCAGGCTGCACATAATAAATCCAATCCAGCATGCCCACCTCCCTGAGATTTTGGATTCTTTCCTCTACATTATGCCAGGGAAATTCTGGCATTTCAAGTTTACTAACTGTAGGCTACCATTAAGTCCAGGTTCTAATTAACTAACCTCATTGACTATGCCTCTCCCATGTGCTTGAGCCAACACATTAAATCCCAAATCCTGGATGAGCATCCATGGACTCGAGTTTGGGCAAACTGAGTCTTACATTCCACCCTCCTGGGTCTATTTCCCTTAGAGCCCATTCCCACACATATTGCTGTGGCTCCTGCCAAGACCGTTTAACAAGATCTGTAATTCCTTCTGTCTGGGCGTCCTCCTCTCAGCGTGGGCCTTGTGCTTCTCTGCCCAGGCTGTTCTGGGATCTGATTTGACAAGGGCCAGGGAAAACTGGAGGTGGGGAGAGTCCTGAAGCTGATGTCCGGGGAGACGGAAGCACTACATGTCTGCCCATATGTCCCCATTTCATCTCAGAGTCCCCTCAGTGCCCTTATGTTAGCACATTCTTATGCTGCCCTAGAAGACTGAGCTCTGAATTAGCACCACGGCTTGGCAGCCCCTACAATGACATCCTGGTGCCCGTCCTCAGCTGTGTGAGCCCTCTCTGCCTATAGGGGATGAGGGACCCCTCCAAGGTGTCATCAAGGTGGCCCCAGTCCACACCTGGATTTCCTGTCGTCCACTGATAATTTCCAGTTCTCTCCCTGTGGCCATGAGAAGCCAAATGAGGCCACGCCACAGTGAAGAACAGCTATTGCCTCTCTCATCTCCCTCCCTCAACGACGCAGTGCTCTCCACTCCCCCCTGCCCCCCCTCGCCCAAGGATAATCTGAGTAATGGTGACACCTGTGCATGCAGTGAATCATCCGGGTGTTCTTCCCCCGCTGCGAGGAGGCTCCCCCTGTGCTCTGAATTTATGATCAGTCCAATCTCAGTATTCTGTCTGAGGCTGTTCCTGGAGCCCATTCCTTTACCGGTGAGTGTGGACAGGAAAGAGAGGACACACATGTATTGGGTAATTTGAGGAGAATTTAATAAAGGGACTATCTATAGAGGGGTGGCAAGGTGAAGGGAGACCCCAAGTGATAACGCAGTGCCTGGAACTGGGAACAGGCCTGAAGAGGTGAGGAGAGGGAGCCACGGCAGGGCCCCAAAGCCGGAAACCTGTGTGGAGGGATCTTGCAGCCAGTGGGAATCCTGGAGGGAGGGAAACTGAGGAATAAATACCCTGGCCTCCTCCTCCTCCTTCTTTCTTCTGCTGTCCCCCTCCCCTCATTGGCAAAACCCCAAAGCCTATTGCAAGTCTTTCGATGTCAGTGTGCTGCAAGCTGGACAGGGGTGGAGAGAGGGCCTGGCGCGGCCACAGGAGAGAGTCAGGGTAGCCACCCCCTGATTAGAATATTAACAACCATCTTTGTGGCATCACAGATATTTATGGCATTGATATTTATAAAACGTCCAGGCCAGTCATTTGTAGAATGTCTCTCACTTTGCTTTATCGGCTCATTTCCTCAAGGTTAGATTCAGAGTGAACCTTCTGGGCAGGGCTACTACAGAAGAGATGTGGTATTCCTACACCCATAGTGTCCTCAGTGCATCCCATCAGGAGGTACCTGGTGCCCGGTTGTTCGATAATAGTAATTAGATTACATGATGAAGGCAGTGTTTGCCAGATCAGGCTAGCTTTCGATAAACTTACAAACCTGGGAATTATTGACACTAACTTTCTGAGCAGCCAAAGGGACTGCAGCACACCTGACCTGCCTTCATCTTTTCTCATCCCCTCTGGGAACACCAGGAAGAGAGTCTTGATGGCCCGAAATGGGGAGAGAGTGTGAAGACTCTGTAGTGCTGTCACTTGTTCCCAGTTCTCCTGAGGCCACTGGAAATCTCTCCAGAGCTATTTTCTGTCTGGAGCTGCGGAGTCCCGCATGGAGATGAGGCCCCTTGCCAGAGGTCTCTCCGTGCGTCCCTGTAGGTGCGCACTTCTGCGCATGTGTGTTAGTAAGTTTGTACTCGGGCGACCGGCTGGCTCCGTCGGAGGGAGGACCACGTGATGTAGGATCTCGAGCCGCAAGAGATTACTTTAAAAAAAAAAAAAAGGAAAGAAAAAAAGAAAACAGGTATGTGCACTGTGCCTATACGTGTGTGCAAAATCGGGTCTTTTTGTGCGTATCAGCGTGCCTGCATGCACGGCCCGTTCTATGCAAGGCTTCAAGTTCCTTCTAAAGCATTGCACGTTGCAGGCTCTGGTGTGGGCTAAGCCGTGCATGTGTGTGTGCGCGCGTGAAGCGTTTCTGCGTGCAGCGGGTCGCAGTTCTCAAGTGCTCCCCCCTTTCTGGGCCGGCTTGGTATGGTCTGCGAGCCCCTCTGCGCTTCCTCCGCCGGTGGTTGCATCCACCCGCCTCACCCGGAAGTGCTTGGCCGCCCGCGGGTCAGGCTTAGCGCCGGGCATGGAGCGGCCTGGCGGTCGGACCAGCTCTGGCGGGGGCCCGCTGCCCGCGGAGTCGGCCCCCACCTCGGTGACCCTGGCACAGCTTCTGCAGCTGGTCCAGGAGGGCCGGGAGCTCCCGGGCCTGGAGAGGCGTCACATCACGGTGACCCCCGGCGAACCCACGGCGTCCCGGCTCCCGCGGAGGCCCAAGCCCTGGGAAGCCTCGGGGTCGGCCGAGGCCCC
Source organism: Crocuta crocuta (assembly GCF_008692635.1). NCBI lineage: Eukaryota > Metazoa > Chordata > Mammalia > Carnivora > Hyaenidae > Crocuta > Crocuta crocuta. The sequence goes on from NW_027530179.1 coordinate 5,792,044, forward strand.
CGCGCCGCCGCCGCCGTAGCTCCGGGAATCCAGGCCCCGTCGACCTCGGGTGCCGGTAGAAGAACGGCCTGGAGGGGCCCGGCTCATCGGAGTCCGCGACTGCGCCTTCCGGACGGCACGTAGTGGGCCCCTGAGGCTCGAAGCCTTTTGCCTCTTAAGATCGGGAGAGCGTGATTCTGTCCTGCATAAACTCGGACCTTGGATGCCGGCCACGGTTATTCATCTTTTGTGCATTCGCCTCGACCTGACTCAGCTGAACTTAAGCCTCCTGGGAGCGTCATCGGAGCTGTCTTGTATCCGAGTATTTCTGGACCATGATCCTCATTATTTTTTTTTTTTTTAAATCCTGTTTAAGCCCTTATAGATAAATGAAACAGATATACTTTTTACTCGGTGGGATGCATAGATGTGTTTTCATTATTAAAATGCTACTGAGGGCACGCTAACGGGGTCTGACCCACCGAAAACAATTTCGCTAATAATGTAGGAGAACGTCCGTGTTTATCTCCCAGTTCAGCCAATTCTTGTGGGTTGTGTAAATGAACTTGGGATTCAAGAGGTGTTAATCTTAGCCATTCGCCAGGTCAGCAGCTAATAAAAGGTTTGATTAAACTTGGCCCCCCAATGACTTCAAAGATATGTTAAACCACGAAATCCTAAAGCAGTAAATGAAAAGCCAATCAACAAAAAACTAGAACCTTTGGCTCTGGGAACCAGCGGGTCAGGATCGAAGCTTAGAACAGGGAAAGCTACAGCCACTTTCTTAAGTCTCCAAATAGGACACGTGGCTCCTACCTTAGTTCCTGAAACTAAGGTTTTTTGTTTTTCCTACACCTCTAACACACACACACACACACGGCTATATGTTGATAGGTATGGGTGTTGACAGCCATGAAGGATTCACACCATCTACAAATCATACAATAGGACTAATTTTTCTCAGAAATGATATTTCACTACTTGTTCAGGGAATAGTAGAGCATAGTTGATGATACAGCAGTATGTTACATTTTTAAAAATATTTAGTTCTGAGAGAGCATGAGTGCGTGCACACGCAAGTGGTGAAGGGGCACAAAGGGGGTCAGAATCTGAAGCAGGCTCCAGGCTCTGAGCTGTCAGCACAGACCCCAATGCAAGGCTGGAACTCTAAACCATGAGATCATGACCTGAGCCAAAGTTGGATGCTTAATTAACTGAGCCACCCAGGCACCTCAGCAATACATTAATTTCTGTAACATTTATTTACACAGAATTCTAAGTTAAAAACTATTAAAAATAATAGCAAAAGCTTAACCCTTTGAACAACTGTGTGAGTGAGGCACACATGCTATATTACTCCCATTTTGCAGGCAAGAATGGAAGTGTTATTCTTGTGGGTTTTTTTTTTTTTAGAGAGAGTGAAAACATTGGAGAGAAATCATCTTAAGCAGTTTCCACACTCAATGTGGATCCTGAAGTGGGGCTCGATCCCATGACCCTGGAATCATCACCTGAGTAGAAATCAAGACACCGAGGTGCCCCCTTCTTGTATTTAGTATAAAATATATCTGCAATAGAAACCTTGGGCTTCCACATTCTCAAATGCTCTTTTCCCATGGCTTTTTGATACATCATTTTAAAGTAATTTGATTTCCCAATGCTTTAAAGTAGAAGAGTAAGCTCGAACATCTATTCCTGGCAGGTTAACTCTTGAGCCAACCAACCTAATTAATTACCTCATAACCTGGCACATTTTAAGGCATTGTTCTACTTCTAACTCAACCTCACAGCTATGTTTGAGGGCCCCATGAGCCAAAAGTGCAGCAGAGCTGATCTTAAGGGACCTGGGGACACAATGGTGAAGCAGGTTTTCCAGTCTTATCTACGCCTGGCACACCCTCACCAACTACTCAGATGGCAACTGAGGCAACGAAGGGACAGGAACAGAGGAAGACCCACCTAGGAGGGGGACACTGATGATAAACACAAGCAGATCAGATCCCCGTTTCTGGTTTCATGTCCCCAGGAGCCCTAGTGGTGGTTTATACATGGTTACTAGCAGGGTAGAAAGCCGTACTTTTGAAGTCTAGATTATGCAAGGAGAGGGTTCAATTAAGACTGCCTGGGGCCTAAAAGACCTAACAGTACTAATTTCATCCATGCCAAACCAAGAAAATCCCATCCTGAAGCCCAGCAGAAATAAATGGTGAGCTTTCCCCTCAGGTAGATGGTACAGGGGCCTCGGGAATCTGCCACTGTGATTCTAATAGGAAAACACCCAACCGGCTCCAGGGGAAAAAGGCATCTTGGTAAGCTTCGGTCTTCCACAGGACAGGGGGCTGGAGGAGACCAACAAGGTCAGGGCCTGGGTAGTGCAGGCCTTCCCCACAGAAGGTGCCTGGGTCCCTAGGAAGAGTCCATGAACATACACATTTCCGAGCAATAATTTGAGAGTATGTACCTTCCTGGGACAAGGGTCCCTCCCTCCTCATAGACCCAAGAATAGGTTAAAATCCTGAGCCAGAGAAAAGGACTAAGTCACCTGCAGGCTATGAGAAGGAAGTCACCAGATACACTTTGGGGCCGGCCAAGCCCGAGAACTCACAAAGCTGTCACTGAAAAAGTCAGAACACGGACTCACAGCAGGGACAACTGAGCACTGTGTTCGTGCTCTTTGTATTTTATGTTCCTTCCAGGAAAAAGCCCCAGGAGCCCCCAGGTTCAAGTATGTCCCTGAGCTTGGTCCACTGCGGTCTTGTGTTCATGCTTGGATAGTCGTTTACCAACATCAAACCCCAGAATAGAAGATGTGACGTAGCAGGGTTCCCTCTTCCGTAGCATGAGTCCTCTGCTGACTTGAGAGGGGACAGTGCAGTCAACGTGCAAAACACACTGCAACTTTTTCTTGGACCTGGACTGCGACTAGAAGTGCCTGCCAGGAACGTCATCTTTTCCTTGACTCCTCCCCCTCTAGTTTCTGAAGACATAGCAGAAAATAATCTTCTTCGAAGTCACTGATAACATTTCCAAAAGACAAAACACATGGCTCCAATGTGCTGTGCTTTCAGATATTCTGAGGAAAAAAACCCCACAACTTCATTAATAGAAGTTCAATGAAAGTTGGCACTGAAGATTAAATACAATAAGCAATTTCAAAAAGTTAAGACACCTTCCACAGAGAGGGTTTATATCTTCAAATCCTTTTTGAAATTAGATTTGAATATTCTATTTCCAGGTATATGACCACAGCAATACAGAAAATTCTTTTTTGCTACTCAAAACATTTTCCAGCCTGTAACTGTTGGAAAACACATGGGAATACCCCATGTCCTAACCAGGCATTCACTATTCCAAGCACATTTCCATCTATTAGACTTGTAGATACCAGTCTCCCTCTGCCCTCCACCACTCAAATGCCAACGTTTCTCTCTGATACTGGTAAATGCAGGAAGAATTTTTAAGTGGCAAAGAATGGCCCATCAAGTCAGCCAAGGGCAGTTTTCAGCCCTGCCTCACCTGGATTTAATTCAGCTGCCGAATGAGCTGATTGATGCGTTCGCCTCGATAGCCGGGCAAGCCCACCTCCTTGAGGAAGCCCACTCTATTCTTGGTAGCATGACGGGTCACTGAGAGATGGAAAGGACGTAAGAACTCACAAATCGCCTGGAAATTCTTCCCCGGAAAGGCAATTTCATGAATGAGGTCTTCCAAGCAAATAACACCATACTTCCCTGGAAAACACAAGGATACAGATTCTTTATGCAACATTTCCCCAGTACAGACTGTGAGGCTCTTATAGGCCAGAGCTGGGCAATCTGGCAGGTTTCCGGGACTCCAAGAACAATACTACCTAAATCCCACAGCAAGACCACCAGAGATCCTTGCTTTCTGCCCCACCTGACCCCTAAGATGCAACACTCACCCAGGTGCTCCTCAATCACCATGTTGTCTGTCAGAGGGATGGTTTTATTCTTGACCTTGGCTTGTCCACGTTTCAGGATGAGTTCCCGGACAGACTTCAGATTTGGAAATCTACGTGAGGCAGAATAAAGCACAGCCTTGTTAGCCCCTGGCGCCCCCCACACACCGGTCAGTCACTCAGCCCTGCGGCCTGGCTGAGGAGGGAGTCTCCTCCCACCCCTTCTCCCCACCAGAAAGTGCAGTCACACTGCAGCTGGAATGCTGGGACGTACACAAGTGAGGAAACGAGTAAAAAACCAGAAGGGCCCTATGTAATTAATAATTAAAATTTATGGATAGAAATTTTTACCAAAAAACAAAAAAACCCCCACCTTTCCCAGGCAAAAGCAAAAACAAACGCTAGCTTACAATCCAGGACTTTAGCCTTATACAACCGTCTACTCAAGATGGTAAAATGGAAGCATGTGCTGGGTTTTAATGTTTGAAAGAACACTACTTTTTTTTTCTTGGTGAGTTTTATTTAACTAATCTTACACCCAACGTGGGGCTTAAACTCATGACCCCAACATCAAGAGTCACGCGCTCTTCTGAGCCAGCTAGGCGCTCCTGCAGGCACAGCACTCTTACACAAGCACTGCCGCGAGCTCTGCCTCAAGACTCCAAGAATTAATTTCTCTTCTCTTCTACCATCTTATTCAGCCGTAGTTCACAAGCTCACAAGCACTCCCCAACCCCCATGGTACTTTTCTTGGTACATGATCAGCAGCACCGGGACCTCCTGCTCTGTCTGCCCCCGTGTTCCTGAGTTCTACGGCCGGCAGTTGATTTCTGGTGACCGTGGTCACAACAAAGTGTTTCTTCAACACAGAGACACGAGCCTTGGAGGGCAGCACTCACATGTTCTCATCATGCGCACCTCTAATCTAATACGAATCTGTGCACACAAAAACTGTACTCACCCCCAGGTCACATAAGGTTCCACTATTCGCAGTGTTTTTATGGTCTGGGGGGTCACTCTGAAGAAGACACCGCTGAAAATCTTCTTCAGGCGAAGCCTTGCAATGGTCCTCTGCACCAGTGAACTCACCCCGTTAATCCTGAAGTGAGCGACAGGAGGTCAGGTTCTATTCAGTTTTTGTCAGTCCAGCAAGGACCTATGAAATGTTTGCCACCATAGGGCACCCAGAGAGCAAGACACAGACTGTGGCTCACAGGCGAGGTCAGGAGGTGGCAGCTGTACCAACAGATCATTCTCACATGATGTGGGGCGATGCCTGAGGTGCTACAGGAACACACTGGGCCCTGATTTCGTGTGGGGTGTGTGTGAGTGAGTGTGTAGGGCTGTGGATGTCCCGCAAAGGAAGCTGGACTTGCTTCTGTGGGCAGTAAAAGCACGGAAGATTTTAGGTAAAGGAGGGACAATCAGCTTTCTGAGTGACAACCACTGAGAAGAGCATATAGGACAGATCTGAAAGTGTGACACCAGAGGCAGGGAGACCCAGTGAGCTAATGTGATGGTCCGGGAGAGATTATGGGAAAGGGTAGGGAGGTTAATAAAGGACTCAAAAAATAGTTAAAGCCCACAGGTTTCTGGTTTGGATAAGTGGGTAGGGAAATAGGAAGACGCAGTTGTACACGCAGATTGACCGGGTAAAGTACGACTAAATGAGGGAAAAGCTTATGAACTCTCCCCTGCGCACTGAATACACTCCATCCACTTGACTTTGTTTCAGTTCCTAGAAAGAGGCCTGGATTCCCACAATTCAGGACTTTCTGCATCTATGCCTGGAAAGCTCCCCAACACTTGTGACTTCCTTCCATGTCTGCAGGTCTCAGCTTCAAGTTCCTGCCTTAGAGTAATACCGCCCTCGCAGCAGTCGACCCTCATAGCACTTCGTATATTTTCATGTGTTATTTGCCTCAGATTGGTCTCCTTAACCTTAAAGGCAAAAACTATGTTGTGCTCAACTCTGAATTCCTAGCACAACTTGCCTTAGGGGCTTAAAGCCTATTACAGAGCTCATCTCCCTAGAAAAGGGCCTCAAGGTGAACCAAGTTTGCCACAGCCTATGCAATCTGGCAAGTTCCTCACCTTTGGATGCGTACAACAAAGGCCAAGGAATGTTTATCCGGTACTTCCAAACCGTGAGGTTTCACTTCTAGTCGTCTGAGTCGCACCCTGTCACGTTGCTGCCGCCAGGAATCATGTAGGAACCATTCCAGTCGCTTAAACTTGACCTCTTTTCCTTTCTTCTGCTACAGAAAAGGCATCATCACCATTTTGTGCCTCTAGTTTTACTTCCACAACAGTAATTCACTGCTCACTATCCACTGAGTGTTATTTCCCCACTATGTTCCGCAAAGAGAAGCAAACATCTTCTATTCTAGATAAGGTAAAAATGAGATACCCAAGGTAGAGTTGTGAAAACTCAGAAACCCCTAAAAAAGCCTCTGATAAATAAACAAGTTAGTTTACATGCTGTTAGCCAACGTTACCAACAAATGTTTATGGAACCCAACACTGTGTTAAGCCTCATAAAGTACAGAATGAGCATGATTTGTTTCATCTTCCAGACTCCATAATATGTATTTTCCCAAAACGTTTGGCAAATGACGAAAATTGTTTGGCCCATGAAAAAAGATGTTTTCTTCCAAGTAAAGGGCATGTTTGGTTTTTCCAATCAGTTGGTATGAACCTAAATAGTACGATGTCTCCTTCACTTTTTCCTTAACAAACTACTCCAACATTTTATCCGCAGAAAGCTAGAAATATTTGTTAAATGAAGACATGAACTGTATACCGGCTTTCATAGAATCGATAGGGAAAGGGACTGTTGATATCAAATCTAGTTCAACTCACGCTAGATATAACTCACCAAATACATTCTAAATCCCTTCTCTTGGTTCCCATCATTACCTCCTTCTTGTCCAAAAGTGCCTGCTTCGCTTGAGTGGCTTTAAGGGCCTGATAAGCTTTCCTCTTTTTCAGGAGATTTTCTGGAACCAAAGGGATCTTTTTTCTTTGCCTGATAACGGAAAATTGCGATCAGAGATCATGCTTACGAAACAAATTTTCAATGACTTTCTAAACCATCTCTTGGGCTTTAAGAAACATTATTCTAGTCAAATTCCTAAAGACATACTTCCCTGAAACCTGTGGTGTCTTACTTCAGTCCTCAAAACGGACCCCTTAACATTCACTCTTTCCTAAAGTAATAAGTCATGAACCCCTTGGACACTCGTCCTCGTATGCCTCCAATGGAGCTTTTACTGCCACAGCCTTTTAAAGACACCAGCAGCTACGTGATCCTAGTAAAACTCCGTGGGGTCGGGGCGAGTACAGACCTATCTTAAGTCAGGCTGGGCGAACCCCAAACTGGCACTCTCCAGTCCGCCCGCCAAGGTAACCCGAACTTGACGGCGGCTCCCTTCCTCTGACCGGAAGCCCGAATCCTTCGGCTCCTTACTCTTCATCCTGCCCTCTGTAATCTGGAGTCTTTTCTATTCTCTTCCTTCCGTCCACAAGTATCCTTATTTTCCGCCACGGAGGAATAAACACCGTGGATGGCACCGGATGCTCAAGGCCCCACTTGAGAGATTCAAACCCCAAACACTCACTCTTGCTCCGCCATGTTTCCAAAGCAGCGGCTGCCGGCTACTGCTCATGCGCAGCCCCACCACGTGGGGAAGAAAGGACCGCTCTATGTGTAGTTGACCATAGAGATGTGTCTTCCAGCTCAAGGTTTATAACACGGCGAGCCCAGCCAGTTAGCTGCCGTGAACAGCTGAGGTCTCGCTAATACAGATTCCCTGCCGAGTTTGCACAAAGCTTCCTTCGCACTGCTTCCGAGCCCTTTAGGGTCTGTTTCATTTTCAAAACACCGCCCCCTTCACAGGCTGGTGGCTGGGCTGTAAATAAACACTTCCCCCTTCCTACGACTTCCGGTGTGGAGCGCGCGCCGCTCCTTCCGCTTCCCTGCGGCTGCGCGTGCGGAAAGGGAGACGGGCTGGCAGTAGAGTCTTGTGCTGGGTGGCGCGAGCTGGGGCTGCTGTGACTTCGGCTCTCACGCGTGGGTGGAGGTGTTTGTGGAGGATTTCGGATGGTAAGGAGGGCAGCGTCCGTTCCGTCAGCCCGGCTCCATCAGTGGGACCCGGAGCAGGTTATTTAACCCCTCTGTACCGTGGTTTGCTTTACCCATAAAACGAACCTACCCAATAGCGTTGCGAGGATTATGTAAAATATTCCATATAAAACGCTTAGCACAATGAGTGTAAGCAGGTAACACTATGTTGTTAATCAGTGCTGGATGGAAAACTAGAAATTCCTCCTTGCCATCTCAGAATCTTCCCTCTTAAAGCTCTTCACCGCCTGGAATTTGCTTCTTTTTTTCCTGGTCTGCATAAAACAGTGAAAACCGACGTCCTGTATTTTGGAAACTTCCAGTGCAGTGCCTCCAGCACTAATGTGCATAGTGGTCGCCTGGTGGTATTAAAATGCAGATTTAAAAAAGTTTTTTTTAATGTTTATTCTTGATAGAGAGACAGCGGGGCGGTGAGAGAGAGGGAGACACGGAATCCGAAGCAGGCTTCAGCACAGAGCCTGACTTGGGGTTCAAACCCACAAACCCCGGGATCATGAACTGAGCTGAAGTCTGATGCTTAAGACAGCCACCCAGGCTCCCCTACAATGCAGGTTTTTAATTCATTTTGGGGTGGGGAGGAGCTGATACTCTACTTTTTTAAACATGCTTCAAAATGATGTCCTGCTTCAGGTCTATGGACTGCACTTGAGCAAGACTCTAGAGTAGTCTCTTTCCTTTTTCTAAACTCCTTCAGCCCATTTTATTTTTAACATTTCTTCATATAGGAGGGCAGGGGGCATCCCTGCCTTGCTCATGGTGGTTCCTAAAGGTCTGGAGCAGGAAGTTTCTCAATCTTGGCACTGTTGGCTTTTGGGGCCAGATTATTCTCTATTATGGCGGCCTTTTCCTGTGCATTGTGGGATGTTTGGAAGCATCCCAGGCTTCTACCCCCTACATGCCAGTAGCACCCCCGGCCCAGATGTGACAAAAGAAAATGTCTCCCGGCCTTGTCACATGTTTAGCACAGTATACATATTTATCCCAGTGTCATTATTTGGCCCTCTGCACTTACAGGCATCATCGCAGACCTGAGCCTGTACTGTTTGATTTATTGTTTCCCTAATCAGATAGGGTGCTCTGAAGGCAGGGGACTTATCTCCTACTTCTCCATCTTCTACAGCTCCTGTCACAATAGCGGGCACCTTCAAGGGCTTTTTAACTAAGCTCAAAGCATCCTATTGGTATGTGCTGTATAACTAAGCCAACCGGAGAGATCGTGCAGTACACAGAGCTCATTACCTGATGAATAAACATTAAAGGACAACATAGTCTTTGGAGTCAAAAGACTGGTGTAAGACTCCTTCTCACTAACTTAGCACTTCACATGTGTCTTACCTTGTAAAAAGGCAAAAACAAGGGTCACCAAAGTGTAAAACATTTATTAGATAGGAAACAAGGAACAAAAATCAGTCAATATTTTGTAACTATCTGCAGATAAAAGGTAGGTCCTGTGGTACAGAAGGTAGTAAGGAGAGAAGGCGTTTCAATACTGCCTGAAGGAGACTTGGAGGCCGCAATTCAGAAAGGTTTTCCAATGCCAGCAGATGGTCCGAAGAGAGTGCTTATTCTCAGTTTCGAAGCCATCTTTCCACAAGATGCAGAGGAAGAGCGATGGAGGCCTCGTCAACCCAAAATTAGTCACTAACTGAATACATGTTTACTGACACTGACCACATGCCCCGGCATGAGGCAAGATCCAAGACTTTTTATTTCAAGGTGAGAATGCTGAATGAGAATGGGGGATGGCCTGTTGTCATAGGTCCCTTTTTGGAATGATTTAAATCATGGAAGATTATGCAACTATATGCAACGAGGTAGGGCTTCATGTCCTGAAGTCTTAATGGCGTTTTTCATTTTTGTTGGCCTGCTGGTAACCATTTCCATTTCCTAACAGCATCCCATTTCTCTTGTGGACTGGTTTCTACTTCGTCGTGTACCATCATGGAGTGGGGTGAGGTATCCAGTCTAAATGTTGGTCCTCCCAAATACGTAAGCTGTAGGGGTGTTTCTGAAGATCTTGTAATCTTCCATTTCCCCAGTGGCAGGGCGCATGAGATACTAAACTTCTCTGGGTTTTGAATCTTGAGCAGAGTGATGATGAAAGAAACATAGGAGGTTTGGGGCAAGACTTTAAGGATTTCCACTTACTAAGGACTGCAGTTTCCTTGTTCCTGTCTTTCTCAAGCTTAATGGTCTTCAGTCTTTCCTTCCATCCCTTTCTTTCCTGGGGTGCCTGGGTGGCTTAGTTGGTTAAGCGTCCAACTCTTGATTTCAGCTCAGCTCATGATCTCACGGTTCGTGGGATTCAGCCCCGCTGTCAGCACAGAGCCTGCTTGGGATTCTCTCTCTTGTTTTCTCTCTGCCCCTCACCCTTGCACATGCCCTTTCTCTTTCTGAAAAGAGACTGGGCGGGTGACTGGGTGGCTCAGTCAGTTGGGGAATCTGACTCCAGCTTGGTTCACGATCTCGCGGTTCATGGATTTGAGCCCCACGTCGGCTCTGGGCTGATGGCTCAGAGCCTAGAGCCTGCTTCGGATTCTGTGTCTGCCTCTCTCTCTCTCTCAAAAATAAACATTAAAAAAAAAAAATCCTTTGAGGACAAAGCTTTGGTGGCTCTCTGAATTGACTCCAGGGTTCTTTTCCCAGCATATTCCGCAGTAGGTTACTTCTGTATTGTCTGCACTCTGGGATTATTTGGAATCTCTTAAAAGCTAATTGAGCAGTGCCTTCTCAGTAAGGCAAAACCACTGCACCCAACCCGCCCAGGAGAGGACTCCACCTGCAATTTCCCACCTGCCCCAAACCTCTTTCTTGGATAATGAACCTTCAGGAAGTGGGCTTTGTTATGCTTCCAGCTTTCCTAGTTGCTTCCTCAAGAAGTGACATGAGGTTACCAGGAAACAGGTAGGAAAGAGATCAGATGAGCCTGGAGTTGGGGAAGACAACATGGCCAACAGATTTTGCTCCTGATGAAAAACAAGCAGAAGGGAGCAAAAGTGTAAAGGAAAAAAGGAGAGAACATGTGAAGGCCAGCAGCCTTCGAGGGTCCAGGGTAGACCCAGGAAAGCGAGAGCAGAAAGTACACAGTGTACAGTAGGGAAAGACCAAAAACAAAACAGAAAAACCAAACCTTTTCCGAATTATTTCAGGGGTAATGACTCTTAGCTTCTCCTACCTTCCGTACTTCTTCAGTAACACCTCCTTTTATACCTTAAGTGGAGGACCAGGAGAGAGCTTCCCAGTTCATAGGCAGGCGGTTGAGGCCGAGGGTAACTTGCACTAAGATACCTAGTTAGGTGTTAGACAAGGTACTAGAATCCACTTCTAGATTCTGCTGCCCAAAGCACTTTCTGCCCATCCTGTGGTACTGCTTTCCCATACCTTCGCAGAAGTGATTTTTTCCGAGGATCCTTGTGGCTTGCCAAGTGTTTTCAAAGGCTAGGCTCCAGCATGTGCCCGTGAGAACTGTAGATTAGGGCTTCTTATAATGGTCTTTCACAGGCAGCAACATAAGACACTATTCATATTACAGAATTCACTTTATACTATGACAGTGCTAATTTCTCCATAATCTTTACCCCTGTAATTACAAAATGCCTTTTTCTTCTTTCCCGCACAAAGCATCATTAACCTTTTCCCAGATGTAACTCAGGATGAACTTGAGAAGCAAGGCACTAGAATATACATTGCAACTTTACCAAAGTGGCAGGTCAGGAAGGATCTTAGCCCCAGTTTCTTCTCTCCTGAACTCCACTCACTTCCCAAATGTAATGCAATTATTTGTGTGCTTGTTTCCTCTCTAGACTGTGAGCTCTTTGAGAGAAGTCCTACCTGAATTATCCATCTAGCCCCAGTACCTAGCCTGGTGCCCATGAACTCAAAAATGTATGGTGGTTAATGCCCTTTTCAGCTGGATAGCCAGGAGCTGTCAGTCTGTCTCTGAGAGCACAGATGCAAGGCTGACGCAGAGTCAGAGCCTGAACCCAGGGCCTAGCCCCTTGAGGATGGCTCAGCCAGAGTGTTGCCTGAGCAATGCTGTGTTGGTGGCCACAGACTGGCTTCTTCCTTTTCTCTTTGCCCCCAAGAATCCACTGGCCCCTTTCCCGGAACACAGCCCCCTGTACCCAGGACCGAGGGCTTTAACCATCCTTAGAGAAGATGCCTGGTCTTTCCTCTGGGCAAGCCCCTGGGGAACAGAGGCTGATCCGAGCCAAGCAGCTAGATCATCCTTCATCCATGGGGCACTACCATTGCAAATGGCCTGAAGAGGGGAAGGGATGTCACATAGGGCACACGTTTGTCCTTAGAAGAGAATCTTGACATCAGACCAACAGTGGATAAAAGACATGAAGGGATCCATCCAGTGATGTAATTATTCTAGCAGTAATTATTCTACTTCCTGTTTATATATTGGTTACTGCAGAATCTTGATTTCCCGACTGCTGCTTTAAGGGTGGGAGTGGAGGTGGGGCACAGTTCAACCATAAGGAATATAAGTGTAAATCCTAGGCCCCAAAGAAAACTTTAAGGAGTCTTAAACCTTCACCCTGGAAATACATTTCACCCTATGGCAGCTTCTCTAGCAATCTGGGTAGCGTCCGTCTTGTGTGGGCAAGAACTCAGAAGGGCCTCAGAATTTATGGTTAAGGTTACAGCAGTCTTTCTCAATGTAGTTTGGTCAAATGTGTGCACCCAAAGAGAAATATGTCAATTCTGAAACATTAAAAAAAAACAAAAAACAAAAAGGGGGCGCCTGGGTGGTTCAGTTGGCTAAGCTTCTGACTTTGGCTCAGATCATGATCTCATGGTTTGTGGGTTTGAGTCCCGTGTTGGGCTCTGTGCTGACAGCTCAGAGCCTGAAACCTGCTAATTATTCTGTATCTTCCTCTCTCTCTGCCCTTTCCCTGCTCATGCTCATGCTCTGTCTCCAAAACAATCATTAAAACATTTTTTAAGAAACATAATTGCGGAGTAAGTCTTGTGTAAAATAGTTTTCTGGACTTATGCCTTAGCCTTCTTGTCCTTAACTGAAACAAATGTAGTGATTGAAGAAAACCTCCTGCAGATTGAGGCTCATTTATCTAACTTCTCAAATGGCCCCATTTTTCCTTCCTTTAGGACTCACGTGACAAGAGTGAGTCACGTGACTCCGGGCTGGAGGCCGGAGATGTATGTGACTAAACTTTCTCACCAGCCGACTCTGTTGAATCTGAAACTGTTGGAAAGGCCGGTCAATGAAAACCTGTGTCCTCACTAGTTAGGCTCCTGTTTGGGAACAGTAAATCTATTTCAGTAGAACTCCTACCGCATGCTTACTTACCCTTTTCTTCTGGGAAAAGAGCCATTCCTATTTGCAAAATCAAGACAATCACAGTTGCGCATTTTCCCAAATCTTTGGCTGTATTGCAATGGTTGTTTCATTTCGTAATCTCCAACTAAACATTTCCTAACCATGGATTAACAATATAGTTACTGACTGGTTTCTTTTAACAGTATTTATCCAACATAACAAAATAAACTGCGATTTGTTATACTTTTTTTTACAAAACATTTTATAAATATTTTTACAAAATGTATACAAAGCAATTTCAAGTGAGACATACTATACAAATGAAGGTATTTAAGCAAATAAAGCCCACACCACACTGACAGTGAGTGACGCGTCCTCTATAAGTCAAGTCAGTCTGTAAGGCCTCCCTAATCTAACAAAATCTACTAAATTCTTCAGAGCTAAAATAGTTCTTTTTCGTAATTGCCAGTTTAAAATTTGCTTTATCTTTAGGCAGTACTTAAGGACACAGAAAATCAGATGCTTAATAACAAATGCACACTTTTCCCACAACAACAGAAAAAAAAAAGAAAATGATTTTTGTTACTGAGTACAAGTAGTTCTAAAAACTTAACCTTGACTAATGAACCTGAACTGAAAGTTGGCCGTCCGAGGCGAAGCCCTCTGGCCCTTAGCCGGAGGGGGCCCCCCCAGCATGCGAGTTATGACCCATGTGCGTACAACCTAATCACAGGAGTAAAATACATTTCGTAATCTTCATTTGTCATTATCTAGAATCTTTCCTCCATAGAAAGTAAACTTACATACAAGGACACAAAAATTTACAAGTTTCATTTTGGTAAGTTAGGCTCTCCATTTGCTAGACAAGTGTTAGGGCTCAAAAGACCCTTCGAGATGGTATGTAGAAAGGCTGGGAGTGGGTTAGCAGAGCAGGATGGGGGAGAAAGGGAGGTGACGAATGTACCTGAAGCTTTATCTTCTAAGAATTCCACTGATTGGCAGTAATTAACGTAACTCATTGGTAGCCTACATGAAGGCTTCCAGGTAGAAAGTTCCACTATGAGAAGAATTTGATTAGGAGGGACCATCTTTAAGTCTTGCTAGGAACGAAGGCAGCATGAGTCCTAAGAGAAGAGCCTATGAAATCATGGTGTTCAGGACGGGTGTTACCCCGGGGCGGCCCAAACGGAAAGTTCCAACTGGCAATACCAACTTATCCTTCTAATATGTTACAATACAGGAAAAAAGGGGAAATCTGCAACTTGGACGTTGGCACAAATAAGGAAAAAATGGGAACCCCAAAATGGCCCACATTTTCCGAGTTCTATTGGCCGGGGGTGTGGGTGGGGAGAAGGAACTTTGCTTTAATGAAGACTGGCTGTCTGAGGGGGGTTTCTTGCAGTGCGGGGACAGAGGGGCAGGGAGAGAGTCTGGGTCTTCCGTTGCCATGCTTTCCAATTATCAGAAGCCTTCCTTTCCATCGCAGGCCAATCTGGAAAAGCACCCAACGTGACAATGGGCGTCATCCCCATTCTGGCAATAGCCAGAAACAGGTGCTGGCAACACATCAGAGTGGAGACCGGTGGGTGCAACCCCTAAAGCCAGAGAGATCAACAGGATAAATGAGAGAGTGCGTGCACATGGGAGGAAGAATGGGTGGGTCCACACTTCACCAGAAATGACCTTTGGATGGGAACAGCTCAGATACATGCACGCGCACGTGGGGAGACTGCATACGAAATACCGTTATGTTGCTTTTTCCCAATGACGGGAGAGAAGGGCTGGCTACAATGACACTGGGGATGAAGGGAACAGCCAAGATGGGATGACCTGGGGCACGAACACAAGGAAGGAAAACGGGGAAAGCTCCCTGAAAAGAAATATAAATAAATAAAGCAATAGGTCATGTTCACTAATAGGAACACGGGCCACACACAGACCATGACAGGGCGTGTCCTTTGGCTCGCAGGTGGGAATCCCGTGTCTCAGCTCTTTTCTTTCTATGGGGGGCTGGATGGTTACTTTGGTTTGTCTGTGTTTTGGTAATGATTGCTGCCGGGGGAGGGGCGTGTGTGTGACTACTGTTCTCAGACCAGAAGCATAAACAAGGCCAAAGTCCTCTTAGAGTTTAAACTGAAACATCACCACAGTTTTCAAATGAAAGTGCTTTGGACGCTTGGCTGTTTGTGGGAGAGGGTGCAGAGGGGTTCAACGAAAGGAAACCCAGCAACAAACAAAAACGTATGCCATACGTTGACTAAATCCAATTGTAAAATGCGAAACGCTTGTTTTTTTCCTCGATAGTTAACATATATATGCTTTTACATATATACACATATTATATTCCTCAACGCTGTCTCCTGGCCGCCCCTGTACACTGTGCCACTGAACTGGTTTCCGTCTTCCTTTATTTTAGCCTGGTGAAATGATCGCAAGACATGCTGTTGCCACTAAGAACGGAGCGTTCCCCAGATGAAATGCACCGCGCGGATGCCGAAAAGCATGAGGTTTTGCTCCCCGAGCATCGGAAAAGCCCTCGGACGATGAACAATGACGCCCTGCGAATGCCCTGCTTGTGGCCCTGCTTGTGTGCTACTGGCTGCGTCCTCGGGGTTGTGGGGTCCCTGGCGGAGCCGCTGGCAACTTCCTGCTCAGAGGTCCCGTGGGGGGGGGGGCGGACACACAACCACAACTGAGCAGTCTCCCCTCCAACAACAACAACAACAACAACAAACCCAAAAAAGCAAAGCTGGGAGATGCAGTGGGATATTCTTTTCACAGAGTAGCTTCTATCGGTCCTGTTTGCTTTTTTTTTAATAAGTCTTTTCTTTTCAAATGACTTAATGATTGTCAGAATTTTACCCAGGGCCACATGTACTGTGATCTCAGTGAGTTATGATGTTCTGTTTTGTTTTTAAATAAAACAAGTAAACAAACACACAAAAATAAAGGACTATAAGCGCTTTCGTTAACACTTGAAATGTGTAGGGCCTATCAGACTGCTTTCTAACAAGGATTAATTTCGCGAAAGGATCTCCCTGTAACCACCACGAGTATTGCTCTTAAACAAAGAATGGGATTGAAGATCAGAAAGAATAACCTGTGATGAAAGATCAAGCAGGCTGGAGACAGGAGAACACTTCCATTTGCTTTTGCCAGGAAAGAATGTAACTTGTCCGGGGCGGGGGGTGGGGGCGGGGTAGGGGTGGGGGCNAGGATACTATTTACAGCTGCTTCTAAAATGGAGTCAGTTTCTACAATGCCTTCACTGTGGTCCGGGATGAACTTTTCCAGGCAGTTTTCCTGCGAAGCCATTGGAGAGAAGCTGGGGAAATCTAACTCAACAGAGCCGCTAACCGTGGGGTCACTCTGGGGCTGCCGCCCAGCCTTTTTGAGTTCCAAGATGTTCTTAAATGTTGTTTCTAAGCTCTTGGTGAGCTGGAGGTCTGGCTGGGGCTCGCCTGACCCTTTCATGATGTCTGTGTGTAAAACTTCATTCTTTGGAGAATTCCTCAGAGTTTTGTCCTGGAAGGAATTGTTACACGTCATCTCCAAGTGCGAATCGACTAGGATGCTCGGGAGTTTGCTCTCAGTACCGTGATCTGGTCTGGATGAGGTTTTCCGGTGCCCTTCGGGGCCGGGGGAGCACTCGCTGGCCTTCGTGGGCTCTCTCCGGCCGCCCTTCTCCTCGGACGCAGCCCGGTACTGTGCTAAGCCCACTTTGTCAAATTTCAGTGCTCTGCCGAGGCATTCAGTTTTTTTAGAAGCGTTTCCTTCTGCGGGGACCACGATGTGATTAGGCACTAGATGAAACTGGTCATGATTCGTCGGTTCTGCCGTGCCTGGCTTGGCTCGGTCTCGGCTTTGGGCCTTGGCTGTCAGGTGCAGAGAGCTGGGTGTTTTACTGCCGTGCTGGTCACTCCGGCCAAACTGCGTCTCATCAGCAGCTTTGTCAAGTTGGAAGGAACAACAGAAATCAGCCTGAAAACCCTCTGGGAATGGGAGCAAAAAGAACAGGAATGGGTCAACAAGATAGGAAGATTTATACGACAGACCCTCAGGGGGTCAAGTGCCAACCCAGCCCAGCCCAGCCCAGCGAGCCGGTCTTTCGTGCCCAGGACTGCGCAGAAGCATGTCACTTGAGGGGCCTCCTATTAAACATGGCTTCCAGACAAGAAGCTTAAACCTCTTTGAAAAGGTAGCTGCTTGGTGGGTGACAAATGGGAAAACCAAATGAGTAAAATGCTCTACTTTGTCTTGATCTCTTTGTGTTCCCTCTCTCTTTCTCTCTTTTTCAAGTTTATTTACTTATGTATTTAAGTAATCTCTATACCCAAATGTGGGGCTTGAACTCATAACCCCGAGATCAAGAGTGATCTAATCCAACCAGGCGCCCCTCTTAGTGTTATCTTTAAGCTAGTTTTTAAATTACTGCTCCGAAATAGCCTGAAAACCAAAATTAGATGCCAGTATCAGCTTGGTTTCTCCCTTGGAGCAGAGGGCCATGGAATGAGGCTTTAGGACAGGGTGGGAGTGGATACAACTACTTCTGTCTTTGGGTGATGGCACGTCGGTCCCTAGAGACACATGTGAGGGGACCTGGCGTTATAGCTGCACTTTGTCAGGGCCACAAAACAAATGGTCAGTACAATTCCAAAATGGCGCCTGCTTGGAAGGACAATGTGTGTGGAGGAACCGGGTCTGTGAGCGAGCACACAACTGTGCCAGGCTTGAGGAGCCCATGATGACAAGAGAAATGTTAGGAGGACTTAGGAGGTTGAGGGCACAGAGGCAGACTGCTGGTATAGAGGAGGAGAAAAGTCAAGTAGGGCTGTAAAATTAAAATATGAATTTCTTCACCAAACCACAAAATGAGATGTAGGGGATACAGCCATGAAATCTAAAAAGAAGACTCCTGGGGCGCCTGGGTGGCTCCGCTGATTGGGCGTCTGGCTTTGATTTTGGCTCAAGTTATGATCTCAGTTGTGGGACTGAGCCCCGTGTTGAACCCCGTGCTGAGTGTGGAGACTGCTTAAGATTCATTCTCTCTCTCTCTCTTTCTCTCTCTCTCCCTCTGCCCCTCTCCCCTGCCTGCACTCTCTGAAAAAAAAAAAAAAAGTTAAAAAATAATACTTAAAAAGAAGACTCCATCCCACAAACACTAGCTGTGCAGGCATAATACAGAGGGGGGTGAAGTACATCCCTGTGACACTCAGGTCTTGGGGGCTGTGACAAAGTAGGAGGGTTTATCCATAAGCCCAATTCATCAAAAGGCAATAGGAGATTTCAGGTTCTAAGAAAAAGGGACAGAAGTATAGCCTATATCATTCTTTTCCTTTCTGGAAAGATTTGAGGATTCTCCTAAGTACATAGCATTTCTTTCAGGCTCTCCCTTTAGACTGAGTGTAAGGATCATTTCTTCTCTATGGAAATTTCATGAGCCACGTCAAACACAAAGGCTGGTTTAATACTTAAGAATCAGAAAAGAAGTTAGGGGAATGGAAGTGAAGCCACTGGAAAATAATAGTCTTAACAGTAGGGGAATGGATTAGCTCAATTCTCAAAGTAGTGTTGCTAAAAGTTTATTAGATATTAATATTTTTTAAAAAATATTTTTATTTATTTCTAGGAGAGAGAGAGCGTGAGCAGGGGAGGGTCAGAGAAAGAGGGAGATACAGACTCTGAAAAACAGGCTCCAGGCTCTGAGCTGGCAGTCAGCACAGAGCCCGATGCGGGGCTCGAACCCACGAACCGCGAGATCATGACCTAAGTGAAAGTCGGACGCTTAACCGACTAAGCCACCCAGGCGCCCCTATTAGATATTATTTTGAAGACTCTAGCAAATGATAAGAACTTCAGATGTGATAAATGGAAGCCAATTAGAATAACAAAATCACATTTAGCATATGACATACGGGTATAACCATATGTGAAAGATGTATGCAAATAGGAACCAAAACTAGAAGGAAACTTGGAGAAATACAAACTTTTCTTTTCTAGGATGGTGCAAGTACGGGTAAAACTTACATTCCATGAACTGTGATAATGTTATTTGATTTAAAACATTTTAGAGGCCAGGGGTGCCTGAGTGACTCAGTCCGTTAAGCATCCAACTTTGGCTCAGGTCGTGATCTCACAGTTCATGAATTCAAGCCCCACACTGGGCTCTGTGCTGACAGCTCTGAGCCTGGAGCCTGCTTTGGAATCTGTGTCTCCCTCTCTCTCTACCTCTCCCCCCAGTTGCACTCTCTCTCAAAAATAAACATTAAAATTTTTTAAAAAATTGTTTTAGAGGCTAGAAAAAAGTAAGGAAGATTCGTTTTTTTTCCCCTAAGATTTCATTTTTAAGTAATTTCTACACCCAACATGGGGCTTGAACTCACAACACTGAGATCAAGAGTTGCGCTCCACCAACTGAGCCAGCCAGGTGTCCCAGGAGGATTCATTTTGATTTCATTAAAAAAACCCTTTTTTTAAATGTTTATTTTTGAGAGAGAAAGAGAGAGAGGGAGAGAGAGAAAGAGAGAGCATGTGCGCATGTTAGCAGGGAGGGGGAGGGACAGAAGATCCAAAGTGAACTCCGTGCTGACAGCAGAGAGCCCACTGTGGGGCTCCAACTCAAGCACGGTGAGATCATGACCTGAGCCGAAGTTGGACACTTAACCGACTGAGCCACCCAGGCGCCCCAGAAAGATTCATTAAGAAAAATTTTTTTTAAAAATGTTTTTTATTTATTTCTAGGAGAGAGAGAGAGACAGCGTGAGCAGGGGAGGGTCAGAGAGAGAGGGAGTCACAGACTGAAACAGGCTCCAGGCTCTGAGCTGGCAGTCAGCACAGAGCCCGACGCGGGGCTCGAACCCACGAACCGTGAGATCATGACCTAAGCGAAAGTCGGACGCTTAACCGACTAAGCCACCCAGGCGCCCCCCAAAAAATTTTTTTTTAATGTTTTATTTATTTCTGAGAGAGAGAGAGAGTGTGTGTGAGCAGGGGAGGGTCAGAGAGAGAAGGAGACACAGAATCTGAAACAGGCTCCAGGCTCTGAGCTGTCAGCACAGAGCCCGAGGCGGGGCTTGAACACACAAACCGTGAGATCATGACCTGAGCCTAAGTCGGATGCTTAATTGACTGAGCCACCCAGGCGTCCCAAGATTCATTTTTAAAAGGCAGATTGTGGGTCAAATCTAACGGCATTCTGTAGGGGTCAAGGGCAGGCCACCCCAAAATGTAACACAATTGCATACTGATTATTTCAAATTAAAACTACTTAAAAAAACAGCCTGTGCAAGGACACTCTGCCCCTCCTCTGCTCCCTGAGAGCAGGAAATAAATCCCCCGTGTGAAAGGTGCCCTCCCTGTTCTAAGAGGCAGAGAGACATTCTCATCACCAGAAACAGGGAATTCAGGGCCAAGAAGGATGTATGAACAGCCCTTGTTACTTTTCACTAATTTACTACTCCAGGCCAAATTCTGTTTAGAATTCCTTACTAAGTGAAGCTGCCAGAGTTAAGTCTCTTTATTGTGTCAATTCCTCATAGATTTATTGTCTCTTTGTCTAAAAAGTAGAAAAACCTCTTGCTGTGGTTATTCTTTGGGTATCAACTTCATTATTGGACCTGTGAACACATGTAATAAAACTTTTTTTTGGAGCGCCTGGGTGACTCAGTCAGTTGAGCATCTGACTTCGGCTCAGGTCATGGTCTCACAGTTTGTGGGTTCAAGCTCCGCATTGGGCTCTGTGCTGACAGCTCAGAGCCTGGAGCCTGCTTCGGATTCTGTGTCTCCTTCTCTCTCTGCCCCTCCCCACTTTGCACTCTGTCTCTCAAAAATAAATGTAAAAAAAAAAAAAAATAAAGCTTTCCCCTCCTCCTATTAATATGTCTTTTGTCAATTTAATTCTTAGCGCAGCCAGAAAAATTTTGGACAGAGGGAAATTGCTGCTTCTTCTTCACCAAAATTAGTGGGAAACTGATGGGATGAGAGAAAGGTACTTAAATGGAGAATCTCATTTACAAGCTTGCGGGCAGGGACCCTCCAATGCCTTGTACATAGTAAGACAATTCAGTGAGGCTTAAATGCTTTTGGGAAGGCTTCTGACTTAATTTAGTTCTCAAAAATTAGGAAAAGAATGAGAATTTTAGGTATATAATGGGGGAAAATAATCACATAACAAATGACAAATTCCAGTTTGGATTTTCTAGGCTATAGGCCTTCTTAGAGTATGCATCCACTGCTCTCACTCTGGTTTTTTTCTCCTCGGAATGCATTGTATTTTATTGTATAATATTTTAAAATTAAAATTTTTTTAAAGTTTAAATTTATTTATTTTGAGAGAGAGAGAGAGCAGCGGAGGAGCAGAGAGAGAGAGGGAGAGACAGAGAATTCCAAGCAGACTGCACACGGTAAACTCAGACCATGATGTGGGGCTTGAACTCAGGAACCATGAGATCATGACCTGAGCTAAAATCAAGAGTCACGCGCTTAACCACTGAGCCACCCAGGTATCCCCCCCACAATTCATTTTGTACCTTCAGGTTTTGTACCCTGAGGTGGTTCAGACAGACTCCCCAAAGGCCCATGGCCCGGAACGCCGTAAGTCCCTCTCCTCTACTTTTCCTCTGACGTTTCTTACCAGGGTCTACAAGTGCCAGACGCTTGTCTCGGGACAGAGAAGCTCTTTCCTCTTGGTTGAACATTCTATCGATCATCACCATCTCAGCAGAGGGATTGATCCGCTAGAAACGAGAGAGTCTGGTCATTTCAGATGCCTTTTAACCAGTGCAAACATCCCACTGTGTCTTTGAAACAAACGAAGCAACCAGACATAAGGATTTGGGTGTTTAGGTTCTAGTCACGTCCCATTTGGTCACATTTTTTTAAAGAAATCTTTTTCTTTAGGGGCGCCTGGGTGGCTCAGTCGGTTAAGCGTCCGACTTCGGCTCAGGTCATGATCTCACAGTTCATGGGTTCGAGCCTCACGTTGGGCTCTGTGCTGATAGCTTGGAGCTTGGAGCCTGCTTCAGATTCTGTGTCTCCCTCTCTCTCTGACCCTCCCCTGCTCACGCTCTCTTTCCCTCTCAGAAATAAATAAAAANCAGGGCTCTGTGCTGTCAGTACAGAGCCCTCTGTGGGGCATGATCCCATGTGCTATGAGGTCATGACCTGAACCAAAATCGAGAGTCAGACGCTTAACTGCCTGAGCTACCCAGGAGCCTCCCAACCCCCCGTTTAGTCACATTTATCCTTATCATGTAGGGATGCAGTTTTTAAAATTGTGTTTTGGGGGAAAAGGGGATTTACATATTGACACAAAATTCAAAAGGTACTAAAGAGGATGTGAAAAGTAAGCCTGTCTTCTCGGCTTTCCCTGCCTTTCCCTGGGGGGGGGGGGGCGCTCCCNGTGATTTTATGGACACACATGCACTGACATTCTTGTTTATTTCTGCATACAAACGGTAGCAACTATACACATTGTACTGTTATCTTTCATATTTCCTCCTCTGCTTACTAATATGTTAGAAATCTTTTCACTGAGATGACCTTTTTAAAAATATAAGATAATTTGACCAAATAAGTGGTCCTTTCCTCAAAAATGATACTCTTGGGGGGCCTGAGTGGCTCGTCGGTTGAGCGTCCGACTTCGGCTTAGGTCATAATCTCATGGTTCGTGGGTTTGAGACCTGTGTCAGGCTCTATGCTGAATGTTTGCTCAGACCCTGGAGCCTCCTTTGGATTCTGTGTCTTCTTCTCTCTCTGCCCGTCCCCAGCTCATGCTCTGTCTTACTCTGTCTCTCAAAAATAAATAAATGTAAAAAAAAATTTTTTTTAAATGGTGCTCGTTTTGACATCTCAGCATTTTGTTTCTGAAATGGTTGTCAAAATGAGAACAACTATTTCAAGCTTTGGAGGCATAATTTTAAGTAAATATAAGTAAGTAAATATATATGTTAAAAAATTTTTTTAATGTTTATTCATATTTGAGAGAGAGAGACAAAGTGCAAGCAAGGATGGGGCAGAGAGAGAAGGAGACAGAATCGAAAGCAGGCTCCAGGCTCTGAGCTGTCAGCACAGAGCCCGATGTGGGGCTAGAACCCATGAATTGTGAGATCATGACCTGAGCTGAAGTTGGACACTTAACTGACTGAGCCACCCAGGCGCCCCAGTGTATACATACATGTAAGTAAACGTCAACACACACACGTATTTACACTGTATTGTCTATGTGCATCATGTAGTTCAACTATGTCCCCAAGGGACATTTTCAAGGTTGATCTTAAATTTAAAACTTCCTGTAAGAGGCCAATTTATAGGTTAAGGCTGATATGATTTTAGAATTGTTTCTAAAACTCAGAAGAGGTTTGGGCTTTCTATCATTTCCTGAGGTATCTTACATTTTTCTCTAATTAACTGATGCTTTAAAACTAATTTTAGCATCTATTTAGGGAGATGAAAATGTTCTGGAATTAGACAATGATGATGGTTGCACAACCCTATGAACACATTAAAACCCATCAAGTTGTATGCTTATATCTATTTATATTCATATTTATATTTTTTTAGTAGGGCTTCTTGTCCAGCATGGAGCCCAGCATGGGGCATGAACGCAAGACCGTAAGATCAAGACCTGAACTGAGAACAAGATGCTAAACTGGCTGAGCCACCCAGGCGCCCCCAAGGTGTACATTTTTAAATCGTGCATGAATTTTATGGCCTGTTCATGATTACTCAGTTGAAAACATGATAAAACGAATTTTAACGAATTGTTGTCACCTCTTCCTTTCCGAGGTTACTTTGAACAACCTTCCTCCCATCTCTGGGCTGGTGAGAGGCAGCAGACGGCNCTGCTAATTACTCTGTAAGCTTACTGGCTGTGGAATGTTAGGCAAGTGACTTAGCCAAAGCCCTAGTTTCCTCCCTGGGGACCAGGAAAGCCATGGCACATGCGTGTGCTGTGATCGCGCGTGTAAAGTGCACCAAATGCCAAGTGTTTAAGTACTAGTCAGTACGTTTTTCTACAGTCTTCAGTGTCTGTGCCATTTAAACTATGTCAGGAAAATGTAATTCCCTGAAGTTTTTTTTTTTCTTTCTGAATTAGTAGCTGTGACTTGCAGAGTTTTAAAAAACAAATACGTGCGGTAGCAGGATTTTTACCATGGCATCTTCTAGAAGCAGGCATCTGTATTTGTTAAGCATAGCCTGGGTCCTTTTTAGGAGTTGAGTGGCAACTGCTTCAAATTCATTGTCGACTTTAAAAAAAAAAAAAGGAGAGAAAGAGAGAAAATGGTTAAGACGGTGCAAATCACTCACTAGGTCTTTTGTTTCTTAGGACCGAAATGCATTATTCTTCCATGACTCAAACACGTCTAGTCTGGGACAGTTTTCTCTTCTTAGATTAGCTTTCCTTGTTTAAACATGTTTCTGCACTGCTTTCCCTCACTGTCCACTGTTAGGTGATCAAGTAAGTCATTTCAATACTAGCTTAATTTAACTCTAATTAGGAAGCCAAAACCACGATACTTTTAACATCACCTATAAAAGAAAACCATAGAATAGAGACATGCAGTAAATATCAGTAAATAGAGAACGATCTGCTGGTCTAGGTGACCATACCCCCACCCCCACTCAATGGTATGAAAGATGAAAACAGTTGAAACAATGGAGTCCTACTGTCTGGGCTGGGCAGACCGGTTTTTATGCGAGGACACAAACTAGTTCATGATATCCTGCAGGTCATGGTGCTGTGGCTTTGTCCTTTGCCTGCCGGTCTCCAAAGGTTTCACATTTTCTAATCACTCCGAGTCTTCACGTCCCAGTATAATGCTAGATCTGGACCCTATTCCCTGGAACTCCCAGGGAAACTGCCAGGAGACTGCCAGGGACACCACTGTACTCAGAGCAGAGACTCCAGCCGGGTAAGCAAGACCGGTGGCAAACGAGGGAGGGGATAAAGCAGTGGAGGGGAAGTAAAGGAGTCCTGGTTAGGGAATGGTGGTGGGAAGGGGGTGGGGGTGTTAGAACTCTGCTGCACATCTGTGAGAGGCGGCAGGAACACGCACCAGAATGGCGGGGCTCCGGGTAGGCGTAACGGGGCTCTTATCCTTAACCTTTTTTGCCAGTTTCTTGACATACAGCAATGCCTTAGGCTCACTTTGGAACCTCGAAGAATGCTTTTGGGGGTTAAAGTATCGATCTAATTCCTAAAACTGGTAGTAGAAGCTAAAGGGTGTGCATTGGGCCCTGACACAAGAAATCACTGTACAGAGTACCTGCTTCTGAGCCATCCTATCGGCACCCAGCAGTCCAGACAATGCTTTGGATTCACTGTCCCCAAATGTGTCAATAAAATACTCTGACATCTGCGTATCCCTTCACAGAATATCGAGACGAGTAGGTCACATAACCCTAAACGCGGACCGGGAGACTGAGTAAGTCGGGAACAAGTTAGGTCTGTGATTAAAAACACTAACGTGGCTACTCTCTGGGAGCCACGTGGCTCTCCTCTTCTGTGGGGCATCCACAGGGCGGTGTCTGGTGTCACAGTGGCACTCTGGGGTTACAGCCTGTTTACCTTTCTTCAAGTCTTCCTCCGTGGGCATGGAGCCCTGGCACACGTGGTAGGAGAGTAGCCTCTGCACCGCATCACTCAGCGATCGGAACGGACTTTTGTCAGGTGTCACAGCATGGGCTTGGTCCCTCTGTAACTGCTGGAGAATGCTTTAAAAGAGAAATTGGACCCTATTAGAATGAACACATAAGACAACAGAAACAGTCAATCAGGCCCCTTACGTCACCCCTGGACGCCAGTGTATGTGGATTACTGAACATTCTGAGAGGGATTTCTTTCTCATGAATGCTTGCTCTGAGGGAGGAGGGCAGGAGGTACATTTATCTACAGAAGCTCCAGTGGCAGATCAGTGGAGATCCATGGTGGGAAACCTAACCGCCACGGTTAGGTTAGTCGCATGCAAAGAAAACGCAACCTACGGGAGTGTTATTATTCACAGCACAGCAGTTCTGTTTTTTCTTCAGTTGTATACTTTGACCACCGTGGTGGGTTTAGAGTTTGGTCTCACGTCTCCACCGGGGACTCCCACTAACGCCCCTGGGCTCAGCAACATGGCGCTCCCACCAACCACTCACGCGGGGGTGCTCACACAGATCTTGGCAATGCCAACTAAGCTTATGCAAACATTTCTGTTCCAAACAGAGGAGTTTATCAGACCATGCTTCTCCTCAGAGGCCCTTCAGCCAACCAAAGGGTATGTGGTACGCTAAAAAGACAAAGAACTATTCTTCTTAAGAAAAGAAGAGCAATCAGTAGACTCAAACTATATATGATATGCAGTTGACCCTTCAACACCAGGGGAGGTTGGGGGCGCACGGGCTCCCCGCAGAGTCAGAAACCCACATGGACTTGACTTTCCCAAAACTTTACTAATAGCCTCCTGTTGACTGGAAGCCTTACTGATGACATAGTCCACTAATATCTATTTTTTATATTGTATCCATGATACAGAGAAAAGAAAATGCTATGAAGAGAATCGTCAGGAAGAGAAAGTACATCGACAGAAAACACATTTTCTGGATTTATCAGAAAAAATCTGCCTCTCAGCGGACCCACACAGTTCCAATCCGTGGTGTTCAAGGGTCACTCTATTTCTAGGTCCTAATAGAAACAAACTATAGGAAATTATTTTCAAAGTACACTTAAAATATTATATGTATTGTTATAACCTGACTTCTGTTGTACGTTTATTGAAGCTTAGGAACCTAGAGAAATGTTCAAAATGAGTCATTTCCGAGGATCACTCACAAAGCTCCTTTAGTTAGTTGTTTCGCAGCAGGCCGCTTCTGTCCTCCTGCATGGCTCTCCCCCTGAGGACAAAACACACCTCTTATTACTCCTTTTTGTAGAAAAAAGAAGCAGAATATAGTTACACATAAAGGTCATGATGTCATGAATAGCTTCAACCCCTTATCAAGAGCATATTCTTTTTTATTTTAATTTTTTAAAATTTATTTATTCATTTTGAGAGAGAACGAGAGAGCACGAGCATGTGAGATGGAGAAAGAATCCCAAGCACGGGGATTCTGACACGGCGGTGGGGGCTCAAACTCACGTTTGAACCGTGAGATCATGACCTGAGCCAAAAATCAAGAGCTGGATGCTTAACCGAGTGGGCCACCCAGGTGCCTCTCTGTTTTGATTTTTTTAATTAAAAAAAATTTTTTTTTAATTTTAGAGAGAGACAGGCTGTGAGTTGGGGAGAGGGGCAGAGGGAGAGAGAGAGCGAATCTTAAGCAGTCTTCATGCTCAGCGCAGAGCCCAATGTGGGACTCGATCCCAATACCTAGGATCATGGCATGAGCTGAAATCAAGAGTTGAACGCTCAACTGACCAAGCCACCAGGTGCCCTTCAAGAGCATATTCTAAGAATGTAGACTGTACCCTTGCTAAATGAATAAAACAAGCCAGTCCACAGACCCATGTAGCAAAGTCACATTGTGTCAAGATTATGGAAAGCTGTACTATCAGATTCTTGGAAGGACACAGATGGTATTTACAGCCTGAATCCCCAACTCTATAAGTGCATCATTTGATTTTTGAAGTATATTTGTGGGTACCAACTCCATGAACATCTGACAATTCATTAGCTCTTACAGTCCAGGTATGACTTAGTAGGGAATTTCTTTCGTTTTTTTGTTTTTTCTTTCTTCCAAACATGACTTATGTCGGAACCTGAGAATTGAACCAGACCCTTTACGGAGCATTCCAGGCGGGCCCAGACTATAACCAGTTTCATTAAACTATTAATCGGTGTTTGACGGAGAAGAAACTAAGGGCTCAGCAAGCTGAAAACACATTTTTTTCCCCTTCCTTTTTAGATCAGTGGTTGGGTTAAAAGGCCACAGGAACCGACTACTTCATATATTCCTGGTTGTTCCAGCAGAAAAATAAAAAATTTTCGGTATAACTAAGAGGAACAGATCTACTTCAGTTAGATAATGAGTGATACCATTCAGTGGTAAACTATATTTTTTGAGTGCCTACTATGTATCGGCTGCTACTATATTATTATGATGATTATTATTTTAATGTTTATTTTTGAGAGAGAGAGAACGTGAGCGGGGAAGGGGCAGAGAGAGGGACAGAGGACCCGAGGGTCCAAAGCGGGCTCCCCGCTGACAGCAGCGAGCCCAATATGGGGCTCGAACTCACAAGCCGTGAGATCACGACCTGAGCCGAAGTCAGATGCTCACCCGACTGAGCCACCCCGGAGCCCCAGGTGCTAGTATATTCAGAATTCATGAGGAAACGACAGTGTTGAAATGTGAGAAATAGAAGAGACACATGGATCCCATCAACATTAACGTAACACAGCCTGGCCTGTGGAGAAGGTCCTCAGGGAGCACACTTTTGTGAGTAGAGGATACCAGGCAGCTACTGCCAAACTGAAGATGACAAGACTACATTTTCCCTTAATTACGCTCAACCTGAGGAAGAAGCTACGCAAACTGGCTTCTACCTGCACAGCTGGCTGGTCAGGAGACGATCCAACCACCTTTTCCTGCTGGGGCTGGGCGGTTCCTAAGGACACCGGTATAACCTTGCTTCCAGAATCCTGCCCTATTAGAATGAACACATAAGACAACAGAAACAGTCAATCAGGCCCCTTACGTCACCCCTGGACGCCAGTGTATGTGGATTACTGAACATTCTGAGAGGGATTTCTTTCTCATGAATGCTTGCTCTGAGGGAGGAGGGCAGGAGGTACATTTATCTACAGAAGCTCCAGCGGCAGATGTCAGGATTAGTAAAGCCTACGTGGTAATAGACAGAAATAAATACATAAATAAATGGTGATAAATAAAAGCTGCCGGTGCTATAGTTTCTTGGATTATCTAAGGTCTGAGGAACAGGCCTCAGGCCAGTCACGCTGTCAGTGTGACCGCACCCCAAAATGCTCACAACCTAAGGGACGGGAGGGCCAAGCAGGAGGCTGATGACAAGTGTTCCTGCTTTTGACTTTTCTAGAATTTACTGAGCAGTGCGGGTATTCAAAGCTTTAGAAGAAACAGAAGACATAGCCCACGATATTTTTAGTCTTGGGGGGAGGGATTCCAAATATATTTAAATAAAGTGACTCGAGGATAGTTACAGTCACTTGGGCCGTATGACACTCGATTTTGTTGTTTCGAAGCAGCATGTTTTTTCCCGCATAATTTAGTGCATTTAATTAGAAGTGCCTTTTGTTTTTCTTTCTTAGTAGTATACAAAATGAGGGCGGGGATGCAACATGGTACATTATTTGGGTGGAAAGGACACAGAAGGAATGGTCGGAGCAGGGATGAGGCTGAGCGGGAAGGGCTGCGTGCAGGGTGTGGGATGGGGGAAGAGTGTCCTCAGGGTGTGGGGAGGCAGGGGACCGCTGAGGGATGGTTACTATGAAGGCTCCTGACCTGGCAGTGCGGTGTTGAGGCCAGGGATCTGCGCTTGCCTCAGGCCATCTGTGGTCTTGGAAGCGGAAATGGGGGAAGTCTGATTCAAACCTTTTTTCTGAGCCTGTGAAAAATATTGCCAAGAGGAAAAGTTATTTTCGCGACTGAAGGCTTGGATAGGTTATTCAAAACATCGCTTAAGCCAGCTAATGCCTGCCCGGCATCACCTTCAGGGTAGATTACAAAAGAAAGCAAGAGTTGTACGCGACTCTCCTATCGCACCGGCAGGACTGCTAGCAGCACCCTTTCAAACTCTACAGGCAAGCTGAATTTTCTCGACGCCATTCACAGGGATGCCACCAGACTGCTTTCTTGCCCCGGAACCGCTGTGTTTGGGGTGCCCAGACGCAAAGGTGGAGCCAGAAACTCACTTTCTATCCCTGGTAATTTTCTATCATGCCTGTAAGGGTTAT
>NW_027530179.1:5822411-5825590 GCF_008692635.1 Crocuta crocuta
GGGAGGTAGGGTGGGGGTGGGGCTCTGCATGGACGCTGAGCACCTGGGCAGGGCCCAAGCGTCCGCCCCAAACCTACTGTGAGCACTCACTGTTTGCTGTGTAGACGATCTAAATAAAGCATGTGTCACCCCTGCCACCGGTATGTCTCTCGTTCACATCATGTCAACATCAGGTGTAAATGGGAAATGTAAATTCAACTGAATATCAGCGTGAGGAAAATTAATCTGATGTTTTAAAAGGGCGAGTGCCTCTTTTCTATAAATGCGGACATGAACTGGATGAAGTTTAAGGACTGACAAGTTCCTTTAGGCTCTGAAAAGATCTGTTATCTCTCTCTCATCCATTTAAAAGATGATGATANGATAAAGGGCTTTTAAACTACTCTCGATTTTTAACCTTCTATGTCATTATTGCTTCGTAGTGCAGTAAGTTTTCAGACCTTTATTTTTCAGTTTTTTATTTCTATTCCATCAGTGGATTGAGAATTTAGTGCATCCATCCTCGCAGGGGACTTAAACTATAACCTTAGCCTGATTAAAATGTTCCCACCAACCACTCATGTGCGGGCACTCACACAGTTCTTGGCAATGCCTGACCGTTTGCCAAGTAAGTTCATGGTAATATTTCTATTCTAAACAATTATCTATTTGGTTTTATTTTCTAATATAAAAAATGGAGAGGGATTTTTTAGAGCTATACATCCTTTTTGTGTCCCAAATGTTTCTTTCTTTCTTTTTTTTTAAATATTTTTTATTTATTTCTAGGAGAGAGAGAGACAGCGTGAGCAGGGGAGGGTCAGAGAGAGAGGGAGTCACAGACTGAAACAGGCTCCAGGCTCTGAGCTGGCAGTCAGCACAGAGCCCGACGCGGGGCTCGAACCCACGAACCGCGGGATCATGACCTAAGCGAAAGTCGGACGCTTAACCGACTAAGCCACCCAGGTGCCCCTATTTATTTATTTCTGAGAGAGAGAGAGAGAGAGAATCCCACCAGGCTCTGCATTGTCAGCACAGAGCCGGACGCAGGGTTTAAACTCACGAACGGTGAGATCGTGACCTGAGCTGAAGTCAGATGGTTAACCGACTGAGCCACCCAGGCGCCCTGCAAGGGATCTGACATCACCCAAGAAGGAAGAGGTGACTACAAAGTTGGAAATGGTCACCCTGCCCATCCTTCCATTAGCAGAAAATGTCAGACCTGCACCACTCTATGCAGACAGGTAATACACTCTTCGTAACAAACCCGGAGGGGGAAGTTTCCATTGTGCACAGCATTTCACCTAGAACACAACCCCACTCTCCTACTGTCGGTGGCTGTTCACATGGAGGACACTGGGGTGGCGGGGAGGTCTGGGGCAAACGGTGAGCACCCTCTCAGATATTTCCAAGGGATGAACACTGAAGGGCCACCTTGAATAAAAAACAAACAGACAGAAGTTGGGAAGATGCGGCTTGACAGGGCAAGGCTACACACTACGTGGAACTCTGAACTGACCAGACCAACAGAAGAATAGATGAACCAGAGTAGATAAGTTCAAACGACCGCAGTCCTTACAGTAGCGCTGTTAGTACGCAGTTTTGGAATTTTTCACAATGTGCCTAGTTCGCATGAAACAGAAGAACGTCATCCTTACTGCTTTAGAGCATACAACCTTTTTTTTTTTTTAATAAAAGTGCCATTACCCAGCCTGATCGATCACCTTACTTATCAGATATGACCTAAAACGATTCATAGCTACTAAACAGATGAATAAAACAAAATTCCTACAGGAGCACCTGG
The DNA here is from genome assembly GCF_008692635.1 of Crocuta crocuta. Lineage (NCBI taxonomy): Eukaryota > Metazoa > Chordata > Mammalia > Carnivora > Hyaenidae > Crocuta > Crocuta crocuta. The sequence goes on from NW_027530179.1 coordinate 5,824,192, forward strand.
GTGGCTCAGTTGGTTTAATGTCTGACTCTTGATTGCGGCTCAGGTCCTGATCTCATGGTTCGTGAGATGGAGCCCCGTGCTGGGCTCTGCACTGGCGGCTTGGACCTTGCTTGGGATTCTCTCTTTCTGCCCCTCCCCTGCTCATGTGCTCTTTCTCTCTCGAAATAAATAAATACACATTAAAAAACAAAGTCCCTCCATACATGAGCATACGATAAAGCAAAGCAAGAAAGAGATCACCACAGAAAGCTGTGGTTGGGAGGGCTTGTTTTGGGNTTGTCAAATTAGTTTCCACATAACACCCAGTGCTGGGAATTTGCTTTTTAATTGTTAACTGAACAATCGTGGTTTACACATTTTTTTCCCTAAATGTGTTCTCTTACCCAATACAGAAGAGTGAAAGGCAAAAAACCCCAGAGCAATCTGATGTCAAAGTCTAAAGATGAAAGTAGTGTTGTGTCTAAAAACAAGGGTACCCCCTGAAGGGGACACCTCTCGTCTGAGCGCACGGGGGAGTGTTGTGTGGTCCCCTTGCCCACCTGTGTGAGTGCCAGGCATTGGCATCGGTGCGTTTTCATCTCCCCCTTGCCTGTGCTCCTCACAGTACCCCTTCCCTTGGGAGGACAGTCACTGTGGTTGTCCCACTGTGGGGTTGCTGCACAGTGGGCCGGCGCGGGTAGGCCCAGGGCGGTGGCAGAATCAGAATGCACGGGGCAGGGAACCTGGCCCGGCCCCCTGCAGGGGCAGAACCTCCACCAGCGGGTCTGTATGTTTGGAAAGCGGTGCCCTAGGGACCACTCTGGCTCCAGAAGCTCAGTGCTTGCTCCCGGTCTACATATTTTCAGGGCCAGACTTTGATCTGTCCAGCTCACTGCTGCATTCTGGCAGCGGGACAGGGCTGGCACCCAGTGGGCACACAGCAGACAGTTACTCAGTAAACTGGGTGGATGAATTCCACTACAGTGTTGGCCGTGGAGCTCTGTCCCTCTTCCCAGCCCACCCCCCACCCCCCAGGATCCAGCAACTCTCTCCCATTCCCCAAAACTTCAGGTTGCCCGCAGTTGACAGTCTTTTCCAGAAATAAAATTGATCACCTGTTGTGTTTCCTGAACTCTTAGAGAAGACTTGCTCTTTAAATACGTTTTCTTCACAGATAGACTGTTTAAGGATACTTTGTCGAGAACCTGGCTCTAGGAATCCTGCTAACATTGGTATACATTTTTAATTCTTTAGATCCTATGGATTATCTTTGATACCATGTAAACATACAGAAAAACCCCAACAAATCAAAATATTTTAATATGTCAACCTCCCCTTCTGGGGTTCACTTTGAAAGAAACCAATTACAACCTAGCAAGATAATATTAACCTAACAACATGCATTTACTGAATGAAGGAA
>NW_027530179.1:5825689-5863063 GCF_008692635.1 Crocuta crocuta
GGGCTCTTATGGTTGGAGAAGACACATAAGTGTGTTACCTGCCAGAGGCACTGAGGGCTAAACTTCAGGAAAGGAAGGGGCACTTTCTCTTCCATCTAAAAATGCCAAGCCTGGGGCCCCTGGGTGGCTGAGTCAGTTGAGTGTCTGACTCTTGATCTGGGCTCAGGTCATGATCCCAGGGTTGTGGGATGGAGCCCCGCGTCAGGTTCCATGCTGAGCATGGAGACTGTTTTAAGAGTCCTTCTCTTTCCCTCTGCCCCTCCTCTGCTCTCTGTGTAAAAAAAATTTTAAATTAGATAAAAGTGCCAAGCCTGCCAATGGAGCAGTTTACCCAGAGGGGTATCTTTTTCTATTTTGGCTCAGAGGGGCACTTTTTCTTAATTTGAACAAAGGCCCTGCACAGAGCAGCAGAGGCCCTGCATGGTTACCTCATGTCGCCCATGACCATGCTCCTCTGGCTATGGCTTACTGAGCCCCGGTGGGTCATTCAGACTCTCCTGGGAGTTTCAATGGTGGTGGGGAATGGACACCCAAAGGCAGTGGTTCTCAAATGCAGGTTTATAGACTGGGTGCATCCAGATCACCTGGGGAGCTTCTGAAATACCAAGTTTCTGGGTTCTATCCACAAGATTCAGAAGTCCAATGTGGGCTTAGGAATTTAAAATTCTAAAAAGCTCTCCACCTGATTCTGATGCATTGCTAAGTTCTGGAAACCGCAGCATTTGCCAGTTTGTGTTACATGCTTGGATAATAACAGGAAGCTGGCCCAAGGTGGCCATTTTGGTGGAGTGGAAGAGTGAGAGAGAACAATGAAGGGCAGGTAGAGGGCCACGCTATCTTGAAAAGGCTGAGGGAATGGCAGAAAGTCTGATTTCTGACCTTATAAGGAGCTACACTAGACTTCCTGAACATTCTCCTGTTTTGCTAAATGTGTAAGGGTGAATTTGTTTGGTTTTTAGAAACATTTTTAATGTTTATTTATTTTTGAGAGAGAGCGAGCGTGAGTGGGGGAGGGGCAGAGAGGGAGACACCGAATCCGAAGCAGGCTCCAGGCTCTGAGCTGTCGGCGCAGAGCACGATGTGGGGCTCGACCTCATGAACTGTGAGATCGTGACCTGAGCTGAAGTGGATGCTCAACCGACTGAGCCCCCCAGGGGTAGGGTGAGTTTCCGGGAGTTGCAACCCAAGGTACCTGATGTCAGCTGTGTCGGCTATGTCCACAGTGGCAGGGTACCCGCAGAGAAGGCAGCTGAAGGACACCAACATGGTTTCTGCCCTCGGGGAGTTCACCATCCAGAACTCACCCAGGCCTACCCAAACCTGGCTGGCCTACAACCTCAGCTGGGCCCTCACCCCTGTCCAGAGGCCTTTCTTTCCCCCAGCCAGCTCCTTTGCTCATTTTCCACTGAATGCTATTTCACTGTCGTCACATCTGTAAGCCAGGTGCAAATGCATTCCACTCTCTACCGCCACAGCCACACCCCTACCTGCATCCCCACCCGACCTTTCCTTTCCTCCTTTCCTTTCCTGCTTCTCTCGTTACAAAGGCAGAGGCATCCCTCCTCCTTTCTACAAAGAATCCCACCAGTGCCCTGGAATTCATGTCCATCTTCTTCCCATCAGCCTTGAAAAAATGCTCAGGCCTTTCCCGTATCTTAAAAAGAAAACGAAGTCTCTTGGCCCTACCTCCTGGAGCTATCAGTTACCTTCAGTTTTCTGACCTCCCTGGTCTACTTCAGTCTTTCTGGCTCCCGCACCTGACACTTCATGGAAACAAGTCTTACCAAGGTCAACAGCTGCCTCCTCGTTGCTAACTCCGTCAGGAACATCCCAATCCTTACCTCCACTGGCCTCTCAGTGATACTTCACTCTGTGGACCTCTGTCCTCCTGCCTGTCACATTCTCTTTTCTTAGAGTCCAGAATACTGGGCCCTATTGGTTCCTCCTCTCTGGAACCTTCTTTTTTTTTTTTTTTTTTTTTTTTAATGTTTTATTTATTTCTAGGAGAGAGAGAGAGAGAGACAGCGTGAGCAGGGGAGGGTCAGAGAGAGAGGGAGGCACAGACTCTGAAACAGGCTCCAGGCTCTGAGCTGGCAGGCAGCACAGAGCCCGACGCGGGGCTCGAACCCACGAACCGCGAGATCATGACCTAAGCGAAAGTCGGACGCTTAACCGACTAAGCCACCCAGGCGCCCCTCCTCTCTGGAACCTTCTGAGTCTCCTTTGTGGACTCTTCTTTCTGTGTCTAATCTCCTAAATAGTGAGGTGCTGTGGGGCTCTCTTCTGGCAACTTCTTCTTTATTCACACGCTACCCCTGATCCATTTCATCCATTTCTACCACTTCAGTTACAATTTCTCTGCTGGTCAGTCTCATTGGAGTTCACATTTTGGTCCCGTGCTTTGGTACAGATAGCTGTTTATCATACGGGTTGTCAGGCTTGGCAAACACATCCCACACTGAACTCATCACTTCCCTTCAAACCACAACTCCTTCTCATGCTCTCTATCTCAGTGAACTTGGTGTCACTGTCCAGAGTGTCAGCCTTATCTCTCCACTATAGGTAGTCAGTTGGGAGGTCTATCTAACCTAATTGTCTCGAAACCATTCCATCCCCACAATCTCTAGTGGCACCAAGCTGGTGTAGGGCATTGGTAGTTCATGCTTAGATTATGACACCGACTCTTAACGTGCCAGACAAGGTCCCGTATGATTTGGTCCTTGCTCACCTTTCCCACCTAAATCTGCTGCATCTCATTTGAACTTGCTTTCCTGTCTCCTCAGTATCATGGTCTCTTCTGTCCCAGGCTTTGCGCTGATGTTCTCACCACTGGAACATTTGTCACTCAGGCCCTTGCTACCTTCTGGGTAAACTCTTCCTTCCCTTAGTAGGTCTCCATCAGAAATCACTATCTTGAGGAAACCTTCCCCAACTATTCCATCTGGGTTAGAGGTGTCTTTCCTGAGCCGGGTGCTCTGGATTCCTTCTTTTTAAAAATGTTTTAATGTTTATTTATTTTTGAGAGAAAGAGAGACAGAGCATAAGTAGGGGAGGAGCATAGAGAGGGAGACACAGAATGTGAAGCAGGTTCCAGGCTCCGAGCTGTCAGCACAGAGCCCGACGCGGGGCTAAACTCACAAACTGTGAGATCATGACCTGAGCCGATGTCAGACACTCAACCGACTGAGCCACCCAGGCAGCCTGGTAAACTAGTAATCTATCAGATTACTTCTACCAGAGCATCTAAAACAGTGTGCTGTGGCTGTCAGCTTCTCTGTCTGCCTTCTGCTCTGCTACTGATTGGTGTAGTCCTGGGAGTTTGCCCAGGGCTGGCCATGGTAGGTTCTAAAATACCGTTGAAGGAAGGAAGGAAGGAAGGGAGGGAGGAAAGAAGGAAGGAAGGAAGGAAGGAAGGAAGGAAGGAAGGAAGGAAGGAAGAAAGGAAACATTTAGCACAGTAAGTGATTATGCACTTGGTGAGCAGTACGAACAGAAGGTGCAGAGAAGAGATCTGAGGACACTGGAAAAAAGTTCATTCTTTTTTAGAGGTTTTGGGTGGGGGCCTGAAGGACAGGGAGCATTCCTATCTGCTAGGAAAGCATGTGTGATGAATACCCATGTCAGTAAAGACATGGGGCTCACAATGAGTCTGGCCAGTCAGGGAGGTGGAGAGGGGTCAGCCTGGCTAAAATGGAGGGTTTCTGACAAGAGAAGCTTAACTGCTGGCCAAGGGGTTGTGGCAATTCCTGTGGCAATTGGGAATCTCAGGTCACCAAGCAAATGTTTTAGGAAGATTAATGTGGTGGAGATCTGCCTTTAGGAAGAGGCAGAAGGCAAATTAATCACCCAGATAATTGCTACACTTGTCGTGGTAGGTTCAGAATGGGCCTTGGAAATCATCTAAGCCCAGTGGTTCTCCACCCTGGTTGCTCTTTAGAATCACTTTCACTTGGGGAACTTTTGAAAAATGCTGATGCTTAGAGTCCTTTCTTCAGACCATTTAAATCAGAATTTATGGAGGAGAGGCTCAGGCATCCATATTTTTAAAAAGCTCCCCAGGCAATCTGATTGCATGGCTAGGGCTCCTCATTTTAGAGAAGTAAAAATTAGGGCTCAGAGCGTTTAAGATGCAAACTTAGATCACAGAACCCATCCCTGCCAGAGGAAGACCCACAAGTGAGCTCTGACTCCTAATCCGACTTCTGTTTTTCCCATTGCAGTCCCCCTTAAAGTCTAGTTCAGGGTAAGGGTGCGGACAAGGAGAGAAATGGGAAAGAGTACGGTATAGCCAGCTAGCAGGTACAGTCTGCCTTTCTAAGCAATTTGATCACACTCTGAACCTCTGTCTCCTACACTGTGAAGAGAAGTGTAGGAAACAGTGTAGGAAACAGTAACTACTACAGTAACTACTTGTAGCCCCAAGGTAAGGATTAGCAATAATATGGATAGCATGTACCCGTTGTTAACAATACAATCGTTATTTTTGTTACTATTGGAAAGAATAGATGTGAGACCTTCAAAGGCCAATCGGTGGGATTTAGTCACTTATTAAAAGTATAAAAGGAGAGGAAAAAACACCACCTAGATTTTGAAGACTGGGTGTCTGAAAATCCAGTGGTTCCACAGTAAGGTTGTCAGGCTGAGCTGGAGGGAAAAGGAAGCGGGGGGGGGGAGGGGGGGAGGGCTGGGTGGTCACTATGGCAACACCTGCAAGCGTGGTGGGTGCTGCCCTCGAGGAATTTACGGTCTACTAAATCTACTAGTGATCTGCGGAGATTTGGCTTAAATTAACATGTTTATTTGCATTTGATAGGCTAAACTCTTGTAAATTGCCTCCTTTAATTACTGACTTTTGACTATTAATCTGTTTACAAGAAAGTATAAATCCTGTAAATTATTCTCTGCATCAGGGATTTCAGTTGACAGGGCTCTTCGGAGAAATGGCTGATTCCAGGTTTGAGGCACGGTAATCGGAAGACGTGTCCACAGCCTCTTGGGCCATGGAATTCTCAAAGTAGATGCGGCCGTGTCAAAAGTACAGAAGCCTTCTTTAGCAGGCCTCCACTGACCACATTTAGGGCGTTTTTAGGCATCAAAAAGAATAATGAAAGCAATAGAATGCAACATTAACCACAAAAAGAATACATGATCTTTTAGAGATAGGCACTAAACTATCACAGATGAATTTGTGTCTGGATTAGCCTCACAATTATGTTGGGCAGGGGGGTGGGTGAATTTAGCTGGGGACAGATGGACAATAAAGGCCATGAGTTGGTAAGCATTGAAGCAAATTGTGCACAGGGGCTCACTGCACTATTTAGTTTACTTTTGTTCATGTTTACAGTTCCCCATACAACGTCACTCATCAGGGAAATACAAATCAAAACCACACTGAGATACCACCTCACACCGGTCAGAGTGGCTAAAATGAGCAAATCAGAGAACTCTAGATGCTGGCGAGGATGTGGAGAAACGGGCACCCTCCTACACTGTTGGTGGGAATGTAAACTGGTGCAGCCCCTCTGGAAAACAGTGTGGAGGTTCCTCAAAAAACTAACAATAGAACTCCCCTCTGACCCAGCAATAGCACTGCTAGGAATTTACCCAAGGGATACAGGAATGCTGATGCATAGGGGCACATGGACCCCAATGTTCATAGCAGCACTTTCAACAATAGCCAAATCATGGAAAGAGCCTAAGTGTTCATCAACTAACAAATGGGTCAAGAAGATGTGGTTTATCTATACAATGGAATACTACATGGCAATGAGAAAGAATGAAATCTGGCCATGTGTAGCAACACGGATGGAACTCGAGGGTGTTATGCTGAGCGAAATAAGTCAGGCAGAGAAAGACAGATACCATGTGTTTTTGCTCATATGTGGAACAGGAGAAACTTAACAGAGGACCATGGGAAGGAGAAGGGGAAAAAATAGTGAAGGAGAGGGAGGGAGGAAAATCACAAGAGACTCTTAAATACTGAGAACAAACAGGGTTGATGGGGTGGGGGAGAGGGGAAGGGAGGTGATGCGCATAGAGGAGGGCACTTGTGGGAATGAGCACTGGGTGTTATATGGAAACCAATCTGACAATAAACTATATTAAAAAACTAAAATAATAAATAAAAATAAAGTTCCCCATTATAAAAAGTTTAAAAATGAAGGGAAAACAAACAAACAAACAAACAACAACAACAAAAACACCCAAAGTGAGTTCATAGTGTTATTCAGAAAGAGAGAGAGAGAGACAGACAGAGAGAGAGAGCTCTTCTTTCTGGGAAAATCCCAGCCAATAACTATAGATAGGATAACTCAATTAGAAATCACCATTTTGCAACCACCAGTGTGATATCCAGGTGAGCTGATGGAGTCTCAAATCACTGGATGAGAGACTGGGAAAGAGGACGGTCACATGGTCCCAAAGCACCATCCTAGAGATCATTTCTGCTTTACGAAGGGAAAAAAGGTCCCTCTGAGTGCCTGGAGGAGAAAAAACCTGGCAGAAGCCACTTTCGCCAAGTGCTCACACCAATAATAGGACAACTCAACATTTCGTGTCTTTGCCAAAACGGTTTAGCCTGACTCCGATCATGAGGACACGATCAGAGAACTCCCCGCTGAGGCCACTGTACAAGACAAACGGTGTGGTTGCTGTGGACTAGACATGTGACAATAGATGACGGCAGTGCTCTCTGACTGGAGTCTGGAGTGAAACATTGTTGTAAAGGAAATTATTGGGTCAACGGGGAGAAATCTGGTACAACTGCAGTGTATTAATGTTAACTTTTTTCATTGTGATATTGTGGCTGCGTTGAAGAAGGCCCTTGTTCTTACTAAAATAGCTGGTGAAGTATTCAGGGGTAAGGGTGTTGACGTCTGAAACTTACTTTCAAGATGGTTCAGAGACAAAAGTGTGTGTCTGTGTGTGTGTGTGTGTGTGTGTGGAGGGAGAGAGAAACACACACAGATAAAGTAAATGTTGCAAAGCATAAACAATAGGTGAACCTAGGTGAATGGGTTCACTGTACCCTTACAATGTTTCTGTGGCTTTGGGAAATTTTCACAACACAAAAGGTGGGGTGGGGACTTATGTTCACTCTACAAGAAACTGGTTACATTGGTTGCCTGCAGGGAACTGGGTGGCTGGGGGTCCGAAGGAGGGAAATTTTCACTACAGAATATACCTTTCAGCACTTTTTTGGATTTTGACCAAATACATGTATTTTCTATACCACAACCAAATAAAATTTATATTTATTCTGCTCTAGAACGAACCCTTATAAGATCAAACCTTGCTAAATTAAATTTCCCCAAACAAACAAATATGGAAAGTCCCTGCTAATGGTATTGTTGTTGTTGTTAATATTTTTTTATTTAAGTAATCTCTACACCCAAAATGGGGCTCGAACTCATAACCCTGAGATCGAGAGTCACATGCTTAACAATTTGAAAACAATCGGAAAGAGTCGCATGCTCTTCTGATGGAGTCAACCAGGCGCCCCGGTGTTTTTGTTTATTCCAACATTCTAAATTATTTATTTATTTGTTTATTTNACCCAGGCGCCCCAATTCCAACATTCAATAAAATAATTTATACAGAAACTTTACACAGAAATTATAAAGTAAAAAAGAGTCACTCTAAGTGTTTCTGGATGTTCTGTGAGTTTATTTATTTTTTAAATAATTTTTTTAAATGTTTTATTTCTGAAAGAGAGAGACAGACAGTGTGAGCACGGGAGGGTCAGAGAGAGAGGGAGACACAGAATCTGAAACAGGCTCCAGGCGCTGACCTGGTTGTCAGCACAGAGCCCGACGCAGGGCTTGAACCCACAAACTGTGACATCATGACCTGAGCCTAAGTCAGACGCTTAACCGACTGAGCTGCCCAGGCGCCCCGTTCCGGGGGTTTAAATGTTAGATGACACCTCGGCGTTACTTTTCTAACTGTGCGTCCTCTGAGGCTGTGTCCTCCTTACTCCAAAATGCATGATGCAACTGACCTAGTTCCCAATACTTTTTGGCAGCAAGAGTCACAAAAAGTGACCCTGGAGCCGCCCGTGGAGGCTTCTTGTTACCTCTGGGAAACTGAAACGTTTGGGAGTCAGAGAGATTCTCCCCGTCCCCCTTTTCAAGGCATTATTTGTCACACAGGTGAAAAAAGAGAGAGATTATGTTGTAGCTGATTACATATAACTAATAACAGCAAATATAAAGCAGATCAACACATACTGATATAAAAACAATCCTCAAATTATGTAATTTGGTAAAAACACCCATGGCGTGTTGCAGGGTTAAGCAGGTGTCCGCGGTATCTGTGCCTGTATGTGTAGAGGCTATCCCTGGGACAGTAGAGAGAGGGAACCTAGGAACAGTGGCTGGCTTTCAGAGAGAGACTTGGGGACTGGCAGAAAGACTTATTTTTCACTCTCAGTTCTCTTGGAACTGTCTTAAGTTTTTATCAGTTGCATGTTTTACTTATTTTTAAAAATGCATACATATGCTTTGATAAATGCTGTCTATCATGTCTCCTGTGTGGGGCAAGTTTTTAAAACCAGAAGTAAAGTGAGAATAATCTATAATTCTACTATCCAGAGAACTGCTGTTAATGTCAAATTGCATTTCTTTCTGATGAAATTTCTGGGTGTTTTATAACACTGAGTTTTCTGTTTTCTAATTCAACATATCTCTCCCCATCATTTTTCGACAAGTGAAAACAAATAGTTTATCCAGTCTTATACATTTACTAAAAAAATTTTTTTTGCCTAATGTGGGGCTTGAACTCATGAACATGAGATCAAGAGTCATAAGCTCTACTGACTGAGCTAGCCAGGTGTCCCTCTTTATTATACATTTAAATGCACATTTTAAATATTTCAAATTAAAAAAAGTTTTTTTAATGTTTTATTTATTTCTGAGAGAGAGAGAGAGAGAGAGAGAGAGAGAGACAGCGTGAGCACAGGAGGGTCAGAGAGAGGGAGACACAGAATCTGAAACAGGCTCCAGGCTCTGAGCTAGCTGTCAGCACAGAGCCCGACACGGGGCTCAAACCCACGAACCATGAGATCATGACCTGAGCCAAAGTTGGACACTCAACCAACCGACTGAGCCACCCAGGCGCCCCTAGACATTTGGGTTTTCAGAAAACTTTTTAGCAACCAAAGTATAGAAGAGTACCTACAGCACGCTATACTTGAATAAGAAAGGAAGGTGGGGCACCGGGGTGGCTCAGTTGATTGAGCGTTTTGACTTTGGCTCAGGTCATGATCTCCCAGTTGCTGAGTCCCCCCATTTAGGGCTCACTGCTGTTGGTACAGAGCCTGTTTGAATCCTTTGTTTCCCTCTCTCTGTCCCTTCCTTACTTGCACTTTCTCTCTCTAAAATAAATTAAAACACTAAAAAAAGAAAAGAAAGGAAGGGAAATAAGAAAACACACATATCTGCTCATTTGTGTGAAAATAAATGTAGGGTAAATAACTAGAAACGAACGAGATCGGTGAATGTACAGGTGGCTGAGAACTGGCAGGAAAGGATGGAGGGGTGGGAGAAGGGTGGAGTGAGGAGCTCCAGGTACACTTTCTGAAGAGCCCTGACTTCTGGGACCATTCTAATGGGTTACACATTCAAAAGAAATTAAACAGATATAATCAATAAGTGTGGTGGGGAAAGACTCCTACAATGAATAAGTAGATTCATATTTCAAATGAACTACACCAAGGGAGGAGGGAAAAGTACTAACCCAAGTAACTTTAGAACACAGTATTTTGACTATATACCTTTAGGCTAAAGACAGAACTGTAGACTGATGCTGAAGTCTCATCAGTAGGTTTGCATTTCATGGTGGTATGGAATAGGAATTCTGAGACTATTTTCTGTGTATTCGAGGATTGAGCAAATAAGTAAATACACTGTGGAGTGGCCTTTCTTACTGCTAGAAAAGAGGAAACATGGAAGATGTTTGGAAATGGAAAAGAAAGAGAACTGAGTAATGAACCCAGTGGTCCTGGACTAGAATAGGAAGTATCAATAGGAACCCATTGCTTTTTTTGCTTTGTTTTGTTTTGTTTTTTGTTTTTTATTTATTTCTAGGAGAGAGAGAGACAGCGTGAGTAGGGGAGGGCCAGAGAGAGAGGGAGTCACAGACTGAAACAGGCTCCAGGCTCCGAGCTGGCAGTCAGCACAGAGCCTGACGCGGGGCTCGAACCCACGAACCGTGAGATCATGACCTAAGCGAAAGTCGGACGCTCAACCGACTAAGCCACCCAGGCGCCCCAGGAACCCATTGCTTTTAATACGGACTGATACATAAATAGCTACAGACGTTGGATCTCTGTAAATATATATATAATATATATATATACATACATATACAATATATTTATATATTGTATATGTAAGTCCCAGGTCAGTAGCATTGAACACGCAGTGCTCAGGCCATGGTTTCTAACTACTGTTCTCTACTAGAAGGAATGAGGCTCCTTAAATAAATGGTTGGTTCCAGGGCCGAGTCACAAAAAGATCAACACGGAACATCTTGTTTTGCCAGAAATTGAAGAAAGTGCTCAAGGCACAATGAAAATGTGTCAGAGGGACCAGCAGCCGATTTGGAGGAGTGCCCAATGGCCATCAAAGTAACTTGAGCATCAAGATAAGTGACTACAACAATTTATAACCCACTGAATAAAATAAGAACCTCTGAGTCCATACTGATAGAAACAAACCTATATATAAAGGAGGAAAAGGAAATGCTTTCTTAGAGAAGAATGCCAACAATTAATGTAGAAGAAATGATGGAATTAGAAAATCTCTATTTGGTGGCCATCACAGCAATAGCGGATTCCATAATAATGGATTCGGTCAGGAATTATCAATGGAAATTTAACGTGTGTGCAAGTTCGATGAGCGAATAGATACCTACATAGTGTCAAAGTATCTCCTAGAAGGAACTTATTAAGAAGGATTAACACCATCTTAAGCACGTGTTCAAAGTTTACACCACCGGGAATGGGACAAGTGCACATGATGACAATGTATAACTTCCGTGGCAATCCTACCAAAAATGTATGACCTGAAACTCATCATGAGGAAACGGCAGAGAAATGGGAATTGAGGGACATTCTACAAAGTAATTGGTTTGTACTCTTCAAAAATATCAGGGTCATGAAGGACAACGAAAGATGGAGAAACTGTTCCAGATTTAAAGACATGATGACAAAATTAGACTGTGATCCTGGACCATAAAAACAAAACAATATAATTTTCCCCCTTTTGCTGTAATGGGCATTCTTGGGAAGATCAACTAAATCTGGATAAGGTCTATAGATTAGGTGAAAACATTGTACTAAAGCTAATTTCTTGGTTTTGATAACTGTACTACCTACGGTTATGTAGGAAAATGTTTGATTTTAGAAAATACACACTGAAGCCCAAAGTATTTAGGGGTAAGGAGGCACCATGCCTATAACTTACTCTCAAAATTTTGTGTGTGTGTGTGTGGGGGGGGCATTGGGAGAGAAAGAGAAGGATAAAACAAAGGTAGTAAAAAGTTAACATTTGGAGAATCTTGGTGAAAGGTATATGACAATTATTTGTACTATTCTTGCAACTTTCACTGACATTATTTCAACACACACACACACACACACACACACACACACACACACTCTGATACCGAAAGTAATACACTGAATATCCTTGATAATAAATAATCTTTGTTTCCTTAGGATTCTTAGTGGAATGACTAAGTCAAAGGTATCCAGTTTTAAAACTCAAAGCTTAGAGTCAAATCCGTAAGTCTGACTCTAGAGCCCTACTCCGAACCACAATGCTATGATGGATGAAAATTTTTTAGTTAAGGGGGCGTCTGGGTGGCTCAGTCAGTTGAGTGTCTGATTCTTGATTTTGGCTCAAGTCATGATCCCAGGGTTGTGGGATCGAGCCCTGTATCAGGGCTTGTTGAGTATCAGCCTTGTTGAGTATGGAGGCTGCTTAGGATTCTCTCCCTCCCTCTGTGCCTCCCCTCCCCGTTTGCACACACACTCTCTCTCAAATTAAAAAAAAAAAAGTTTTTAGTTAGGAAGAGAAAAGGCAATCAATCACAAATTGAAAATTGTTAATGAGGGGCGCCTGGGTGGCTCAGTCAGTGAAGCTTGACTCAAGTCATAAGCTCACACACAGTTGGTGAGTTCAAGACCCACACTGGGCTCCTTGCTGATGGCGTGAAGCCTGCCTGGGATTCTGTCTCTCCTTCTCACTGTATCTCTCCTGCTCTCTCTCTCAAAATACATAAATAAACTTACAAAAAAAAAGAAAATTGTCAATGAATACATTGGGAGTTTAGGACAGAAATTGTGCCGTGAAATACACAGTCCATTTTCCCGTTCCGTTACCGTCCCGACATTCGTGCGATAGAGCAGACGTACCTGACAGAAGAACTGCTGCGGGGTTCCTGCTCCAGGGGTGTTACTGAAGGTGCTGGTCGATTTGGAAGAAGAGACTGGAAGACGATGAGGCGCACTGACTGGTACTGGAGTCCTGTTTGGCTGGGCCAGCTGCTCCCCCGTAAAGTTTGATCCTGATGCACCTGACTGAACCGCAGACCCGAGACTTGGATGGGCTGTGCTGGAGGAGCTGACGACAGGGAACCGGCTAGGTCCTGACATGCTGGTCACCGAGGGCATGGTGGTGAAGCCAGGTCTCCCTTGGGACACGCTGCTCTGCCCAGGTGACAGGTGTAGTACAGTCGGTGACGCCTGCTGCAAGGGCATCTGGCCACCAACTATCTGAGGAGAGGCATGATTGACAATCACCGGGCTTCCCGAGGCGGCAAACGTCTGCCCAGACACTAGCTGGACGGCAGCGTTCTGGTTGCTCAGCATCTGTCCAGAATAGGGCTGGTTGGTCCTGAGCATGTTGGAAGAGTTTCTGTTCAACATGACGTGCTCTGAGGCCACCTGGCCAGGGATGAGCTGAGGAGGCTGAGTCTGAAGCAGTTGCCCATTTATGGTCTGGACGTGGTGAACCGAGTTGGAACTGGCAGAAAGGCTTGTGGGTATGAGGAACTGACTTTGGGGTGTGTGAGGCTGGCCCAGGGGAGAGTGAATGACGATACTGCCCCCGGCGCTGCTCACGGCCTGCGAGGTGGCCGGTTTCCTTGTGTTCTGTTGGTTTACGATGTTCACAGACATGTGCGGACCGACGACGGAGCCCTGGGGGGAGCTGGCAGACGCAAAGGAGACCCCTTGTTGCACGTGGTGCTGTTGCACCCCCAGATTGTTCACGTTGTATGTGTGCTGCTGACCCATCTGGATGGGCTTTGGCTGGATATTAATCGGGACTTTATTTGCATTGGGTGCGAGACCCCTCTGTATGATGATGTTATGCACGGGCAGGGACGTCTGGAAGTTTGTGCTGTTGAATGGAACGGTGACAGGCTGTGCTACGGGACTGGAACTGGAGTTCCCAAACAGGGAGTTGCCGTTGGGGGTCTGTCTGTGAACCAGGAGCCCGCCGCTCACGTTTGACGGGGCTTGCTGCCCGCTGCCCTTCAATATGATCTGAGATCCGTCTAGGTTATTAATAGTCATCATGGAGGGCTGATTACCAAATGACCCGATCAGCTGTATCTGACCAGAACCACTGATCTGACTGCTATTCGACAGATGCTGGCTGGGCACGGTGATCCCCACGTGCTGCATAAAGCCATGCTGCACACCCACTGTATTGCTTGCAAATGAGGCTCCAACAGGCACGTGAGTCACCCCTATAGGCTGCAGCGTCTGACCTGAGTAATTCGAAACGTTAGAAGCCTGAGTAAAGGATGCTGATGAGGAAGGATGAAGCTGGGCTTGTGCAAACTGTTGGCTTGAACCTATACTGGCGTCCAAGTATGCCTCTTCTGCCAAGGTCTGCTCGGTGATGTTGGCCTCCTGCAGGGATTTCTGAAGAATGTCGAAAGGTTGGTCCTCACTGAGATCGGGAAGAGGAGAAGACTCAAGTTCATCTTCAAGAAACTGAAGGCTACTTGAAAGTGGCAGTCCATCACTGGGCCCTTCTCCAAGCTGGTTGCTTACAGCTTTGAGGGATGACTTAGGATCAGCATTCTAAAAAAAAAAAAATATAAGCAGTGTGTTACCTGGCATGTCTAACCTTTGAAAGAAGTTGTTAAAACAACATGATACCAGCCTTGCTTTTGGATAGAATAAAGCCTAACAGGACAGCTCTTCTAAGTGCTCAGCTTATTCTGATACTGTATTTCCTCAGGGATGATGTTTAACATTATTTCTGTGACACATTCAGTGCTCTGGTAAATTAGTTCATAGAAAATAGATAACGTAACAGGACCATACTGATGACTGCCTGGAGTTTAGCTCCATTTTTTCAGATACTGACACAGACTTTATTTTTCAGGACTGCTCCCGGTCCAGGGCTTGCGTGAGACTCGGCCCAGAGTGTGTAAGTGTCCAGGAAATAGCCGTGTCTAGTCCTTCGCACGACAGGAATCTAAGCAAGTGTTGGGAGTTCTGGGTGTTGTTCTGTTAGGGGTCCAGAAGGGATCCCAGATCCAGCCCTGTTTTTCAGGGCTTCTCAGAACGTGTCTAGGTTTAATCCCTACCATCCCAGGCGAGACTAGTCCAGACAAAAACAAGCTTCCCTCACAAGTGAGTGGTCATTTGATTTCTTAGAAGGAATCAGCATTATTATGCCGTTTTCAAAACGATTTCAGTGTTCTGTTCCACAGTAAAAGTCTGTCAACATTTTAGTCATCAAGCACCCACTTGTGTGTTAGTTTCTGTCCTCAAGGAATCCTTAGGAATGGGCTTTCCAGCCAGAGACCACACAGGCATAGGAAGAGAACTGAACATGATAAAAGAGATACACTCCACTGCCTAGCAGTTTTTCTGGGGACGTGTTGAAATTATAAAAGAAAAGATACGGAATCAACAGCTGGGGAAAACACAAATGTCCTTCACGCTATGGAACTATAACTTAAAAGTAGTTACAACAGTAAATTTCATTAAGTATTGTAAGGTCACTGAACATTTAAAAAAAGGTGAAGAAAAAAATGAAAAATGGGTCAATGAAGAATAAGAGTTCCAGCTTGCAAAAGCGTGAGGTTCAGCCCGAGCCTCGTAAGGTGTTGGGGGCTATATGATGCGAAGAACCAGGCAGAAAAGCAAAGACTAGTTCACTTGACCCTCATTCAGTCAACAGTTGAAGTGGAACAAGCATCGTGGGACTTGAGGAGTCATCCGAAAGGAAATGGGGAAAGCAAATGAAAGCAAGGAGAGGTTTTTGTTTTTGTTTTTTGTTTTTTGCGTAACAATATCGAGACAACAATGCCTATCTCCTGAATGGTCAGACACAGTTTAATATTTTTACAATGTACAAGTTAACAGACCATAGATTTAAACAGCCATATTTTTCAGGCCTTGGAAAATATTTCTACTGAAAAAAAAATTTCTACTCTACCTGACATGATGTAATAGAAATTCCCAATAAATGCATACTGAATGAGGCAGTCTGGAAAGTCAGAAGTAATACTCACATGGAAGGGGGAGAGTTGGTAAATAAAAATCATCCATGTCGAGGGACAGGCTAACTATCTACCTTATGCGCTTAATGGGACCACATGAAATTATTACTCATTCCGCATGAATTTCAAAAATGCTACTGATTTACAAGCCTTCCAGACCAGTGTTGTGACTTCAAAGCCACCCGTAGCACGCAGAGGTGTCTTGCACCCTAGGATCTGATATAATTTACACACACTCAAATACTTAAAAAAACTGTGCACTCCCAAGGGCTCTCTGGATACTATTCCGTGTTCTAGATGAAGGATTTGACGGCCTTATGATAAGTTAAACTTTACTGAGCACTGCACCAAGTCATTTCCAGGGACTAGTCAATTAATGTTAACCAACCTAGGAAGTAGTTCTATTATTCTCCTGGTTTCATAAATAGGATACTGAACACTACAGAGATTTAGTGGTATATCCAAGGTTACAGGGCTAGTAAGTGGTAGAGTGAGGATTCACACTGGGGCAGTCTGACTCTGGGCTACCATCCATGATGGAAGAAGGCACCTGATTAAAGTAAGAGAGGCTTGAATGTAGTCATCTGGACATAGTCTGCAGGCAGGACTTCCCTATTCCCCAGGCCAGATTTCTTGTCTGGATGCTCCTAGGGCTTGAGAATATGGAATCCAGAATGGGTGGCCTGCGGGAGAATCCTAGCTCTCCAACTCCTCGCTGTATAATTTTGAGCAAGTACTAACCTCTCTATGCTTTAGTTTCCTCATCCCATAAAATACAGATCATAATAGAGCCTACTTCATGGAGTTATTGTGTGGATTAATGAGGTTAATCATGCAAACCCTTGGTGCCAAGGACATACTAAATGCTCAGTAAGTTTCACTCAGTAATTTTTTTTAATTTTTTTTTTTTTTTTTTAATTTCTAGGGGAGAGAGAGAGAGCGTGAGCAGGGGAGGGTCAGAGAGAGAGGGAGTCACAGACTGAAAGAGGCTCCAGGCTCTGAGCTGGCAGTCAGCACAGAGCCCGACGCGGAGCTCAAACCCACGAACCGCGAGATCATGACCTAAGCGAAAGTCAGACGCTTAACCGACTAAGCCACCGAGGCGCCCCTCACTCAGTAATTTTTTTCTTGTTTTAAGATGAAAAGACTGAGTAAGTAATGGCAAGGAAGAATAATTTATTTAAAGCTATGTAACAAGGTCTAAAATATTCTAGTATGACTTTCTTAGGTTATAACTTAGGAACATGGCAAAGTAAATCTTGTATAGTTTATCTTAATTGACTACGTTAAAAGGAGACAATGTCAACACTGTTTGGTAGATTTCCTTCCATGTCAATTATAAGAGACAAGGTAATAACACCCATCAGGATCCAAAGGCAATGAAAGCCTCTGCTCACAAGGCATCCATGAGAGATAAACACTTGATCACTGAATGCAGTTTCCAATACTCACACTGGAGTTGGCGAAAATTGAATTTGAATTGGCTGCAGAATATCCTGCGTTAGTCAAGTCATCATTGCTCTGCAAAGGTACAAATTCAATAAAGCGATTACATCAACTGTAAAGAAGGAACAAAATTTAGATCTGTGATGTTCTAAGTATTACTTACAGATTTGTTACTAGGTCCATGTAGAAAATAGTTCAATGCTTGTGGGTCTCTGGAAAACAACAGCAAAGAAAGGAAAACAGCAAATAAATACATAACTTATATTTAGGATTCATTTTTACTAGGGTAAAAAGAAAATGACTAGGGATATTAGCCTGAGTAAATTTTTAAACAATTTTATTAGGTTGGGTTTTGTGGGTGTGTGTGTGTGTGTGTGTGTGTGTGTGTGTGTGTGTTTGTGTGTTTTTCTGTTTTTGTTTTTAGTTTACTTATTTATTTGGAGAGAGAGAGAGAGAGACAGAGAGAGAGAGAGAGGTAGAGAGAGAGAGAATCCCAAGCAGGCTCCATGCTATCAGCACAGAGCCTGATGTGGGGCTCAGTCTCATGAACCATGAGATCACAGCCTGAGCCGAAATCAAAGAGTTGGATACTTAACTGACTGAACCACCCAGGCACTCCTACTGGGTTTTTTGCTTTATTATTGATTTCCTGATGTTGTTCTGTTTCCTATTATCACTTATTTCTTTTCTTTTCTTTTTTTTCTATTATCACTTATTTCTGCCTCCTGGTATTTGTTAAAAACTAAATTTAATAAAGGATGACCTAATTATGAACTCTATCAGATCCAAATATATTTGTCCCTTTATTTGTTAATCTAACTACGTTGATTTCTATTTATTTATTTTTTTAAAGATGTTTATTTTTTTAAAAAATTTTTAATGTTTTATTATTTTTTTGAGAGAGAGACAGACAGCATGAGCAGGGGAGGGTCAGAGAGAGAGGGGGACAAAGAATCCGAAGCAGGCTCCAGGCTCTGAGCTAGCTGTCAGCACAGAGCCCGACACGGGGCTTGAACCCATGAACCATGAGATCATGACCTAAGCTGAAGTCAGACGCTTAACTGACTGAGCCACCCAGGTGCCCCTAAGAGGTTTATTTTTGAGAGAGAGAGAGAGAGATAGAGGGAGCATGCACATGAGAGCCAGGGAGGGGCGGAGGGAGACAGAGATCTGAAGTGGGATCTGAGCAGACAGGAGTGAGCCCAATGCAGGGCTCGAACTCACAAACTGTGAGATCATAACCTGAGCGAAAGTCAGATGCTTAACCAACTGAGCCACTAAGGCGCCCCTTGATTTTATTTAAAAAACCTACCCTTTTTTATTTTTAAATTTTAGGTAGTCTCTACTCCCAACGTGGGGCTTGGAACTCACAACCCTGAGATTAAGAGTCACATGCTCCACTCACTGAGCCAGCCAGGTGCTCCCAAATCCCACTCAGTTGTTTTTTTTTAAATATACTTTATTATCAAGTTGGTTTCCATATTAACACCCAGTGTTCATCCCCAAGCGCCCTTCCCACCCAGTTGTAATATGCTCACTTATCAGGTTGTTTTAGTACGGCAAACCTCACACATGTGATTTACCCTGGTTGTGGAATGGGAATCTTACCCAATAAGATCAAGGAGACACGAGTCATCATCATCATCCATGACAACTATAAAAAAGAGAGTAAGAGAACGCTGGTTAGCAGAGTAAAGCCAGTAGCATCGATGTGACAAAAATACACTCTATACTTCCCTAGATAAATAACGGTGTAATTCATGGAAACTTTTTCTTTAACTATGTGCTTTTAATGGGATTTCAAAATTTCTGTGGTTGTTCACGAGACTAAATATTCACTTTAAGTTGTTTCTATCGAACGCAAATCCTTCACTTACAAGTGCAAAAGGAATCTAGATAAATCAAAGGGAGTTAGCAGCAACCCTTCCCACACAGATTCCCCAAAGGGACCGTAGGCCAGAACAGGAACTTCCCCAGAATGGATCGTGAAAACGGGGCGGCATAGTATTTGTTTTAGAAGAGAAATCTCATGCATCCAGAGGTGTTCGAGTTTTAGGACTTGAGTATTTCCAAACATGGTGAGCAATCTGGATTTCTTGCCATGGCTTTACAGACACAGAAAAGGCGGTTCTCCCCACTTTTTGAGACAGAGGAGACACGGGAGCCCCAGGCCGGACGGCTACAGGCTTTGCCCGGCAGGTCCGGGCTTCCTTCCTCCCTGGCGGCAGCAGCACCGCCAAGGCTTCGGTTCCAAACAGTCTACATCCCATCCCTAGAATCTTTAAAGTAGGAAATCTCAACTCTCAGTTCGCCCCGGCTCCGAGCCCCAGGCAAGCTCCCTGACTCCCCAGCCACCCCCCGCATCAGGCTCAGCCAGTGCGCGGACTGTGATCGGGCTGAAATGGTAACAACTGGACAAATTCCAAGAGCAGTGCTCCCCCTTTCTCGTCCCTCCCCCGAGATCCGGTAAACTTACACTAGTGATCCGACACCTGGCAACACTGCTTCGCACCCATTTCGAGCCATGCGTGGAATAATTTACATCACGGAATGCCGGGGCCAAGAGTTCTGGAGCGGTTGGAAAGGGCAGTTGTGAACGGCAGTTGGACGGAGGAATGAAATCCTGAAGAGATGCCCAGAAGAGGGACACGCCCGAAGAAGGCAGAAGGGATCATTTCTGCTTGAATGTTTTTTTCTTGGTTAAAACTGCCATCTCCTCTCCAGCTCCCCCAGGCCTCCCACCCAATCAGTCCCAAGGCCAGACAAGTATAAAACTGGCTCCTGCCACACGGAAGGAAACTTGCTCTCCCCAGGAAGGGTCTGGAAGGGGTAAGTATCCCCCGATGGGAGACCCTCCCGTTGGGGGGATTTGTTCAGGTGCCGAACGGCCTGGGGGGCGAGGAGGAGCCTTCTGAGTGGAACTCTGGTGGAGAGGCGAGATGGTGGGTGACACGGGGGGAAGAAGAGGGGCAAGGCTGATCCAAGGGTAACCGCCAGGCTGAGGTGTGCAGAGGGCGGCAGGCGAGGTGAGATCTGCTTTGAGGCCTCAGATGTGGAGTTACTCAGGAACATGCTAGCAAGACCAGACTTCTGAGGAGTGAGAATGTCACAGCCAGGAAAAGCAGGAAAACTCTCGTTAAATAGACCCCGAGAAACCTGTGGAAGGGGCCGCCCTCAAATCCCGATACTTTATGTGGTAGAATTGCATCAGCCATAGCTCGTTACTGGGCCATGAGCGCGTCTCCCAGACATAACAATCACATGAAATAAATTAGGCAATTACGACATATCCTTAAGCCCATAAAGTGGATATGATTTATTACTATTTACAGTGTCCGCAGTTTCTGGAACAAACTCGTGAAAATGTAAGGGAAAAATAGCCCGTACCGCAACAACCTGTCCCAAGTACCCCTGCTTCCCTCACGACTTCACACCTGAACGGGCTCCCCTGGTGGAGGAGACACCCGGCGGTTGACAAACTGAGAAAGGAAGTCAGCGCCAGTCACTCTACCGAGGTGTCACCGCCGCCGGGACTTTCAAGCACCGCGAACATCTGCTACCCCTGAATTCAAAGTGACAAGCTACTCCTTGAGTGGCGTAAAGAAGAGAACACTTACACAACATCGGATGAAATTAAAAGCCATTGTGCATCCTCCCCCATCAAACCGAATGGGCTGCTCAAATACTTGACAGAATGCTCCCTGGAGGCATCTGTCCTAGTCAGTGGCATCTGTCCAACCACACAGGCCTCTGCCACTAGCCCCCAGGGGGTAGAACTCCACGAGCCTTTATAGTCAGGGGTGCCCTGAGAATTCGGCTTTTTTAAGGGCCATCCTCTTTTCTGACTTTAAAGAGTTTCAAATTAAAAGCGATGACTCTGATCCCTATGTCCCCAGCTCTGCATATTTCCAAAGCACAGTCGTCCCCTGTCTAGCCCAGGGGGGTTCCTTTCCCCAGGAGGACACATGGTCCCCCAAAGGCAATTTACCAAAGGAGAGGTGTAGAAATGGACAATTCTAAGGTGGGAAGAAAACCTGAGGATCAAAAACTAGTGTCTCAAAAGTGAAGAGTTTAGTTTTCTTTGGAAAGGTAGGCTCTCCCTTTCCTTCTGGACTTTTGCTGAGGCTCTTTTCTCCTGGAATCACTAGATGGGCCTCTGGCCACAGGTGATATTTAGAACATTCTGTGAAAGAGGAGTCCCCCTAGATCAATGGTTTAAAAACTACTTCTTGGCTCAACACACTTGAGGGAGACACATTCCTCTCAGTAACAGCAGCTTATGACAGTAGGATTTGTCACAGAGGGAAGGGGACTGTGCTTCTTACAGGATCCTGATAGGCATCCCAACAGGTCAGAAATCACTGCCCCAGACATTAGATTACCACGCTTTTAATTTTCTTATTTATTCATTTTGAGAGAGAGGGAGAGAGAGAGAATGTGTGCAAATGGAGGAGGGGCAGAGAGAGGGAGAGAGAGAGAAGTCCAAGCAGGCTCTGCACTTACAGGACAGAACCCAACGTGGGACTTGAACTCACAAACCATGAGATCATCACCTGAGCCGAAATCAAGAGTCAGACACTTAACTGACTGAGCCACCCAGGTGCCACCGATTGCCACTCTTAAAAAATTAAAGCTAGTATTAAAATTGTCCTTATCTGAGTCAATACTTTGAATAATAGCTTTTAATCAAGAGGACACAGTATAAAAGTGACATTTTAAATCAATGGGGGAAAGATGTTAGCTGTACGGAGAAAAGATGGTGGATCTATATCTTACATTTATACAAAAATAAATTCTAGATGGATCAAACAGTTAAATGGGGGCAGGGAGCAGAGGTGAACCTTAAGGTACTAGGGTAATACATGGAAGAAATAGTTTTGTTTTTTTTTTTAATAATCTTAGAGTAGGGAAAGTCTGTTGCAAGATACAGAAGTATAAAAGAAAAGATTGACAAATCTGATGTCCTAAAATTTTAAAATTCTGCATGATAAAAGTAAAAAGGTAATAAAGTCAAAGACTAAAATAATCCAAAAAACATTAAGTGGAAAAAATACTTCCAGTTCATATCACAAAGGACTTTTCTCCCTAATACACAAAGAGCGCCTATAAACAAGAAAAAGAAAAACAGGGACACTTGGGTGGCTCAGCCAGTTGAGCATCCAACTCTTGATTTTGGCTCAGGTCATGATCTCACGGTTGAGAGATTGAGCCCATGTCTGGCTCCTCACTGAGCATGGAGCCTGCTTAAGATTCTCTCTCCCCCTCTTCCTCTGCCCCTTTCCCACTCACACATACTTGCTCTCTCCCCCTACAAAACAAAATAAAAAAAAAAAAAAAGAAAGAAAAACAGCTACCCTGCAGAAAATCAAACGTATGAACAATCAGTTCATTAAAAAAGGAAAGTAGCCCCTAAACATATAAAAACAATCAACCTCATTTTGAACAAGAGAAATATAAATTAAAATTTCAATGAGATACTATTACTTATCATAAAATAAAGAGAAAAGTTTGGTAAAAGACTGTGTAGATGAGGAAGTGGGGAAACAGGAACTTTTATACTTTGCTGGTGAGAGTAAAATAAACTCCATGATCTCTAGGGAGAATAATTTAGCAATATCTTTAAAAATTTTAGGTGTACAAATTATTCTACTTAGCAAATATTTTCAGGTATTTGTCCTATAGGTATCTTGCACATGTGCATAAGAATATCCAGTGTAGCATTACTGGATTCAGCAAAAGACTGTAAAAATCTAGATGTCACAGCTATTGGGCGTCTTTTTGGGATGATGGAAGTGTTCTGGAATTAAATCACTGAACTGTACACTTTAAAAGGTGGATTTTATGGTATATAAACTATATCTTTATTTAAAATATATTTTAAAAACCCCTAGATGTCCTTAATGAGAGACACGTTAAAGCAATTATGGTTTATCCTCACAGTGGAATACTATACAGCCATTAAAAATAACAAGGTGGGGGCGCCTGTGTGGCTCAGTCAGTTAAGCATCCGACTCTTGATTCTGGCTCAGGTTGTGATCTCACGGTTTGTGGATTTGAGCGCCACATCAGGCTCTGCACTGTGTCAGTGTGGGGCGTGCTTAGGATTCTCTCTGTCCCTCTCTCTCTGCCCCTCCTCCACACCCATCCCAATAAATAAATAAACTTAAAAAATTAAGAAAAATAACAAGGCAGCTTTATGCAGACTTGGAAAGATACATGAACAAATGAAAAAGGTACAGAACGGTGTGTACATTGCAGTATGTTCAATCTTTCTTCTACCTTCTAAACTTATGCAAAATAACGATAGATTTTTAATGTCCTTCTCTACCAATTCTATCATTTGTATCATTTCTGGGTCTGTTTCTACTGATTGATTTCCCCCCCTCATTACGAGTGGTATTCTGCTTCTTTGCATGTCTGATACATTTTTTAACTGTTTATTTTTGAGAGAGAGAAAGTGTGCACATGTGAGCAGGGGAGGGGCAGAGAGAAAGGGAGGCAGAGGATCTGAAGTGGACTCTGCACTGACAGCAGAGAGCCCGATGCAGGGCTCGAACTCACGAACCATGAGATCATGACCTGAGCTAAAGTCAGATGCTTAACCAAATGAGCCCCCACAGGGTGCCTGCCTGATACATTTTTACTGGATGCCAGGTATTGTTAATTTTATGTTATTGAGTGCTGGATATTTTTGTATCCCTGTAGATATTTTTGAACTTTGTCTAGGACACAACTAAGTTCTTATTAAGTCATTTGATCCTCTTGAGGTTTGCTTTTAAGCTCTGTCAATCCTTAGGGCTAATTTTGCTCTATCCTGAGGCAGTATTCCTCATTTTATGAGGTGCCTCATTGATGTCTCATGGATTACAAGGATTTTCGTGCTCTCACAGGTGGGAACACAAACCGTTTTCTGCCCTGTGTGAGCTCTAAGCGTTTCCTCTAATCCTTCTGGGTGGTTCGCTCCCAGGACTTGGGTACTTGTCCCCCACTCCCCATGGACCAACCAGTCATCAGCTGAGGACTCTGGGGTTTTCTCCCTGGGTAGCGTTCTCCTCTCCGGTACTGTGCCCTGTGTTTTAGCCACTTTCACCTCCCAACCACATCAGCTCAACCCTGGGAGATGATGAGACTCCATCTGGGGTCCCCTTCCCTATGCTGTGGCCTGGCAACTCTCCAGACAGCAGGCTGGAGTAATTATAAATAGGGCTCACCTCATATGTTTTCCATTTCTCAGGAGTTGCCCTCCATGCTGCCTGATTTCCCGTGTCTCGAAACCACTGTTTAATATATTATATCCTATTTTTAACTTTTTTTTTTATGCAGGAAAGTAAGCACAGTCTCTGTTTCTCCATCTCAGCCCTACAACAGCCATTTTTAAGGTTTTGAAAAAAATCACTTTAGGAGAGAATGACAGTTTATATGAGTTCATTAGCACAAATTGTAAGTCAGAATATACTGAAAGGGGGAAAAGAGGAAACTAAAGCGTACAGTTTTATCCCATGCCTCCTTTTGTTTTCTACCCTGCAGAATAGCTTAGGGAGGGAGGAAAGCTGCTGCTTTAATCCCTATCTTTAATAAAGTTGGTCAGTGAGTGAAAACACTATTCATTATTCATTTAGTAAACATTAAGCACTTACTATGTGCCAGGTACTGTATTAAGGCTGGGAATATCAAATAAGCATGGCATAAAATGTAATAATAAACGTTAGCACACTTAATATTTTTGTAGGACTGCAAAAGCAATGCTGAAAAGTGAATTACCATGTTTTAGCAATGATTTTTCAATGAGAGTCATGATCAAAAAGTTATGCCATAAAATAGCCACTTACCCAGGGCAAGTAGCTGTTTATGTCAATTAAGATTTAAAGTGGGGTTTAAAAAAATTTTTTTTTTTTATTTATTTCTGAGAGAGGAGAGAGAGAGACAGGATGAACAGGGGAGGGTCAGAGAGAGAGGGAGACAAAGAATCTGAAACAGGCTCCAGGCTCTGAGCTAGCTGTCAGCACAGAGCCCGACGTGGGGCTCGAACCCAGGAAACACGAGATCATGACTTGAGCCGAAGCTGGACGCTTAACTGACTGAGCCACCCAGGTGCCCCGATATAAAGTGTTTTCTCTTTTTTTAATGTTTGTTTATTTTTGAGACACACACACACACAGTGGAAGCAGGGAAGGGACAGAGGGAGGGAGACACAGAATCTGAAGCAAGCTCCAGGCTCTGAGCTGTGAGCCAAGAGCCTGACGCGGAGCTTGAAACCCACGAGCTGTGAGATCATGACCTGAGCTGAAGCTGGACGCTTAACCAAGAGGCAACAAGGTGCCCCCCCCCTTTTTTTTAAAGCTTATTTATTTATTTTGAAGGGGAGAGAGAGAGAGTGCTAGCAGGCAGAGAGGGAGAAAGAGAATCCCAAGCAGGCTCCGCACTGTCAGCATGGAGCCCGACATGGGACTCGATCCCACAGACTGGGAGATCATGACCTGAGCCAAAATCAAGAGTTGTATGCATAACTGACTGAGCCACCCAGGCGCCCCTAATATATTCTCACTGTACTCCTTTTACTATATTGTAATAGTTATGGGCTGTTAAATTTTGTAATTGCAAGACAGTGTGAACTTTCTGCCATGGTTTCTGATTTTAAGGCACCCACTTTCTTTTGGAAGAGAGACATTCAATAATTTATCACAATGCAATGTGAGAAGTTTTGGCAGGGATTCTCAAGCTTCTTCAGGTGAAGCTCCTGGACTTTTTGTGTGAAATAATAAGACATTTTACTAGGAAAAAAACATGACTATTTTCACAATTATACCCATTTGCAATAAAAAGAAGCAATCAAACTGAACACGATGGGCACTGAGTTTTTGTTATTATTCAACAAAGAACTTTCTTCATTTTGCTGCTTTCCAGCAGCAATGAAGAGAAAATAGAAAAGACTAAGAAGTATTATTAGAAGAACTTGGAGATTAAAAAACTCCTCCATCAGAAAAGATGACCATTAAGTAGACAGTATTGGGCCTTGGTTCACCTCCTGAAATATAGAATGTGAAGGCCTTAAAGCTGCTTTAATTCCTACTTAGAATGAGGCAGGGTAGAAATAAACCTCATATATTAAGAAATCCAGTTGGCTAAACAATGTGCCCTAACATGAGGGGAAAGAGTGGCCAACCTCAGGGGGTCAGGACAAAGTCTGGCAAGGTGTACAGAGGCAAGGGACATATTGGGAAGATCACTGAATTTGGAAGCCAGAGGGCTTGTTTTGGATACTTGACATTGACTAACTCTGTGATTAACAACAAGCTTCAATCTCTCAGGGCCCATTGGTCCGTCTCTAAATGAAGTTACTAGCCACTGCTATGGTTTTTAAACTTTGTTCCCTGGTAACCTAGGGTTCTCCAAGGTGTCCAGGAGCCTTCTTGGAGGCCTAAATATTGGAGGGGGAGACATTCTGATGCTCCCACTTCTCCCCTTCAATTCTTACTTAGCTAGGAGAAAAAAGTTTGAAAACCATTGAGCTTATCCAACTCCTAGAATGCAATGGTTTTTGTGTGTTGTGAAAGAATGACCATCAATGGAGGTCAATCTGAAAATGAAAACCCAAGGATCCATACAAATCAAGAATCATGATTATTTTATCAAAGCAACAGAATACTGATATTGTTGGATAAACACATCAAACTTCTTTCAGATAAATTCCAACACAGTGATGATAACCTTAAGGTTATGGACTATAAAATCAGTAACCACACAAATCAGCATTTCTCAAGCTGGGGTCTGAGAAAATAGTCTTGGGTTGTCTCAGTTCTCAAGTTTGAGAAACATTAACAGATTCTAAAATGGTCCAGAAATATATACACTGAAGAATTTCGGGGCTCATAAAAATTGTGCTAAACGTGTTTGCTAACGGCCTCCCAAAATTTCAAGATCCACTAAGGATCAACAGACAGAAGGCCTGTGTACACCTTGACTAATGCAGAGATGGTCCTGGAGAAAAATCTTCCCAGTCCTCTCTCCGTCATCTTCTTTCAATCTCAGGAGCCAATTTTGTGCCAGGTCCCAGGTCTCAACAAAGGACGGTATGAAAAGAGCGCTGGCTGAGTCCAAAAGTCTTTGCTGCATCTAGATTCAGAGCTGAGGTGGTTCAAGAGATACCAAATTCTGAAAGTAACAAAGCCCTCCAGCAATGGGGGGTGCTCTGAACTCATTCATACTGCATAGCTTGTATGAGTATTAAGTTAGGGCTCATTACAGTGGACTAACAGACTAGGCTGACTTTCAATTTATTTTTATTTATTTTTTTAATGTTTATTTAATTTTGAGAGAGAGAGAAAAAGACAGAGTGTGAACAGGGAAGGAGCAGAGAGAGAGGGGAAACACAGAATCCGAAGCAGGCTCCAGGCTCTGAGCTATCAGCACAGAGCTGAACGCGGGGTCGAACTCACACCACGAGATCGTGACCTGAACCAAAGTCAGTCGCCCCACCGACTGAGCCATCCAGGTGCTCCGGCTGACTTCCAATTTAAATGTTACTAATAGACTATCCCCTAGAAATTAACAGTATAAGAGAATATCATAATGCTATCCTCAAAAGCAGGGATCTTGTCATATTCATCTTAATATTCCCAGCAAATAGTACACAAACAGGTATAAGAGATAATGAATAAATAAATATTCAGGGTTTAAATATAGTGTAGCTGCATTTTATGGAAAGATTGTGTTCCCAGAGAACTTGCATGATTAAAAACTCTTTAATTCTAGTTTAATTCTGACAAATTGACAAATTCCTAGAGAATACCAACACTGAAATTTTGTAATTCCTGATGGGATTTATAAATATATTACATCCTGTTAAGATTTTTTAGATATAATAATGAAATTGGGGTTATATTTTAAAAAATCATCTTTTAGAGATCCATACTGAAACAGGTGTGAGTGAACTATGATGTCTAGGATTTGCTTCAAAATAATATAGACTGAAGTTGGTTACTGAAAACATCAAGGGGGTGGCTAGGTGGCTCAGTTGGTTAAGTGTCTGACTCTTGATTTCAGCTCAGGTCATGACCTCACAGTGGGTGGGTTCGAGCCCCATGTTGGGCCCCATGCTGAAGGGAAGGAGCCTGCTTGGGATTCTTGCTCCCTCTCTCTGCCCCTCCCTCTTTCCTCAAAATAAACAAACATTTATTTTATTTTATTTTTTTTTAAATATTTTTATTTATTTCTAGGAGAGAGAGAGAGAGAGACAGCGTGAACAGGGGAGGGTCAGAGAGAGAGGGAGTCACAGACTGAAACAGGCTCCAGGCTCTGAACTGGCAGTCAGCACAGAGCCCGACGCGGGGCTCGAACCCACGAACCGCGAGATCATGACCTGAGCGAAAGTCGGACGCTTAACCGACTAAGCCACCCAGGCGCCCCAATAAACAAACATTTAAAAAATAATAATAAAATCGTGGAATCCTCATACACTAATGTAACACCATATGTTAACTACACTGGAATTAAATTTTAAATACATACAAAGAAAAAAAGCCTCAAAGGAATAAGTACACAAGAAAAAAAAAATCAAACATGGAATCCTCTTCCCCCAGCTCTGCTAGATATTCACCAGGAATCGGGGGTTACTATGGAGTTTCCTCCTTGACCCTCTGAGGTTGTCACTCTTTCCCCATGTTGTAACACATACTCAGGCCAATTTGAGGCAAGCTGGGGAAACTGTCGCTAACTACAATCAGGTTGGACTTGCACACAAGGGCCTCCGGTCAGCTCAGAGACGCAAAGTGCGGCTGCTTACTCTCCAGTTCGGTGTTTTGGTAATCTGACTGCAGAGAAATGCTGTAGGTGAAATCCTACCTGGGAGCGTATCACTTAGACCCCTTCAGTATCACTCCTTTCACGCCTTCCCGTCAAATACAGTCAGTCCTGTATTTCTCCCTACCCCTCTCCACCGTATTTACTCATATTTACGTTCAAATGTCAGCAGAGCTTTGTGTCTATTCACCGATGAACCTCAGCATCCAGAATAGCACCTGGCACATAATAGGACCTCAATAAACATATTTTTCTCTTTCTTACCCCCAGCTTTATTGAGATCTAATTGACAAGTAAGACAGTATAAGTTTAAGGTACACAGTGTGTGGATCTGATACATGTGTATACTGTGAAATGATGACCACAATAAGGTTCGTTAACAGTTCCATCATCTCACATACTTGCCAATTTTTTTTTTTTTTTTTGGTGCAGTGAGAAAATTTAAAATCTACGCTCTTAACAAATTTCAAGTATATAATACACTCCAGTCATCCTGTTATACATAAGATCCCCAGAACTTATTAATCTTTTTTTTAAAGTTTATTTATTTATTTTGAGAGAGAGAGAGAGAGAGAGAGAGAGAATCCCAAGCTCCACCTGTCAGTGTGGAGCCCAATATGGGGCTCGAGCTCATGAACCGCAAGATCATGACCTGAGCTGAAATCAAGAGCTGGATGCTCAACCAACTGAGCCACCCAGGCGAGTGCGCGTGTGCACACACACACACGCTTTTTTTTTTTTTTTTTTTTTTTAGAACTTATTCATCTTCTAACCGAAAGTTTGTACCCTTTGACCAACATCTCCCCATTTCCCAAACCCAGCCTCTGGCAACCACCAATCGAGTCTGTTTCTGCAAGTCCAACTTTTTTAGATGTTGCATATAAGTGAGATCATATAGTATTTGACTATCTCTGTGTGACTTATTTCACTTAGTTTATGCTATGCTCTCAATCAATGTTCATCCAGGCTGTCACAAATGGCAGGGTTTCTTTCTTTCTTATAGTTGAGTAATATTCCAGTGTAGGCATGTGTGTGTGTATGTTTAAAACCATTTCTTTATCCACTTATCCATGGGCAGACACTTAGACTGTTTTCATATCTTGGCTATAGTGAATAATGCTGCAGTTAACAGGGGGTGAAGATACCTCTTTGAGACAGTGATTTCATTTCCTTCAGCTATGTATCTGAAACTGGGATTCCTGGATCATATGGTGGCTCTATTTAAAAATTTTTGAGCACCTTGCATACTGCTTTCCATACTGGTTGCACCAACTTATGTTTCTAGCAACAGTGCATTAGGCTTCCATTTTGTCCACATCCTTGCCGAACTCTCTTG
Organism: Crocuta crocuta; assembly: GCF_008692635.1. NCBI lineage: Eukaryota > Metazoa > Chordata > Mammalia > Carnivora > Hyaenidae > Crocuta > Crocuta crocuta. The sequence continues at coordinate 5,855,802 of NW_027530179.1, forward strand.
TCTTTTTGCCATTCTAGCAGGTATCAGGTGATATCTTATTGCTGTTAGTGAACATTTTTCTTTCCTTTTTTTAAAAAAATTTTTTAAAATGTTTTATTTATTTCTGAGAGACAGAGACACAGCGTGAGCAAGGGAGTGTCAGAGAGAGAGGGAGACACGGAATCTGAAACAGGCTCCAGGCTCTGAGCTAGCTGTCAGCACAGAGCCTGATGCGGGGCTTGAGCCCACGAACCGCGAGATTGTGACCTGAGCCAAAATCGGATGCTTAACTTACTGAGCCACCCAGGCGCCCCAGTGAACATTTTTCTAAATGAATCTATCATCCTTTCCAAGTATATTGGCCACAAGATGGCAAGACCTCCCACAGCATCAGGCAACCCGGGCCTTTCCCTTGAAACCTACTTCAGTTTTCCAGAAAGTATGCTTTTTCGATGACCAGGTTCTTCCTACGGGAGAACAATCTAAAGTGGAAAAGAATTCTATTTAAGCCTAGACTGCACTTGGGGCACCTGGGTGGCTTAGTTGGTTAAGCGTTCAACTTTCGCTTAGGTCATGATCTCGCCGTTTGTGGGTTTGGGCCCCGCGTCGGGCTCTGTGCTGAGTGCCAGCTCAGAGCCTGGAGCCTGTTTCAGTCTGTGACTCCCTCTCTCTCTGACCCTCCCGTGCTCACAGTGTCCCTCTCTCTCTCCTAGAAATAAATAAAACATTTAAAAAATATATTAAAAAAAAAGCCTAGACTGCACAATGGGGCTAAAGTCATCTCCTGCTACTCCCCTACCCGTTATTCTAGCCAAAGTGCTACTCTTTTGTCCCCAAACACAATGTGCACCCCCCCCAACCCTTGTCCAGGTGACAATTTTCTTACCTGGAATGCTCTTCTTGGTCTTCTATATTTACTCAAATTCCATCTGTAATTCAAACTTTAGCTTGAATCTACCTCTGTGAACCCTTCTCTGACAACCTTGGGCTGCCCTTAGGATTCTCTACCTAGAATTCTAATAGTAACAACCATGTCTTTTGACATTGATCAGACATTGCTCTCTATGATTATCTTCACTATGCCTATCTTTTATTCTCAACTAAAGCGCAGCCCAAATTTATATAAAAAGAGTCTAGGGTGCTTTGAGAGTACTGATGAAGAGCAGTTAAGACACCCATCCCATAGGCGCCTGGGTGGCTCAGATGGTTAAGCATCCGACTTTGGCTCAGGTCATGATCTTATCCACAGTTTGTGGGTTCAAGCCCTGCATCAGGCTCTGTGCTGACAGCTCGGAGCCTAGAGCTTGCTTCGGATTCCATCTCTCTCTCTGCCTCTCCTCTGCTCATGCTCTGTCTCTCTCTATATCAGAAATAAATAATAAAAACAAAAAAATTAAAAGAAAAAGAAAAAGAAAAGACACGCATCCCAAAGCTGTGTTGTTTTTTTGGCATCAGTGAATTGGAAATACTGGCTCATTACAGTAGATTCTAGTCTCATTTTTTTTTCTAAGCATACATTTCCCCACAAAGAGAAATTTATTGAGGGCACTGGCTTACTTCCCTTTCAAAAGACCAAATGCAACCAAATGAAGTGAACATAACCTCAAGATTTTAGTGTCTTCATAATGTAACAAAATATGAAGCTTAGAACTGGATCACTTGGCCCTTTCTCTGGTCTCCTCCCTGTTCAAAATGCTTGCGTCTCTTCATAGCCAGCATGCTCTTGGATCTGCAGTTGGGCTCATTCAAGCCTCAGCATGATCTTCTTTTGTGGTTTTAGCCTTTTTCCGGAAAATCGGCTTAGTTTGCCCACTGTAGCCACTCTGCTTCCTGTCATAATGCTGCGTTCCCTGGACATAAAGAGGATCTTTCCCTTAATCTTGTACCGGGTCACTTTGTGGGGTTGGTGCCTGCCACACTTCTTGAAGAAAGCATGGTGGGTTTTAGGAACGTTCACCATCACTGCGAGAACGCTACTGGCACAGAAAGAAAAAGTTCTAGCCTCATTTTGAAGCTCTACCCATCCTGCTCTCCCTGTAAGGAAGGACCCCTTGGTTCTTTGCCATCTTGACCATGTCCCCCAAACTGTCACATCGCTTTTTAAATTCTTTGGCTTTGCACTTATCTTTTTGAGAAGAGAAAAAGACCTTCCTATCCACATCTAAGTGGCCAACTGACGATGCCTGCTTATTTTTCAAGGCTTTGAGTAAAATTATACTATCTTTATTTCTTTTTCTTAAATCCCCAAGCAAAATTAATTGTTTACTTATTTGTATCCCCAGAGCATGTCTGACATGTTACTAGCATCTGACAGGTGTGTGACAAAACTTTGTTTTTCTGGTTCCCTTGTTCATTTACAAGTTCCATGAAAGCTGGGGCAGTTTCTTTCCATCTCTGTATTCTCTGAGTTTAGTGCAATGGCTGATATAAATGTGCTTAGTAAATGTCTTTTACTTTATTGAATTACTTTACTAAGATTTTGGTCTAAAAACCTAACTTTTCTAGGGGTGATGTCAGTTCCTTGTTATTTAATTGCCAAAAAGACATAGCTAGGCTACCCATGAGCACTTCTGCACATCATAAAGCACAGGATTTGGGATGCGGGCCCGGGCATCCATTGCCCAGGATCTACTGGCTTATGCTGGGCCCTTATGTATCGAGCCAGGCATTCCTGCTGCGTAGAAAAAGCCGTGAGAAGTCAACTGACTCCCCATCTCTGCTCCAGATTGGATGACTCAATCTCTGAGGCATAAGGAAGAGTCATTTTTTAAGATTCATACGAAGGATTGTATATCTTTCCGTAAGGATCTATTTAGTATTAAATAAACTTCTCTAAACAGGGATTTGTGCACTACACATAAACAGAGTAATTCCTTGGAGTCCCCATATCTTTAGCACAGTAATTTATTATATTAATAATAGTTGGTTCCTTCAAAGACTCAGAAGTAAAAGTCTAAGTTGAAGAGTCTCTGACATAGCCATGCATGGTTTTTTGAGGGCACCAACGGTAGAGCTTACAGAAAAGAAAAACAACTCAATGATATAGGGACAAAACAGATGCCCCCCCAAAATGTTACGATTTACTGTGTTTTAAAAGAGACTGAACGTTTTAACAACTATGGAAAATAACATACAGGAAATGATCGAGAAGTGATACAAAGAAATGCTGCTAGGGGACCCCTGGGGGCTCAGTCAGTTAAGTGTTCCACTTGTGATTCTGGCTCTCAGGTCATGATCTCACGGTTTGTGGGATCAAACCCGTGTCCGGGTTCTCTCTCTCCCTCTCTCTGTGTGTCTTCCCCGCTCATGTGCATACTCTCTCTCTCAAAATAGATTAACATAAAAAAATGCTGCTAGCCTGATTGTTATTAAATATTAAGTGAAATTGAAACCGTCTTTGCGATAAATCATGGTGCTTCAGTACATAGAATAATGCATGTTAAAAAGATAAGTCAGTTCTCTTCAGTTACACTACTGTTTCAGTTAAAGAATTCTTGTAGTTTACTTCCAAATAAAAGGTGAATTTCTGTTTCAATCATTGACTGCCACGCTTATTACTTTCTTCCACTAAAAACAGTCATTTAGGGCCTTAGCTCCAACAAGCTGACTTAGCAAAAGAAGCAATGCCAACATTGAAACTAACCACCCAGAAAGATGAATGAGTATCAACCAACAACACATTAGCAAAAATTTCAGAAACAGGCATTAACAAGGTAATGTTACAAAATGTTACAAAGGTAAGTCTTACATCCTCCCCATAAACGCAAAATACTTGAATATTAAAATTTTTTTAATATTTATTTTTGAGAGAGCACAAGCAGGGGAAGGACAGAGAGAGAGGGAGACACAGAATCTGAAGCAGACTCCAGGCTCAGGGCTGTCAGCACAGAGCCGGACGTGGGGCTTGAACAAACAGACTGAGAGATCATGACCTGGGCCGAAGTCGAAAGCTTAGCCAACTGATCCACTCAGGCGCCCCAACAAAATACTTGAATATTAAGTAGAAACTGCATTGACGTATTCTTGACTTCTGGTTTTATTCAGAAGAATATGATATCTTGGGGAGCCTAGGTGGCTCAGTTGGTTAAGTGCTCGAGTCTTGATTTTGGCTCAGGACATCGTCTCACAGTTTGTGAGTTCAAGCCCTACATCAGGCTCTGCACTGTCAGCTCAGATTCTCTCCCTCTCTGCCCCTCCCCTGCTTGCGCACACACTCTCTCTCTCCCTCTCTTTCTCAAAATAAATAAACTTAAAATTTTTAAAGCTTTATTTATGTCAGTAATTTCTACACCCAATGTGGGGCTTGAACTCATGACCCCGCGATCAAGAGATGCATGCTCTTCCTACTGAGCTAGCCAGGTGCCCCATCTGTCAGAGAACATTTTAAATGCAATAAAAGTAAAAACCCTACCAATGTGACTGTTTCTACTTTTAATAACAATGGGTATTATTGTACAGTCAAAACAAATAGTAAAGAAGACTGCTGTTTGCATTCCGATCTACAGTCAAGAATTCACTAAAATACAGCGTGGTAATAATTAAGCCATTAAAGTAAAACCTGCAGAATCTTTCTCTATGTTTCCTCAAATATAATAGGATGCCATTGCTATCCATTGGTGTAGTTTGTAGGTATTGTTGTTGTTATGTATGTAACTGCTTTTAAAACATACTTTGAAATGCCAGTAATTACAAGCAAAAAATATTTTTTATTAGCAATCTGGTTAAAGTTATTTTGCAAACTCTTGAGTCTCATTGCTCTCTCTCAATGAGTAACATTCAAAGTATTTTGGTTTCATGGTATGTTCCAAGAAAAACAAGCCCTATAAAAACAGCTAACAATATTTAACAAACAAAATTCCATTTTACTAAGTCAATGATGTTAACCAAGGAAGAGATGCCCAGGGTCCCTTTTTGTAAAAGTGGACTCACAAGGGAGATGTGTGCACAAAATCAATTATTTAAGGAGAAGAAAATGAGAGAGACTTTTTTTTAAGCTTAAAAATGATTTAAGGGGCACCTGGTAGAGCATGCGATGCTTGACCTCAGGGTTGTGAGTTCAAGTCCCATGTTGGGTGTGGAGCCTAATTAAAAAATAATGAAAACACCAAAACTGAACAAATATTTTTTAAGAAGGATTTAAGACAGAATATGAAGAAAAATACATATACCATATTACTCCAAGAAAGATTTCCATTTCTACAAAAATGTTTAGAGGCTGAATTAGGGGCGCCTTGGTGACTCAGTCAGTTAAGGCCTGTGACTTCGGCTGAGGTCATGATCTCACAGTTCCTGAGTTTGAGCCCCAAATGGGGCTCTCTGTTGTGAGAACAAACCTGCTTCAGGATCCTTACCTCCCTCTCCCTCTGCCCTTCCCCCACTTCCTCCTCTCTCTCTCTCTCTCTCTCTCTCAAAAATAAACATTAAAAAAATTTTTTTAAGAAGCCAAATTAATCTCATTTTTCTATACTCCATTTAAGAGACATAAACTTCTATCTAGTGTGAACTCTTTCACAAACCCTAAGAAATGCCATGAGAAGAGAATTTATATTTGTACTTGTTTCTATCAAAAGACCACAAGGAACAAAGTTTCCGCTGGAGAAGATGAGAAAGTTCTGGCGAAAGATGATGGGGATGGTTGCACAACAATGGGAACTACACTTGAAATAAAGCATCTACGAATATTCTTACTAAAAACAAAACCCCCCCACAAAACCCACAAGACCGTAACTAGTGGTCCATAACTAGTTGTAGATCTCTTGTCAAAAAAATATTTTTATTTTTGGAAAAAGCATTCTCCATGCTGGCAGCTTCAGGACAGAGGCTCCCTGAAGGGAGATGAAGGATCCAAGACTCATCAGTGAAAATTAACCCTAGCAAGCAACGGTATGAAAGAAGTTGAAGCACTTTAACCCACAGCTACTGACAGGGACCAGATGTGGCTGTGGGAAGTAATCCCCCAAAGGAGGGAAGAGGTTTCTTGACCCTTTGTGGGCCTTCTGGCTGTCTGGTGAAGCCTACGGATCCCTTTCCAGAGTAATACTTCAAGGTTCATAATATATGTAAGGATTTAAAAACGCATTTATTTAAAAAATAAAAATAAAAAATACATTTATAAAAATACTTAAAAATTGTGATATAGTTATATTTATGATCCTTCATCAATGCAGTCCTACAAGATTTGGTGGTGAGTCTAGTAACTACTATCTTTTGGAAGATAGTCATGTTTTCAGTTACCTGCAAATGTACTGGGACAAAAAAAATTTCTCCTAGTAACAAATTTCCAGGCATTGTTAATTCATAGTTTGTGTGGCCTTCGTTCATAGATTTAGCAAATGATCAATTGCAACTGGAGTCTAGAGAAAGTAACATGCAATTTTCTTCATATCCAAGTTCATGGTCTCCCCTCCCTAAACTTCTACCCACAGATCCTTTAGGGGTCAGTCCATAGAGCCTGTGCACACTGCTAGGGCCCAGAGCACTTGTTCGACATGTGAAGTGAATAAACTCAATCCAGTAACAAACACAATGGGATTCTAAACATCTGAATACCGTCCACAAGCTATTTTTATACTTGCTAAGCACAGACTGGTCATTTCTAAACTCTGTTTGATGTGATTTTTGCAATGCAAAGATGTTGAAAGGTGCTGCCAGTTATATAGGATGGTGGCAGCAAGCTGGCAATTCAACCACGCAGAGAGGACACTCCAGCATCACCAAAGTTATCAAAAACTTCCCTGAGTAAGGAAGGTCAAGTAAAGCTAATTTTTTGTATGCTTAGGGGGAAGAGCAACAGAAATGCATTTTATAACGTATAGTCCCAAGACTGCAGGGGAAAAGCTCATGAAAATTCTCAGCCTTGGACCAGAGCAAAACACAAAGGCAAATTTCATGATAAACATGCAGCGGTCTTTTCCGGTAAGCTTAGTCAAAATCCACATTGTCATTCTCCCAACATCCAAAGAGGAAAACAGTTATGTAAATAAGTCACGTACTTTCCTAGTTTTTATATGAGTGCTTAGAATTGAATGACCTCCGAATTAACACCTTTTTCTATACTCACTTTTTTTTTTTTTTTAAGAGAGAGCTCCAGTCAGGGAGGGGGCAGAGGGAGAGATGGTGAGAATCTTAAGTGGGCTCCATGCTCAAAGTGGGACTCAATCCCACAAACCTGGGGTCATGACCTGGGCCAAAATCAAGAGTCAGGAAAGCCCAATCAACTGAGCCACCCGGGTGCCCGAAAATATATGTATATTCTTTTTTTTTTTTTTTGAGAGAGAGTACTT
>NW_027530179.1:5863095-5887564 GCF_008692635.1 Crocuta crocuta
GAAGATAGTCGGGAAGAGGGAGAGAGGGAGGGAGAGAGAATCCTAAGAGGTTCCATGCCCAGTGTGGAGCCCAGCATGGGGCTTGATCCCACAACCATGAGATCACAACCTGAGCCGAAATCAAGGGTCAGATGCTCAACCAACTGAGTCATCCAGGCACCCCTTACTCACTTCTGAGCTAACAGATTACTGTACCCTCAAATAAGGGAGTCAAGTGACTCACAGACAGCTTCTATGGTCTAAGAATAAAACATTTTTAAGGCCAACTCACTGTAATTTTTTTAAAAATATTTTTATTTCTAGGAGAGAGAGAGAGACAGCGTGAGCAGGGGAGGGTCAGAGAGAGAGGGAGTCACAGAATCTGAAACAGGCTCCAGGCTCTGAGCTGGCAGTCAGCACAGAGCCCGACGCGGGGCTCGAACCCACGAACTGCGAGATCATGACCTAAGCAAAAGTCGGACGCTTAACCGACTAAGCCACCCAGGTGCCCCTGTAATTTTTTTTTTTTTAACTTAAAACCACATCATTCTCAAGGTGGCAGTCACATGTACCAGAATTGAGTGATGTTAGGGGAAACTTTATAACTGATTTAGAACACAGTCCCATCTTCTAAGACATTTGTGCCTACAACACAACCCTTTTCCTTAGGAAAAAGATAAAAACTTTTCACTTAGGTTGACCTTATATTACTTCTGGGTTATTTAAAATAGGACAGACCTGCCCAAATAGACATTTTTCCAAAGAAGACATATAGATGGTCAATGGACACATGAAAAGATGCTCGACATCACTCATCATCAGGGAGATGCAACTCATAATCACAATGAGACAGGACTTCTGCAAGTCAGAATGCTAGTTTCAAAAAAGACAAGAAATAAGTGTTGGCAAGGGAGAGAAAAGAAAACCCTCACAAACTGTTTGTAGGAATGTGACTTGGTATAACCCCTAAGGAAAACAGTATGGAGGTTCCTCAAAAAAGTAAAAATAGAAATACCACACAATCCAGTAATTTCACTACTGGGTATTTACCTAAAGAAAATGAAAACATTAATTGGAAAAGGTATATGTACCCCTATGTTTATTGCAGCATTATCTGCAATGGCCAAGATAAGAAGCAACCCAAGTGCTCACGGACAGATGAAGATATAGTGTATATATATATATACATACACCACACACATATATATATATATACACACATATATACGTACACATACATACACACACATACACACATATGTACACTTTATTTGTGTGAGAGATCGAGAGTCAGAGCCTGAGCAGGGAAAGGGCAGAGAGAGAGGGAGACACAGAATCTGAAGCAGGATCCAGGCTCTGAGCTAGCTGTCAGCACAGAGCCCAACGCGGGGCTTGAACCCACAGACCATGAGATCCTGACCTGAGCCGAAGTCGGATGCCTAACCAACTGAACCATCAGGCACCCTAAAGATGTGATCTATAAATACACACACACTGGAATATTACTCAGCCATAAAAGAATAAAAAAAGAGATCCTGCTATTTGTGACAACAACATGGATGCACCTAGAGGGTATTATCCTAAATGAAACATGTCACACAAAGAGAAATACCATATGATTTCACTTATATTTGGAATCTAAAAAAACAAACAAACAATAAACCAGAAACAGATCCATGAATACAGAGAACAAAGTGGTTGCTGCCAGAGGGGCAAGGGTTGGGTGGAAAGACAAAATGGGTGAAGGAGGGTGGGAGAATACAGGCTTCTAGATTGTATAATGAAGAAGTCACGGGGGTAAAAGATACAGCATAGGGAATATAGCCAATGGCACTGTGATAGTGTTGCATGGTGACAAACGGCAGCTACACTGCGGTGAGCATAGCATCATGAATAGAGTTTGGAATCACGATGTCGTACACCTGAAACTAATGCAACACTGTGTGTCAATTATACTTCAATTAAAACAGGTAAGACACACAGTTCTATTCTTGCCATTATTCAGTATCATTCTTTTGGACAAATTAGAATAATTTTTTTCTTGCTTCATTATGTCTTCAAAGTCGTGCCTAAAGAACAACCTAGTGGGGTGCCTGGGTGGCTCAGTCGGTTAAGTGTCCGATTTCGGCTCAGGTCATGATCTTACGGTTCGTGGGTTCAAGCCCCACATCAGGCTCTGTGCTGACAGCTCGCTCAGAGCCGGAGCCTGTTTCAGATTCTGTATCTCCCTCTCTCTCTGACCCTCCCATGCTCTCTCTCCTCCTCTCTCAGAAATAAATAAAACATTAAAAAAAAAAAAAAAAGAACACCCTGGTTCCCTCTCTAAATATTTAAGTTCTTAGATTTTGCCTCACTGAGTAAAATTATTCCCCAATGAAGATTTGTCATTATTTAACTTTCTCTTAAACTTCTAATGATAGTTTGCAACTTTTGTTAATGATTCTCTTAACACCATATGCTTTTTCTTTATTATTAATGTTTATTTATTTTTGAGAAGCAGTGAGAGACAGAGCATAAGGAAGGGAGTGGCAGAGAGAGAAGGAGACACAGAACGCAATATAGGCTCCAGGCTCTGAGCTGTCAGCACAGAGCCCAATGCAGGGTTCAAACCCACAGACCGTGTGATCATGACCTGAGCCAAAGTTGGAAGTTCAACCGATTGGGCCACCCAGGCGCCCCTATATACTTTTTCTTTAAGAATGCACATTAAGGTAGCATGATATATTAAGCAGTACCATTATAATTACCATACTAATGATAATGAGGACTGGATTCAACAATTACTTATTTATTAGGTAAGTCTGTCCTGCAGGGCTAAACAAACATAATAATATGTCCCAGCTTTCGAGTAGCTGGTAATCTTATTAGAAACGCAAGACCTACATCTGAAATAATTTTCCAAATTACAGAAAGCATTATCAATATGCAAGAAAATAAACATATACTTGCATGGGTGTTTACAGTAAAATTAAGTCCCTTTTACTATTAGTTGATATATCAAGGCACATGAGATAATAAAAATTGTAGTATCAGCTAACATTTACTACCTGCCTTCCCTCTGCCGGGCATTTCACACAGTTCTAACCCTTCTACCACAGTCCTGCCTGGCATGCACTATTATCCCTCTTTTCACAGAGAACATAAGATGCTTGCCCAACACTGCAGAGGTTGTAAGTAGCAAGACAGAGGTTTGAACTCAAATCTCTAATTCCCAAGAGATGCTGCCTCTCATCTCTGTGGGTGGAAACATGATTTTTGGAAGGTTCGATTTCCAGAAATGTTTCCCATACCAAAAGATAGCAATTGAGAATCTTAACATTTCCTCCCATGGCAAAAAAACCTCACTATTCTATCAATGAAAATTCTACAATTTTTTAAAGTTTATTGATTTACGAGACAGAGAGAGAGAGAGAGAGAAAGAGAGAGAGCACACAAGCAGGGGAGGGGCAGGGAGAGAGAGAAAGGCATAGAATCTAAGGCAGGCTCCAGGCTCTGAGCGGTCAGCACAGAGCCCAATACGGGGCTCAAACTCACTAACTGTGAGATCATGACCTGAGCCGAAGTCGGACACTTAACCAGTTGAGCCACCCAGGCACCCTGAAAATTCTACAATTTTAAGTCAACTAGTTCTACGGTATTTTTGCTGAGAAACGTGAAGCATATTATTTTAAACCTATCGTTATAAAAAGGTATACATTAGTAGGGAGAAATATATTGGCCCTGGCCTATAAAAAGGAGCTTTGGGAACACGGGTTGAGAGTAGTATTTTACAATATTTTCCATGTAGGGCTGTAGGTAAAGGAGTCCTTTAAACAAAAAAGGATGGCAGGATTCCATAATGAAACAACTTTGGGAAATACTATGTATTATATATATATACACACACATATATATATTTCCTTGTAATTCATAATGCATATCAGACCTCTTGTTTTTTAAAACTCAATGTTTCATATGTTGCCTTTGTCACAGAGCCCTCCTTTCTCACCCAACTCCACCCTAACACCTATTAATTCCCGGAAGGTCTAGAGTAGCTCAGCTATCTAACAGAATTATGAGTCACAAGTGAGAGCCACATATGATTTAAAATTTACTAGTAGCCAAAATTTGAAGTATAATTAATTTTAATATATTTGGTCCATAATACAAAAAATATTTTGACTAAATAAAAAATATTAATATAAATAATATTAACAAAATATTTTAATTTAATACTTAATCATGCCAACATGTAGTTAATATAAAACAAATTAGATATTTTACATCCTTTTTTTTTCATACAAAGTCTTTAAAATCTGGTGTGGACTTTACACTTAACAGCACATTACAGCTAGTGCTAGTCCCATGGTTCAAGTGCTAATAGCCATATATGGCTAGTGGCCACCATATTGGACAGCCTTGATCTAAAGACTTCTATAGAATTTAGTTTAGGTAAAACACTGGATTGGAGGGACATTTCCCCCTTGTTAGCTCTCGTGGATAGCCACACAGTGGAAATCTTTAAGAATTAAGAACAGCTGAAGTAAAGAAGTCAAACTTTCACTTTTTGCAGATGACATGATACTCTATGTGGAAAACATGAAAGACTCCACCAAAAGACTCCTAGAACGGATCCATGACTTCAGGAAAGTCGCTGGGTACAAAATCAATGTACAGAAATTGGTTGCATTTCTATATACCAATAATGAAGCAACAGAAAGAGAAATAAAGAAACTGATCCCATTTACAATTGCATCAAGAATCATAAAATACCTAGCAATAAACCTAGCCAAAGATGTAAAAGATTTGTATACTGAAAACTATAGAAAGTTTATGAAGGAAATTGAAGAAGACACAAAGAAATGGAAAAACATTCCATGCTCATGGATTGGAAGAATAAATAGTATTCAAATGTCAATTCTTCCCAAAGCAATCTATGCATTCAATGCAATCTTAATCAAAATTGCACCAGAATTCTTCTCAAAGCTAGAACAAACAATCCTAAAAGCAGTATTGAACCACAAAAGGCCCTGAATAGCCAAAGTAATACTGAAGAAGAAAACCAAAACGGGAGGCATCACAGTCCCAGACTTTAGCCTCTGTTACAAAGCTGTAATTATCAAGACAGTATGGTATTAGCATAAAAACAGACACATAGACCAGTGCAATAGAATAGAGAACCCAGAACTGTACCCACAAATGTATGGCCAACTAATCTTTGACAAAGCAGGAAAGAGTATCCAATAGAAAAAAGTCTCTTTAGCAAACGGTGCTGGGAGAACTGGACAGCAACATGCAGAAGAATGAAACCAGACCAGTTTCTCACACCATACACAAAAATAAACTCAAAATGGATGAAAGACCTGAATGTGAGACAGGAAACCATCAAAACCCTAGAGGAGAAAGCAGGCAACAACCTCTTTGACCTCAGCTGCAGCAATTTCTTACTCGACACATCTCCAAAGGCAAGGGAATTAAAAGCAAAAATGAACTATTGGGACCTCATCAAGATAAAAAGCTTTTGTACTGCAAAGGAAACAATCAACAAAACTAAAAGGCAACTGATGGAATAGGAAAAGATACTTGGAAATGACATATCAGATGAAGGGCTAGCGTCCAAAATCTATAAAGAACTCACCAAACTCCATACCCGAAAAACAAAGAATCCAGTGAAGAAATGGGCAGAAGACATGAATAGACACTTTTTTTTTTTTTTTTTATTTCTAGGAGAGAGAGAGAGAGACAGNGCTGGACACTTAACTGAGCCACCCAGGTGCCCCACCTCAAAAAAATTTAAAGTAGAACTTCCCTATGACCCAGCAATAGCACTGCTAGGAATTTACCCAAGGGATACAGGAGTACTGATGCATAGTGGCACACGTACCCTAATGTTTATAGCCGTGCTTTCAACAATAGCCGAATTATGGAAAGAGCCTAAATGTCTATCAACTGATGAATGGATAGAGAAGATGTGGAATACAATGGAATACTACTTGGCAATGAGAAGGAATAAAATCATGCCATTTGCAGCAATGTGGATGGAACTGGAGGGTATTATGCTAAGTGAAATAAGTCAGTCAGAGAAAGATACATGTTTTCACTCATATGTGGATCTTGAGAAACTTAACAGAAGACCATGGGGGAAGGGAAGGGGAAAAAGTAGTTACAAACAGAAAGGGAGGGAGGCAAACCATAAGAGACTCTTAATACACAGAACAAACTGAGGGTTGATGGAGGGCAGGGAGAGGGGAAAGTGGGTGATGGGCACGGAGGAGGGCACTTGTTGGGATGAGCACTGGGTATTGTATGTAAGCCAATTTGACAATTAATTATATTAAAAAAAAGAACAGCTGAAGTGATATGAATAATGTTTACCCTAATATTTTACATAGGGTTCGCCAGAGGTTTTGTCAATTTTTTTTTTTTTAATGGAAGAGGTGAAGGGAAGGGAGTTGCCATAGCCCTTATTTTCACCAGAATATAACCCTGCCCGGCATCCATCCATATGCAGATTAAACTGAAACAGGAAAAAAGTTAAATATCATTAAATATCAGTTCCAAAGATAACCCTAGTCTAGCCTAGGGGGCTAGGCGGAAAGAAGCCTAATCTGCTAAGAAACAAAGTTAATTTTACATGCCTCTCACATATTTAAATACCTTAATATATGTTTCTAAAAATAAGTTATTTCTGGCTCAGTGGGTAGAGCATGCAACTTTTGATCTCAGGGGTCGTGAGTTCAAGCCCCACGTAGAGCTTACTAAAAACAAAATAAGTTATTATTTTCTGATTGTGTAAAATGACCATATTTATTACATGGGGAAAAGAATCCAAAAATTATTTGAAAAGAAAAGCAAGCAGACAATTTGCTAAAAGGAAACTAAAGCTGATGCTGAGGGCTTCTGGATCAGGTATGCTCACAGAAGCCTCACCTGTGATGCGCGTGCCCGTTTTGTAAACCAGAAACCAAGGCTTGCTCTTGGCCAGTGGTTCTCGACCACCTGCGAGGTTGTTAAAGTGTAAATTCTCACGCCCATTCCAGACCTACTGGATGGGGAACCCAGGGAGCATTAAACAAGCCAACTGGGCAATTCTAATGCACACTCAAGTTTGAGAACCACAAGATCAACACAGAACTCGTACTTAAACCATCTGTTTAACTCCAAAAGCTGGGTATTTTTTAGAAGTTTCTTGTTTTTGTTTCTGGTGGGGAGGGGTTGGGAATATTTGTGTGTGTGTGTGTGTGTGTGTGTGCGCGCGCGCGTGCAGTAAAATACATGTAACATAAAATTTACCATGTTAACTATTTTTACGTGTATTGTTCAGTGGTATTAAGTACATGCACGTTGTGGTGCAGCTTCACCACCACCCATCTTCAGAAGTCCTCCTCTGGAAAACCAGAAGCCCTGTAACCCTTTTGACACTAATTGTTCATTCCGCTCTCCCCCGCCCCTCCAACCCCAGGCAACCAGCGCTGTACTTTCTGTCCCTATGAATTAGGCTCCTCTAGACAGCTCATAAAAATAGAATCTAGAAGTAGAATCTAGTTTCAGTCAACCCTTACAACCGTAGAAAAGTTTGGAAAGTACAGAAATTTCTGAAAAGGAAAACGAAAATCCACCTATGATACCACTGCCTAGAGGTGACTGCTGGGGACGGAACTGTGTCTGTCCCTAAGCTGGTGTTTGAAACCCTAACCCCCGGTATGACTGTGTGTGGAGACAGGGTCTTTATGAGGTTAAATGAGGTCATGCCGGTAGGGCCTTAATCTGATGAGGCTGGTGCTTTTATAAGAGGAAGAGACACCCTCCTGAGCTTGCGTGAAGCCACTGTGAGAAAAAAGATGTCTGCAAACCAGGGAGAGGGCCCTGCCCGGCAATCAAATTGGCCGGCACCCAGATAGATGCTGGCTCCCCAGTCTCCAGAACCGTGAGAACATGAACTTCGGTTGGTTAAGCCACCCGTAAGCCTATGAGCTGACTAATACTGTGGAGCATGCTTTTCAGTCTTTTTCTTTAGTACATTTTTATTTTTAAGACATATTTTTATAC
This sequence comes from Crocuta crocuta, assembly GCF_008692635.1. Classification (NCBI taxonomy): domain Eukaryota; kingdom Metazoa; phylum Chordata; class Mammalia; order Carnivora; family Hyaenidae; genus Crocuta; species Crocuta crocuta. The sequence continues at coordinate 5,871,103 of NW_027530179.1, forward strand.
TTAAACAAAACGAAATCAAAGCCCACATGCTTTTTTTTTCACTTTCCCAGCATTTTCTAAATCTTGTGTTCTGCAGAATTGTGTTCAGCGGGACCTTACTTGGGTTTTAAAGTGACGTCAAGTTTCTGCTGCTACATTCTCAGAGGCTTTATTATTATTTTTTTTTAACATTTGTTTATTTTTGAGACAGAGAGAGACAGAGCACGAGCTCGGGAGGGGCAGACAGAGTGGGAGACACAGAATCTGAAACAGTCTCCAGGCTCTGAGCTGTCAGCACAGAGCCCGATGTGGGGCTCGGACCCACGGACCGTGAGATCATGACCTGAGCTGAAGTCGGAAACTTAACCGACTGAGCCACCCAGGCGCCCCTCAGAGGCTTTTCTATACTAAACTGGGAAGGTCAAGATGGGCATCTGTTAGATTTGAGCTCTAAACGTTTGGGGTGGGAGGGAGAAAACTCTATTACACCCCCTGCTGTCCTGATAGGACAGCTAATAGGAATTTCAAGGGGGCAATGCCCAGTTTTGGAAGGAAATACTGGCTGACAGGGGCAATTAATTCACTTTAGTCACAAAGTGCATTTCATTTCCTAAAGGAACAATTCATTTATTCATTCAGTGTTAGCAGCTTAGCCTAATGAAACTGCTTTAATATCACTTTTATGAAAATAACTTTGTTTTTTTAATTTTTAAAAGTTTACTTATTTATTTAGAGAGAGAGGCAGAGAGGGAGAGAAAGAATCCCAAGCAGGCTCTATGCTGTGGTGAAGAACCTGACGTGGGGCTCAATCTCATGAACTGTGAGATCATGACCTGAGCTGAAATTGTCTAACGCTTAACTGACTGAGCCACATAGGCAGCCCTATAATAATTTTAAAAAGCAGAGATAGCTGAGACCCAAATGGGTTAGGCACTATGTAAATCTCTATGTGATGATCTCACCTAATCCTTACAAACTTCCTCTGAAAGGTAAATTCTCAATCTAGAGGGAGAAACTGGGCATATTCCCTCAGAGAGGTAATTTACTCAAGACAGGACAGAAAGGAGAAGAGCAACGGTTGGAACCTGTCTGGTTACAAAGCGATTATTAACTACAATAGTCTTTTCTTTTCTTTTTAAGAAATAAAAAAATTATTTTTATGTTGTTATTTATTTCTGAGAGAGAGAGACAGCATGAGCAGGGGAGGGTCAGAGAGAGAGGGAGATATAGAATCTGAAGCAGGCTCCAGGTTCTGAGCTAGCTGTCAGCAAAGAGCCCGAAGGGGGGCTCGAACCCACGAACCGTGAGATCATGAACCTGAGATGAAGTTGGAAATTTAATCGACTGAGCCACCCAGGTGCCCCTAGTCTTTTCTTTTTAAAGTCACATCACTGCCTTGTTTGAAAACCTTTATGACTGTTAATATGTAAAGGAAAATTTCATCTACTTTGACCTTGCATTTAGTGCATTTCACAAATGGATCCCAAAGTCCCTTCCCGGCTGTCCTTTTCCTTTCTTTTCTTTTACAAACTTCTCACTCCATCAAAGAACTTTCTTGTCTTGCCCCTTTCGTACACTCCTCACCTAATTTAGTTCTTTACACCTAAATTCCTTTGCTTATACCATCTTCTCATGGTCAACAAATTCCTTTAGGCTTCAGTTCAAATTCCATTTCCTACCTAAAATCCTTGCCCACTCGTTCTTATGCTCCACTTCCATCAAGAAAGCCCCTTGGTTATAGTCCCAAAATAGATCCAGCATCCAACCGCATACCTCCTCCACTGTCATCTCCCTAATACAAGCCATCGTCATATCCTATCTGGTCTCTCTGTTTTTACTCTTTTACCCCCTACAATCTGTTCTCGTCCTAATCTCCTGAGTTGTCCCTTTAAAACATAGGCCAAAACCCTCTAATGAATCCCCATTTTCCTCACTATAAAAAACAAAATCCTTTTCTGTGCTCAGCTGTGAAAATCCGCAATGCCCTACACAACGGCTCTTCCTGTCCCCACTCCTCCAACCTCCCTTTGATTCTATCCCTTGCTGACGTGCCATGCCTCGAACTCACCAGGCATACTCATGTTTCAGGCCCTTTGCACTGGCTGCTCTCTGCCTGGAATGCTGTGCCTTCGGATATCCTCAGGCTAGCCCCTTACTTCCTTCAAGTCTCTGCTCAGATGATCATGACCTACCATGACCACCTTTCCATCCCTCCGCACTCTACACTTTCTTTAATTTGCTTTATTTCCTCCCCCCCCCCCATTACTTNTTTCCAATGAGAGCAGGGCCTTGGTCTTTTGTTCATTGAGGAATCTGGGAGCCTAGAATGGCGCCTGGCACAAATTAGAGGCTTAGTTAATTGCTGAATGAATGAATGGATGGATGTTCTCATACACTTTAGCCAAAGGCTCTCCTTTGCTCTCACTTGTGCTATTCACTTGGCACTTACCATATACTACTGTGTATTTTTCTGGGTGCCCCTATTATCCACCTAGCTAGATTATGTGTTCCTGTAACCTCCAAGTGCTCTGTACAAAATTAGCACTTAACAAATATTTGATGATGAAATACCAGTCCAGTACACATTCCACTTAGAAAAGACACATTCTAGAAAGCAATAGAAAAACTTTAGAATATGTAATTTTAAATTAATTTAATTTTATTTTTTTAATGTTTATTTTTGAGAGAGAGAGAGAGAGTGCACACATGTGAGTGGCGGAGGGGCAGAGAGAGTGAAACACAGATTTCAAAACAGGCTCCAGGTTCCAAGCTGTCAGCACAGGGCCCAATGTGGGGCCCAAACTCACGAACAGTGAGATCATGACCTGAGCTGAAGTCAGACACTTAACTGACTGAGCCACCTAGGCGACCATAAATTAATTTTAAAAGGATGGAAGTATTTTATATACACACACACACACACACTAAATCCATGTCATTCTCTGAAAAGAAAATATTTCTTTAGTGACTTTCATCTTTCATGGCATCTTATAACCTGAAGACATTCTTGAGAGTCAAGCTCAAGGTAATGTTTTGATAGTTTGGTAATATGAAACACAGAATATATTTAAACGAGAGTTATGAGTTGGGAATTTACATAACGTGACAAAAATCAAAGGTTAATGTCAAGTAGGTTTTATGTCACAATCTTTGAGCTAGTAATAGAAAGTTCTAGCTTCATTAACTGTAATGAAGAAAATGTGTTCTATAAAACAACTTACCAATATTTAGACTATGCAGGTATTTACAAAACTAAAATGTTCATTTATATGAACACTTGAGCCAGTCTCTCTATTTTGTTCATGTTGTATTGTATACCTAACGTATGTACTTCTGAAAAACAGTTTAGACAGTGTTCTAAATTAGCTGCAGAGGGGCGCTTGGGTGGCTCAGTTGGTTAAGCGTCCGACTTCAGCTCAGGTCATGATCCTGGCTCGTGGGTTCGAGCCCCGCGTCGGGCTCTGTGCTGACAGCTCAGAGATTGGACCTGCTTCAGATTCTGTGTCTCCCTCTCTCTCTGTCCCTCCCCTGCGCACACACTCTCTCTCTCAAAAATAAATAAACATAAAAAGATTAAATTAGCTGCAGATCTTTTCCTCACCTTGACTGCCACACATGCCATAACTCCCTCCATGAGGATTGAAGGGGAAGCTCTGTAAATACAGACTCCTGCATGACTTGGGGAATTTCTTAACGTATTATTTGTCTAATTTAGCTGTAAAACTTTAACATGACTGTGCAAATGAAAAAAACATGTGCAGTAATATAGTAGTATTCAGAAGATACCATCTAAAAAAGCGAAGCACAGGGGTGCCTGGGTGGCTTAGTCAGTTAAGTGTCCAACTTCGGCTCAGGTCATGATCTCATGGTCCGTGGATTCCAGCCCTACATCAGGCTGTGTGCTGACAGCTCAGAGCCTGGAGCCTGCTTCAGATCCTGTGTCTCCCTCTCTCTCTGCCCCTGCCCCACTCATGCTCTGTCTCTCAAAAATAAACAAACATTAAAACAATTTTTAAAAAAGAGAAGCACATTTTCTTTGGTATGTATTTGGTATTTTACACGACATAATGTCCACTTTACACTGCAAAGTATGTAAAGGTCCTCTCCACCCCTTTTTTTCAAACAGCATGGTTACCCAAATTTCACTTCTGTTTGTATTATTCTCTCTGGATATTTATGTTCAGACTGTTTTATCTACATGATATATGCTGTAACAGAAAATAGGGGTATCATGTGACATATAAAGTCAGACAAACAAGTAAGACAGTAAAACAAACAAACAAAAAGCCATCTTGAGGTCTATGGGTAGAAGCAGCTCCAAACAGGGGCGACTGTGTGGTTCAGTTGGTTACTGGTCTGACCTCAGCTCAGGTCATGATCTCACTGTTCATGGGTTCGAGCCCCATGTCAGGCTCTGTGCTGACAGCTAAGAGACTAGAGCCCGCTTTGGATTCTGTGTCTCCCTTTCTCTCTGGCCCTCCCCAACTCGTGTTCTCTCTCTCTCAAAAATAAACAAAAAAATTTTTTTGAGAAGTAGCTCCAAACATATCTAGTAAATATTCATCTTTTAAGTGTGATCACACCCAGAGAAAAGGGGCCATGGATCTCTCCAATCCTAAGATTCTCACAGATCTCGTGAATCAGAATACAGATAGGAAGAATAAAGCGACCTATTTCTAAATATATTTCTTTGCACTTCTAGGAAATGGCCAGAGTTAAAATAAATCTAAATATAGCAGCATGCATTTTTTTCTTTTAAATCCTAGAAGAAATACTTCCAAATCAAAACTGCACCAAAAAACCTTTTATGCTCAGTAATCAGGACAGGAAAAAAAATGTGATTTTTTTTTTGTTGTTGTGGGTAATAGTTGTCTACACATGGAAAGAGTTACTTCTAAGTTTCAAGACAGTTCTCCACATGAAAAGAAAATCCTAGTATTCTACTTCTTAGGTTATGTCTAGCTTAAAAAACTAATATTTGCTCTAGAAAACTTTTGTTGCTGTGAATTTTAACTTTGTAACAACTTTGACAAACACAAAGATTTTAATCTCTCAAAATGGCATCTAGGTTTCCCAGTTCTACTGTTATATTAAGAATTGATTCTTTAAAAGATTTGATTTTTAAGTAACCTCTACACCCAATGTGGGGCTCAAACTCACAACCCTGGGGTGACTGAGTCATCCAGGCACCCTGAGAAATGATTTCTGAAAAAAAAAAAATTACAAACTACCCTATTTTACAGTCATAAAACTATCAGTTATACTGCACTGAAACTAGGCTTATTCAACAGCTATGGCTTTTTTTTTTTTTTTTAAATTCAGGGGAAATGCTTGGAGCTTGAAAACTTATTGCTAAAAATACACTGCTGGGGGTGGCCCTAACACTGTAAAAAATATTTTCTAAGAGAATTCTAAACAATTCTAAACTAAAAAGTTAATCAAGAAACCAGAGAAGCTAATTTATCTTTTTAAAAAGTACAAACATGGGGGCACCTGGGTGGCTCAGTCTGTGAAGCATCTGACTCTGGATTTTGGCTCAGGTGCTGGCTTCACAGGTGGTGAGATCAAACCCCACGATAGGTTGTGGGATGACAGGGTAGTGCCTGCTTGGGATTTTGCTCTCTCTCTCTCTCCCTCTCTCTCTGCCCATCCTCAGCTCATGCTCCCTCTCTAAACATTTTATTTACTTACTTTTTGTTTGTTTTCATTTTTAAAAATTTTTTTAAATGTTTATTCATTTTTGAGAGACAGAGAGAGACAGATTGCGTGTGGGGGAGGGGCAGAGAGAGAGGGAGACACAGGATCTGAAGCAGGCTCCAGGCTCTGAGCTGTCAGCACACAGCCTGATGCGGGGCTGGAATCCACGGACCATGAGATCATGACCTGAGCCGAAGTCGGATGCTTAACCGATTGAGCCACCCATGCGCCCCTCTAAGTAAACGTTTTTAAAAAAAGTTCCAAAGGGGTCATTTCTGAAATATTACTGCAAGCAACTTTTAAGGGTGGTTGATTCTAATACATACAATAGCAGCCTATTACTCCTTAGTTATGGTCAAAATATTTACAGACCACATAACAAATTTTGAGATTCTCTCTGGCTTACCACAAGATTTTGAAATTCTTCATCTCCCCAACTTAGGCTTCCCACTAATAAGCAGTGATAAGAGTTGGTTCGCATTGGGCAAGGAGGAAGATTCAAGTTAGTTCTTGCAGCCTTGCGTGAAGAACTCATGTGCTACCTCAGTGTTTGGTGAGCAGCATGAGGGTCAAGAGCTATAGGTCTCAGCCCTGGTGAACTCAGGAACCCACAGGGACAGTGTTGCATGATCTTTTACTACTGTTACCTATCCAGGCTAAGTCTTCTTGAACAGTGAAAAAAAAATTTTCCTTTTGACATGTTACCTTACTGGCCACACTTAATAAATGTGCCTTAAGTTAAACCTACAGTATGGCCGCTTTAAAAGAATGTTTTCTTGGGGCGCCTGGGTGGCCCAGTCAGTGGAGCATCTGACTTCAGCTAAGGTCATGATCTCATGGTTCAGTTCACGGGTTCGAGCCCCGCATCGGGTTCTGTGCTGACAACGTGGAGCCTGGAGCCTGCTTCAGATTCTGTGTTTCCCTCCCTCTGTCCCTCCTCCACTAACACTCTGTCTTTGTCTCTCAAAAATAAATAGAATGTTAAAAAAAATTTAAAAGAATGTTTCCTTAGGTGTGTCTGGATGGCTCAGTCAGTTGGGTGTCCGACTTCGGCTCAGGTCATGATCTCACAGTCCATGGGTTCGAGCCCCACTCTGGGCTCTGTGCTGACAGCTCAGAGCCTGGAGCCTGCTTCAGATTCTGTGTGTGTGTGTGTCTCTCTCAAGTCCCCCCTCCCCCCACTCACTCTCTGTCTCTCAAAATAAAGACATAAAAAATAAAAAAAAGAATGTTTCCTTAAAGTGAATTACATTTCAAACATTTTATTAATTAATTTTTAATTTTTTAAGGTTTTATTTATTTCTGAGAGAGAGAGAGGCAGCATGAGCAGGGGAGGGTCAGAGAGAGAGGGCGACACAGAATCCCAAGCAGGCTCCATGCTCTGAGCTGTCAGCACAGAGCCTGACGTGGGGCTTGAACCCATGAACTGCGAGATCATGACCTGAACCGAAGTTGGACGCCTAACCAACTGAGCCGCCCAGGTGCCTCTCATTTTATTTATTTTTTGTTTATTTATTCTTGTGAGAGACAGAGTGTGAGTGGGGAAGGGTCAGAGCGAGAGGGAGACACAGAATCCCAAGCAGGCTCCATGCTCTGAGCTGTCAGCACAGAGCCTGACGTGGGGCTTGAACTCACGAACCATGAGATCATAACCTGTGCTGAAGTCAGATGCTCAACCAATTGAGCCACTCAGGAACTCCTGAACATTCTAAGTACTTTCCCCCCAAATCTGTACTTTAATCACTGTGCCTATATTGACATTCTAAGCAAGGGAACAACTTGAGCTGTACCGGATCACGTTTAATTAAGGTCTTAAGTGTTCTCTTTCCCAATTAGGATTCTTTTTTAAGTCAAAGATATAATTCATAATCTCTGATTGCTACCGCATATAGAGCTAAAATGGTCCCCACGTCTGACTCACTTTATGCAAATAAAAACTGAAATAAAACAGTGCTCTGTCTCTCTCTCAAAAATAAATCAACATTAAACAAACAAATAAATAAATAGATGGTGCATAGGTAGTGCCTGGGTGGCTCAGTCAGTTAAGCCTCTGACTTCAGCTCACGTCATGATCTTGCAGTTTCTGAGTCTGAGTCCCACACTGGGCTCTGTGTTGACAGCTGAGACCATGGAGCCTGCTTTGGATTCTGTGTCTCCTTCTAGTTCTCTGCCCCTCCCTCACTTGTGCTCAGTCTCTCAAAAATAAAGATTAAAAAAACAAACAAACAACTGAGTTATCTGCAGAAGGGGCAGAATAATTGCTCTGACCTAGAATTTCACACCATAAGAGATTCTGTTTTTTTGGTCACAGTTTTTATTTATCACTAAAAACAGTACTTTTCCTTATTCCTCCTATTGAAATAAAGGTCATCCAATTTTAATATATTAAAATCATCAGTCATCTGTAGATTAAATTTATACACGGGCTTAATACTGATGGCAAAATGTATGATGCACACATCTACAGTATACATTCAAATCCTAGATCTGACCCTTAGTAATGGAACCTTGGGTAAGTTATCTATCCTTTGTAAACCTCAGTTTCTCTCTACAGACAAAACCTACCTCCAGGGTTACTATGAGACTTTAATAATATTAAACACTCATCAGGGCCGGCAATAATGGTAAGGTTTAACAAATATTATTTCACTTTCCCCCCATTTTCTTCCTTGTGAAAATGTTCCCATTGGAGGTCAGGACAGAAAACATAATTTCTGATGATCCAAGGAAGTATCCTGGATTTCGGTTGAACTGAGATAAGCCTTTGCTAGAAAGGCAATACTTTTCAGACCTCATTCCCTCACATTTTCACATGCAGGGTTTTTATTTCAGGTAATATAAGTGTTTAATGTGTTTGCAAGACAGCCAAAGAACCCACAAAACCAGTAAATGTTCAATTTTACAACTTTATTAAAAACATATCATTAAGTCACAACTGTATAAATTAATGTTGATGAGGATTAAGGGGAAGGGGACCCTGGGTTTCAGATCCCGTACAGTGAGGTCTCAGGATCTTTTCCTGATTGGATGCACATGGGAGGTGAAGGAGAAAATAGATCAAAGCCCCCAGCTGCTTCTCCCCAAGACCTCTTTCTTTACCTTCCCCATACAACATGCGGACGGACGGCCCCGAGCACTCCTGAACTGCATGCACTACGAATGGGCAAGCCATCCCCGGCAGAGCCACATCCTGGGCTCCTACTTCCGCAAAGTGAGGCACCACTTACAAGGTTTCCGTGTTAGCTTTCTTGTAAAGTCCGCACCCCATTCCTTTCCTGTCAGCTCTCCCACTTCTCCGCACGAAGGGAACTAGCCTTCCCCCCGTAAGCCCCCTCGCTGCATTTTTCACTTCTACCATAGGACACATTGACCATGGACAGAGCCATGCCCTGCAGATGGGTCTTCTATGTTAACTCATGTTGCCTCATGCCAGCCACGTACCATTTCTGGTACCCCTGCATCTGATACATTCCACAAATTGACTCCTTTCTCCTTCAACTCCCAAGCCTTTGCCTCCACCCCTGACAAATGACCTTGCTATCTTTTCAGTGAAGACCACAGACGTCTATGTCGGATCTTAATATCACCCATTCTCCTTTTCTCTAATTTCACTTTATTGTTACTTATTCCATAGGCAAGTTGGGGGGGACCAGGACCTTATGAGGTGAATGTTACTCAGAGGAAAGAATGCAGAGAGGAAGGTTGAGGGGAGTGCTACACACTTCCATTTGGTTTTGTTTGAATCCTTAAAAAGTGGCTTCCCCAATACTTCCTTTCTCTCTTCTTGCCCCATAATCTGCTTTTCTTATCACCCACAGAGATCAGAATGTATGAGGCACTGCTGATCTCAACCTGGACTGTCACACATTTTAGTCAGCAATGTTTACTGAGTGCCTGGATTGTCCATTTTTTTAAAAGAATGTTTATTTATTTGAGGGAGAGAATGAGAGAGCAGTGTAGAGGCAGAGAGAGAATAAGAGAGAATCCCAAGCAGGCTCCACACTGTCAGCAAAGAGCCTGATAAGGGGCTCAATCCCACGAACCCACGAGATCATGACCTGAGTCGAAATCAAGAAGGCGACGCTCAACTGACTGAGCCACCCAGGCACCCCACACCAGGCTTGTTTTAAATGCTATGCTGAGGGTTAGAGGCAGTCCGTGAATGAGCGAAGAAAAAAACAAAAGATTTCTTGGTCCCACTCCAGAATTGCTAGGTGACTGTTCTGCACACACAAGTCTGGGACCATGATAAAGTAGTAGACATACTCTTCTGAGCCCCGGTAACTTCAGGTACAATTTTTAAAGTTACTGTCTTCCATAGAAAACACAGTACTTTGCGAGTACCTGGGTGGCTCAGTCGGTGAAGCATCTGACTTTGGCTCAGGTCATGATCTCATGCTTGTGGGTTCAAGCCCTTCATTGGGCTCTGTGCTGACAGCTCAGAGCCTGGAGCCCATTTTGGATTCTGTGTCTCCCTCTCTCTGTCCCTCCCCTACTGACTCTGTCTCAAAGATAAACATTCTCAATGCTTTAAAATATAAAATATATCACTTAAAATATATACAGTACTTTGAAAATAGTCCAAGCAGTGTGCAAATAACATCTGTACATGGCACAAATGTTTAGATGTTAATTCATTTTTATTGTGGTAATAAAATACTTGTACTCTCAGTGGCCTTCTGTCCATTCACACTGCTGTGCGGCTGCAGCTATGGTCCAACTCCGGGATTTTTCATCATTCTACCTTTAAATTCTTTCCCCATCAACTCACTGTTTATTAACCAAGAACCAGTTTCATGGTGAACTTCATGGCCCCCACCCCCATTCTCTTCTCCTGTTTTCCTCCAGAGCTAACATTCCAAGGTTCATTTTAGTTGTCCCCTGAAACTGCCTTCAAGTCCTAGCTTCTATCTTCTGTCACACGTAGGGGGTAAAACTCCAGTCCTGGTCAAACCAACCCCCTGCCCGCTCTTGCCTTCCCTTGTGACAGCTGGATACTGCTGGTGGAAAACCACCCGACTAACTGGACGGACTGGTTTCACTTCAAACGCGAGGCACAGCCGAGGCACAGCCAGGCAGTCCTGTGCGCAGCACTGCTTCCTCACTTCCCAGGGGCTTAGTTCACAATCCTGCTGTCAGAGGTGAGGTGTCCTTCTCACCTCAGACCAGCCACACCCCTTCCTCCTCACTGCTGGCCTTGCCACAGTGAGAACACATCATAAAGCCCTGTACCCCACCCCCAACTGATAAGCGTCCTTGCGCTGCGCCCACATTCTCTGCCTTCTCTCTGGCCACTCTGCAGGTCATCTTGCTCCCATCAAAGGCAAACCCTCTTGGGTTTTGAACAGCTTCTCGCCTTCTCAAGAATTCTGCTCCTTGGGTAGTCTTACCTCTCTTCTGTGTTAGTCTCTCCCTCCTCACTAAATATTCCCATTAGTCTCTTTAAAAATGCTCTTCTGTTCCCCTTCATTTAAAAAGAGGCACTTCTTCGACCCTACCTCCCTCGCCAGCACTGCTGTGCTGTCGCTCTCCAGACTTTAACAGCAAAACGTCCCCAACAAGTGGGCTACCGTCACCTTATCCCATTCTAATTTGGCTTCCGTCCCCATATGCCACTGAAATTCCTTGTCAAACAGCCACCCCCATGTTGACAAATCCAAGTGGTCATTTCTCTGTCCTCAATGTTCTCGGGACCATTTGACAGAGAAGACCATTCTCTCTCTCTTGAAAAGAATAATCCACTCTTTCAATTTAATGGCCTTCTCAGTCCCTTTTGTCCAACCTTTAGCCACTGGAAGTGTCGTAGGGTTCGATGTTACGACTTCTATGATCACAAATGATCTCAGCCGGGTCCATGACATAGTCTTTGTATGCCAGTGACTCCCACAATTTATGCCCACTCCTATCCGCTCAATTTGAATATTCACTGCCTACTTGCCTTTCCATTTGAGGTCTTGCAAGTATTTCAAAAACATAACAGGTCCTACACAGAGCTCATTACCCACCCCTTCCTACCTGTTCCTCCTCCAGTCTTCTCCGACCAGCATATGGCACTGTCAGCCACCAAGGTTTAGGCTAGAAACTTGAAGCTCTCCTTGATTCCTCCTGTCTCCACAGCCAACCCATGCAGCCAAAACTTCTGATTCCACCTCCCAAACATATCTGAATCCCACCATCTACTCTGCGCCATCCCCACCGCCACTGTTTGCCAAAGATAGCATCAGTCCTGAGCCGGCTACTGCAGTAGCCTCCTAACCCCCCCGACTGCTTCCTCTCTTGCTCCATACAGCAGCAGTGATCTTTCAAAACAAAAACAGTGGCTCAGTTGTTAAGCATCTGACTTCGGCTCAGGTCATGACCTCACAGCTTGTGAGTTTAAGTCCCTCATCACTTGAGCTCGAGCCCTGCATTGGGTGAGCACAAACCCCGCTTCGGGTGAGCCCCGCTGCTTCTCTCTCTCTCTGCCCCTCCTGGGGTTCTCTCTTTCAAAATAATAATCATCGCTGTCCTAATGAAAGCCCTTCAGTAGCTTGTCATTTTGAATAAAATAAAACCCCAAACTCCTGGTACAGCCAAATACAGGAGGTCCTGGAAGATCTCTCAACTCCATCTCATTTCACTCTCCTCCTGCTTCTAACACCCAAACACTTCTGGGCCTTCCAGGTCTTTGCACGTATTCATAGGCTAGGACCGTCTCCCCAGCTTTCCACACGGCTAGCACAAGCTAGTGTCTCAAGCCTCAGCTCGAATATCACTCTTTTTTTTTTTTTTAAATATTTTTTATTTATTTCTAGGAGAGAGACAGACAGACAGCGTGAGCAGGGGAGGGTCAGAGAGAGAGGGAGTCACAGACTCCGAAAGAGGCTCCAGGCTCTGAGCTGGCAGTCAGCACAGAGCCCGACGCGGGGCTCGAACCCACGAACCGCGAGATCATGACCTAAGCGAAAGTCGGACCCTTAACCGACTAAGCCACCCAGGCGCCCCCGAATATCACTCTTTAAAGGGATGCTCCTCGACTCTCACTAGCCAAAACAGTCACTCCCCATAACACATTCTTTTAGATCGACCAGCTTATAGACTTTTTGCAATGTTTCTAATCTCTAATTAGCATGATTATTTAACTTACTTCCGGTCTTCCCCACTATACTATAAACTCCCTGAGGGCAGAGATTTTGCCTGTCTTGAATTCCACTCCAAGCTACTTTATTCTTTGTAAAATTAGTTCATTTATTTTAAAAGTAATCTCTGCACCCAGTGTGGGGCTCGAATTCACAACCCTGAGATCCAGAGTTGCCGGTCCTACTGAGTGAGCATCCAGTTCTTCATTTCAGCTCAGGTCATGATTTCATGGTTTGTGGGTTTGAGCGGGCTTCTGTTTCCCTCTCCCTTCGGCCCCTCCCCTGCTCTTGCCCTACGTCTCACAAAATAAATAAATAAACATTCAAAAAATAAAACAAACCGAACGCTCCTCCTCCTCTCTCAGCAGGTTTATTTTAGATTTCCTCCCTTTCAAGCTCTACTGGGTTTTGGTCAAAGAATAGAATTACTTTGGCATTTACCATGCAACACGCGGAGAGAAAAGGCACACTGAAGAAAGCCGAGACCTCCACCCGCCCACCAGTCTAGACTGGACACAGACTGCACATAGCTATTCAACAGTTGCTCCTTATAAAATTTTTCAAAGTGTTAGGAAAGAGAAACGTGTGCATATGCAAAGACGACATAATTTTGTCATCTGCATCACAAAAGTTTTTAACCGTTCCCCCTCGCAACTATTAAACAGAACAGTGATTTGAGAGTAAACAAAGGCAAGCACAAAATAAACATGGTTCTTGCTCCAGAAAAGTTAATGATTTTATTACTGACTCGGTTTTCTCTCCTTTTGGCCAGGTCAGCTATTCATCACCTGCTCTGGATGGTTCTTCCTGACTTTCTGTGTCCTGAAAGCCTACTCTGTTTTTTTTTTTAAATTTTCTTAATGTTTTATTTATTTCTAGGAGAGAGGGAGAGACAGCGTGAGCAGGGGAGGGTCAGAGAGAGAGGGAGTCACAGACTCTGAAACAGGCTCCAGGCTCTGAGCCGGCAGTCAGCACAGAGCCCGACGCGGGGCCCGAACCCACGAACCGCGAGATCATGACCTAAGCGAAAGTCGGACGCTTAACCGACTAAGCCACCCAGGCGCCCCAAGCCTACTCTGTTCTTAAAAGGTCTCATATTTAGAGTAACTTCACCACCCTACTTCCCAAAACCCGAAAGATACCCTCATAATTCAAAATTCTGAAAAGAATCCTATCCTCCAAGGACTTATCTCTAGGTTGCCTTCCTCTCCCCAATCTTTTCTACCCTATTCCTCATTTCTTTATCAATCTTAGATTCAATTCTATTTTTGTTGCACAGCTGTTTGGACTAAACTAGATGGCCCGGCCACACCTAGAAGCCTGTATGTTCTATAACTTTTCAGCAGAAGAAAATACACACTTGAAAACGTACTTAGACTTTAAAGTCTTAGAATACCTAAACCTTCTTTCTGTAAGAAAAGTTTCAATAATTCGATAAACGTCGGCTAGAAGAGAAACAAGTGAGAACGGGCAATAAAACTGGGTTGAAACTCAAAGCAATAGGAGTCTCACGTCTCATGTCCCCATTCAAAAAAGAGCGAGCAGCACGGCATATAGTATAGGACGGCGATATTGCCAATTCAGATCTGTGTCATAGTGGAATCACCTGGAGAGCTTTAGACTAACACAGACTCCTACACATTTGGATTTAGGGCTTGCTGGCTGGGCCAGAATTTCAAAACTGGGAGCTGGGGGCATCAGGAAGTTGAAAGTCAGAAGCTTCAAACTGAGATTGTGTAACACATTAGATGTTTTGAGGAAACCAACAATAATGGAAAAACCCAACTGGCCCAAAAGGTGATGTTACAAACCTGTATTTAAACATTATCTCCCCCCAGCTGCTGTTGAAACTCAGATTTGGACATCACATGTGTAAAGCCAAGAACATGGCTTTTGGGAGCCAATGTCAATTCTACCACTTAAAGCTGTGAGTCCATGGGGCACCGGGGTGGCTCAGTGGGTTAAGCGAACAACTTCCGCCCAGGTCATAATCTCACGGGTGGTGGGTTGAAGCCCCACGTTGGGCTTTGTGCCGACAGCTCGGAGCCTGGAGCCTGCTTCAGATTCTGTTGTGTCTCCATCTCTCTGCCCCTCCCCTGCTCGTTCGTGCGCTCTCTCTCTTTCTCTCAAATTAAAAAAAATAATAAAACATTTTAAAAATTAAAAAAAAAAAGTGAACCCAAGAACAATTTGTGTATCTGGGTGATCCTTCACGGGTATAAACAGAAAATCAAATCAACATTGCAGGGGCTATAAATAAGAATTCAATAAAGGACCAGACACACACATAACAGCAGTGTTCAATATATGGTACGGTCTGATTAAAGGGTCTAAAACAGCCACTATATATACTGTGTTTATAAACACAAGGACACACTTACTGGCGCCCCATGTTACTTTTATCCACTGGAAATTACTTACTTTCCTTCTCTGTGGACTCCTAGAGAGATCAGAGCTTTTCAGACTTTTTTCCTCCTCCCAATTAAAGAGAGTTAAAACCCACATCTCTTAATACAGAGCTATAGCACGACAGATAAATACTGGAATGATTTTAAGGCAACACTTTGGGGAGTCAGAGAACTGAGAAGCCTCATTATATCGATATGAAAGAGACGACCCAAAACAGCGCACGGGCGTTTTGTTTTTTGTTTTTGAAAGGGAAAGAAAAAAAAAAATTAAGAGTTTCAAAGAGAGTTTAATTTTTCAGATCATAGTTCTAAGGAACTGGTCTAAGTCACCACCATTTGGAATAATTAAAATGAAAGCCAACAAGCTGTTGCAAATCCCTGGAACCCATAACCTTTCCACTCCGACTACATAAATGTCTCCCCAGGACTGTTTTAAAATAAAGCAACTCAAGAAATAAAACTAACGTAGGGTGCCTACAGGGAACCGCGTCACGAGAAGGCCGACACTGTCCTCGGCTCTTTCTTCTTGCAATTTTGTAGCCTGGTTTGACTCTACTCTTCAAAACTAACTCGAAGAGGATGAAGGAGAAGCCTCCATGCCCTGCCCTCGGCCAGGCCAGGAAGACAAAGCCGTCCGGTTTCAGGCCCTAAAAGAGCTGACGAGAAGCGCCCCCCTCACCTCCAATTTTGACCGGAGGGGGTTTGCGGGCTCAGAGAGGGAACCCGCCAGCCGCAAGGCCCGACCCCCAGCCCGTTTCTTCCCTCAAGCACCAGTGTTAAGGTGCAAAGACGCCGCCGGCCCCGGCCCCTTCCCGCTCCCGGCCGGCCACCTTGTCTTTTAGGTCCGGGGCCACGGACAAGGTCAAGGCCACGCGGCCCCGGCCCTGGCCCCATTTACAGAATTCTGCACCCTAAGCGTGGCTCGCCGTCGCCCCGACCTCCCGGAGACCGGGCTGGAGAGCCGTCCACGAAGGGCGCCGCCCGCGCCGCCAGGGAAGATGGCGCCCGCGGAGCAACTGCGCCACCAGCCCTGGCGACGGGCCAGGCCCAGCGCCATCTTAGCGCCTTCCAGCCGCAGCCCCCCCTTCAGGATCCCGCATTCGGGGCGACTCGNCCTGGCCCTCCCTGCCCCCTGCTCGCGGCCTCGCCGCGCCGTCCTCCCCTCGGCGAGCCCCGCTCCCTCCTTCCCGGCTCCCGGCGGCTCCGGGGGGCGGAAAACACACTCACACTAGCGCACACAACTAATTTTAAACCGGCTCA
>NW_027530179.1:5887614-5887995 GCF_008692635.1 Crocuta crocuta
CAGCCCTAGCCAATAGCTCTCTGGGCTGAAACCTAATATCCTGGTTTTGGCAACTCGGTGTTTAATTTGCTCCTCTTTCTTTTCTGTCTGTCTGGAGATCGATCTCCAGCCCCCCCTCCCTCGCTTTCCCCCTCCCCGAAGGAAAGAGGCAGAGGAAGGAGGTTGTGTGTGTTTTTTTTTTCTCCTTGAAATTTTTATCACAAAATTATAATACACTCAAAGGGAAACNCGCCCGCCCGGCCTTCATGCTCTGCGCCCGGGCAAACCGCTCGCCTGCTCGTCTACCTCCAAACTTCGGTTCTCGCCTAGCAGAAAATGTGGAGATTAGGGTTTTTTTAATTAAAAAAAAATTTTTTTTTTCAAAAATCAAGCTCCAAAGCT
>NW_027530179.1:5888118-5913181 GCF_008692635.1 Crocuta crocuta
CAGGCCGCGTGCACACACACACACACACACTGACACACACACACCAGTTTTAGTTCTTCGGGTAGGAGGGCGCTGGGGGGGGTCAAAAAACAAAAACCACAATATTTGTTTAGACCTCTGATTAGAACCAGTAAATACTTTTTTTTTGCGTATACCTTTTTAAAACAAAAACAACACTTTTACTTAGTTATCTGGCAAACAACTGATTCATTCTAACTTTTAAATGTACTAGGCTTTCCTTTGCAACACCCTCTCTTCCCATTCCGGAGTGCTGTGAAACCTTATCTGTGAAATCCGTAAATCAACATTAAAAAGAAACAAAACACAGCACAACTTTAGCGGCCAAGATGAAGGTGAGGCGCTGATTAAGTTACTCTCAAAACATCCAATTCCTACTGCCTTCTCTTATGTAGATATCCTTTATTACTACAGTTGTGGAATTTTCGTTAAATGATCCCCAGTCTTAAAAAGGGACCTACATACTTTTTTAACACTCTGGTGCAAGTATAATCACCGCCCGTTTTTAATCTCAGACTGTTGAGACTCTCCATAAACCATCCAGCCCTCTTCCAGTATGTAAATGTTAATTATGATAGTGTGGATTGGGAAGGGGTGCCTATGTGTCTAGGTTAATTATGTTTACTTTTCCTGTAAATGCAGCAAAAAAAATGGTGGGGGTCTCCTCTTTTAAATAAACATCAAGGGAAGGTAAAGGATGGATCCTACAAGAATGTGGTTTGGATTTTTCAAAACTACATACGTAAGCCCCAGAAACGTTCTAAAATTATTTTAAGTTAGTTTGTAATACATACATGGCAGTGGGAGTCCTGCGGATAAACAGAATATTCAGACCCATGTCCCCCAGATATTTGGTGAGTCTTAAATAAAAATTATCTATAGATTTAAATTATTGAAGTGAAATTTTTAGTTTCTATATCCCCTTAGAATTAAAAAACATAATAGTAGTGCACCTTGCTTGCTTTTACAAGGATACTGTAACTAAGCTATATTGCACAAGATAAATATGTCAAGGTTGGCATACAATGTTGTCAGATTCACGATAGAAAATCTTTTTAAAAAACAAACCACATCTTGCTCCAGTCACTGCTGCTCTGTCATTCACAATGTATGGTTTGTATTTGGACATGCCTTAAAAATATATTCAGTGATTTAGTATCACATAGTATCATCGAGGTGTTTTTCTCAGAAAATGTGCTTCACATTCAGTGAAGGCCTTCCTAGAACAGTAGTCTTTGCATAAATTAGCATATTTCTCTACACTTGACACTTGGACCAACCAGTTTTCTAATTGGCTTGGGAAATTTTTCAACGTGTTTTAAAGTTCCCTTGGATTGGCTGGAATTTAATTATAATACCCATTTCGAAGAATTACATTTCAAAAGAGTTCATGGATTATTCATGGCAATTAGGGCCTACCAAGCAAGTTCTACAGCTGTTGCGCCACAGCTCCAATGAAATATTAATGGATTTCGAGAAGCTATTCTCCCAAGTCACCCAAAACCCTGAAGAAACACAACTTTGACTTTAGAAGATCACCAAACAAAACTGAATTAATATACTTATAAAGAGTATGGGGCACTGCAGGATTTTTAAAGAATGTCCAAAGTATAAGAGCACTGACATTTCCTGAGAGCCTACTAAGTATCCACCTACATACTTCTATACATTATTGGCTAAACCTTCACACAAACCTGTAGAATAAGGTTTAATCGTCCTGATTTTGCAGCTGAGGCTCCCAATGATTTCAGTAATTTGCCTGGGGTCATCAGTCTAATAAGGGCTGGTGGGAGCCCAAGTCAGGTTGACGCTAAAACTCACCCTCTTCAAGGCCTGAAAAGGATCTTGGGAACAAACACTCTTTCCTGTTTTAAACAGGCTTCAATACTGCGGCATAGGCAGAGGGGGCAGCCCTCTAATTTGTGACAACATACTTTGAGAATGCCAGCTGTCAAATCTAATTTTAAATTTTGGGGTGTGTTACAAAATCCCAGAACAGCAATGGGGAAAACCTCAGATTCACCGGATTACCACCAAAATTGACATCATTTGATAACACAACAAAATGAAAACTTAACTTTTCCCCCACGTGATTAAAAAACACATTTTAAAATAAAGGATATGCCTTTATACATAAAATTTTAAACTGTGGTTTACATAAACAGGAATTTGGTATCTGAATGTAAGATTTGGAAGTATTTTAAGAGGCAAGTTCTTAAAATGGCCTGACTATATACAAATCACTTTAGCGATCGCTTCAGCAGCACATATCCTAAAATGTATACAAATCACTTTATTTTTTTATTTTTATTTTTTTTATAGTTTATTTATTTTTTGAAACAGAGAGAGACAGAGCACGAGTGGGGAACGGGCAGAGAGAGAGGGAGACACAGAATCTGAAACAGGCTCCAGGCTCTGAGCTGTTAGCACAGAGCCTGATGCGGGGCTCGAACCCACGAACTGTGAGATCATGACCTGAACCGAAGTCGGCGCTTAACCAACTGAGCCACCCAGACGCCCCACAAATCACTTTAATAGCACTGCCTGCAAAGTATGTATAATATAAATGGTCATTCCTGTGATCCCCATCTGTGTGTATGATTTAGAAAGAAGGGCAAGTGGACATAGAAAAAAAAAGGAAGTAATTCAATTAGAATTGAAGTGTTCTAGCATGTGTTTGTGCCTCCAAGTAAATGTCATAAATGAAGGCCCGATGTCCACATAAGGTGAAATACATGTTGTTTTTTATTTTTTGTTTCATTTACTTATTTATTTATTTTTGTCTTTTCTCTCCAAATGTTCCTCTTGGTTGGTGGGGCCATTCTCAGAAGAGGAAGAATGCAAATACTGTGAGTCACTGGTGATATGTGTGACTAGCTGTGTCATGATCACAGAAATAACCAAATATATCAGGTGAGTTAGCAAGTGCTCTATAAAGTGTTTGTGAAATAAAAGTTTTAAGATGGTCAGTGTGCATAAATAAGGTGTATACCTTTATTTGCACCTCTGGAGGTACTTATATTCTGGGGCTTAAGTGCATTGGCTCTGTACTCTGGTTGACCTGGCTTCAAATTCTACCCCTGTCACATCCAAAGTGTGTGGCTTTGGGCAACTCACTTCACCATTCAGAGCCTCTACTTCCTCATCTATAAAACAGAGTAATTATAATCATGTCTGAGAGTTATTTTAAGGATTCAGGAACTAGTGCATGCAAAATGTTTAGCATGGTAGCTGAAAGATATGAGAGGTCACGATATTTAGCTAATATTACATTGCCTTATTCTAGTTATGTATCAGTGATTTATTTTATTACGTACTATGTAATTTCCCAATGGCAATCTCCTGTGATTCAACCTAATCTCTCTCTCTCATGTTCCTTCCTGGACAGGGAACTCCTCAAGGGCTGACTATTCTCTAAGGGCCTAGTAGAGTACTTTGTACACAGTCATCTCACAGTCAGTACTTGTGGGATAAAAGAAAAACAGCCCAGTCTACAAGATGCATTAGAACACAAGAAATCAATCTATAACTAAAGACCTATATATCAAGGGAGTGTAGTAAGTCCCCTAGAACCACTGCCCAATGGATCACAGGCAGAAGAAGCTAATGGTTCTTCCTTTCTTTCCCCCCCAACTCCCCACCACTCTCTAGAGTTAGAGCTCTATCACTGCCACTTTTTAGCCATGTGATCTCTTTGCCTACTT
This sequence comes from Crocuta crocuta, assembly GCF_008692635.1. Taxonomy (NCBI): domain Eukaryota; kingdom Metazoa; phylum Chordata; class Mammalia; order Carnivora; family Hyaenidae; genus Crocuta; species Crocuta crocuta. The sequence continues at coordinate 5,891,841 of NW_027530179.1, forward strand.
TTTAAATTTCTCTTACCTTTGTTTCCTCATCTGTAACATGAAGGTCACATACCTATATCTGAGGTTGGTGGAGGGACAGTTAAATCACATTTGATTAGTTAAATCCTTGCCTTAGAACCTGTTATGTAGTGGGGCGCCTGGGGGGCTCAGTGGTTAAGCATCTGACTTGACTCTTGATTTTGGCGTAGTTCATGATCTCACAGTTCTTGAGATCAAGCCCCATGCCAGGCTCTGCACTGACAGCTCAGAACCTGCTTGGGATTCTGTCTCTCCTTTACCCTACCCCTTTCCCACTCACACATGTGCACGCACTCAAAATAAATATATAAACTTTAAAAAAGAACCTGATATATAGTAAATATTCAGTAACAGTTACCGTTATTCTTGTGCCTGTTAATGCTGTCATTAGAAGTAATGTGGAACTGTTTTCAAAGCAATCCTAAACAAGCAATTTATTGGATTACAACTGTTTTCAAAACCTTGCCTACATTATTTGATACATGAATATAAACACTTTAGATCATCTTTGTAGAGACTAAGGCTATTCTAGTCATGACGTATTTCAAGCTGGTTATTTTCCTTGACAGATTTTAAAAAGTCTGAACTCCTACAAGCTTCTAGTACAAGGATAAGGAGTATAACAGAACTGTTAAAAAAAAAAAAAAAGGCATTCAGCACTCCCACTGGACTTGCTGTCTTACACATCTAGCCTGCTTCCCCACAGAGTTATGTGAGGGGGAGGACAGTCATCAGGTTAAGGAGGACATCACACGCCGCTGGAAGGCATGGCTGGGATGTGTCACTCATCAACTCTCCAGCCTCTCTGGTGCTCTGCCAGGACTCCTAACCTCTCCTAAACAGAGCATTCCTTCCCCACCACCATGCCCAGGAGGATGGTGGACTAGAGAGGCAGGAGAAGAGCAATCTCATAGGTTTTAGGTTGCTGCTTTAAAGCACCCTCAGTAGGGCACCTGGGTGGCTCAGTCAGGTCATGATCTCACAGTTCGTGAGTTCGAGCCCCGCGTCTGGCTTTGTGTTGACAGCTCAGAGCCTGGAGCCTGTTTCGGATTCTGTGTCTCCCTCTCTCTCTGCCCCTCCCTCACTCACACTCTCTCTCTCTCAAAAATAAACATTAAAAAAATTAAAACACCCTCAGAATTTGGTGAGAAAGCCAGCCTCTAAGATAGGATCCCCATGTAAAGGGGCTTGCTCAATAAATACCAACATCCTTTCTAAAAATGAAACTACGAGGGGTGCCTGGGTGGCTCGGTTGGTTAGGCATCTGACTTCGGCTCAGGTCATGATCTCATGGTTCGTGGGTTCGAGCTCCGCGTTGCACTCTATGCTGGCAGCTCGGAGCCTGGAGCCTGCTTCGGATTCTGTGTCTCCCTCTCTCTCTGACCCTCCCCTGCTCACGCTGTCTCTCTCTCTCTCAGAAATAAATAAAACATTAAAAAAATATATAAAAATAAAAATGAAACTACGAGGAGGTCAGACATCTGAAGAAGTAATCACCCCTAAAAGGTGACTTGTAAAGTTGAAGACAGAGAAATTAGTAGGCACTACACAGGCACCAAGGTACATCATTAACACTGAAGAAAAATACTGAGGGGGTATAGACACTATAACTTCCACAAAGTATTTTAATCACTCTTCAGTGATCACATTCTTATTTGAGCACAGCAAAGTTAGTCATTCATTTTTAAAGCTCACATGCAGCACTCCACAGACCATACAATGCTTTTTCACCTAAATCTTTTAAGTACTGCTTCCATTCTCCAAGTACTGCTTCCATTCTCCAAGTACTGCTTCCATTCTCCAAGGGTATTTTGATACCCTGAGCAAAGATGTCAGTTCTCTTACACCTGAAAATGTGTATACCTCGCTTCACTGCCAATCATACCAGCTAACCAGCAGGTGGGTGTATGTATCAGTTCCTTGTGAGTTAGATTAGTTTGAGTCAGGTCTAAGACAATCAGGAGGTAGTTCAGAGGCAGCAATCAGAGCGAAGGACAGGTACGCTCTGGAGGTAGAGTTCACATGGGGCACGGTGAACGCTTGATGACTTGCTCCTGCCCTGCTGTGGGCACAAGCCAAAATTCCAGTAATCCTCTCCCCTTCTGAATTTTGTCTCTCTAGTCTCCATGTTCATAAACCACCCCCCTAGATATTTTAGGATTCTTTACGATTCCTTCTCATTCTCTTACTTCCCTGAGCCCATGCAACCCACCTCCAAAATCTCCCTCAAATCCGGCCCTTCTCCTCCAACTGCCTTCACCTCACTGCAGGTCCTCATCTCTGTCTTGTTTGGCCTCCCCATGTTACTTCTTTCCATTCAACCTTCTATCTAAACTACTACAAAAATCATCTTCCACAAACCTAGCGCTGGTTACGTCACACCTCTGTCAGCATTTCTCTGCCCGGGGAAGCTTATGAGAAATACAGATTCTCAAGGCCAAGCCCATTATCAGAGACTTGGAATCTCTGGGGAGGGCTGGGGTGCCAACATTTATATTTTCAAGTGGTCCATTAGTTACCTGCCTCCCAGAAGCACCTGTAGCCGCTCCTCTCCCAGGACCCTGCAGTACAATCACGGGGAACATCTGGCCCTGGAACAGACTCGCCCAGTGTGGGCACATCCTTTTCCCTCTGCGAGGAATGCCCTTCCCCCTCGGGGGCATGTCCACCATTCTCCAAAGTGCAGCTCAAATGCCACTTTCTCTGGGGCGCCTTCTTCCATCCCCTACAGGCAGTGGCTTTCAAACCTCTTTGCCTGAGACTCCCAAGAAATAGATTTCACATTACCATGCAATAAATATGTAACTAAAACAAAGGTTTTGGGGGAAAAATATCTAAACTTGCCATGGAGGATGCAATTTGATACACGGTTGACCCCTGAACCACATGGGTTTGAGAAGTGGGTCTACCTATATGCAGATTGTCTTATTGTAAATAACCCTGTAAATGTGTTTTCTCTTCCTGATGAATTTCTTTCCTTTCTTATTTTTTTTTTTAAGATTTTATTTTAAAGTAATCTCTACACCCAACATGGGGCTTGACCTTACAACCCTGAGGTCAGATCAAGAGTCAGATGCTCTAGTAACTGAGCCAGCAGGGTGCCCCCTCTTTCATACGAATTTCTTTTTTAATTTTTTTTTTTTTTTAGAGAGAGAATGTGAGCAGAGGGGGGAGAGAGACAGGAAGAGAGAGGAATCTTTTAAAAAATTGTTTTTAGTTTATTTTATGAGAGAGAAAGACAGAGCGTGAGCAGGGGAGGGGCAGAGAGAGGGAGACACAGAATCTGAAGCAGGCTCCAGGCTCTGAGCTGTCAGCACAGAGCCTGGATGCGGGGCTCGAACCCACAAACTGCGAGATCATGACCTGAGCCAAAGTTGGACGCTTAACTGACTGAGCCACACAGGCACCCCTCTTTTTTTTTAAGTTTATTTTATTTTGATAGAGACAGAGTAAGCAGGGGAGGGGCAAGGAGAGGAGGGGTGGAAGATCCCAAACAGGCTTGGCTAAGACAGCACAGAGCCCGGATGCAGGGCTCAAACTCGCAAACTGCCAGATCATAACCTGATCCGAAGTCTGACACTCAAGCAGCTGAGCCACCCAGGCGCTCTCCTTATGGATTTCTTTATAAAATTTTCTTTTCTCTAGCTTACTTTACTGTCAGAATACAGCACGATAAGGGGCCCCTGGGTGGCTATTGGTTAATCCTCCAATTTCTGCTCAGGTCAACACTGGTTCATGAATGGCAAGCCCTATATCAGGCTCTCTGCTGTCAGCACAGAGTCCTCTTTGGATCCTCCGTCTCCCTCTCTCTCTCCCCTCACCCCCACACCCTTCTTGCGCTCTCTCTCTTCCGCTCTCTCAAAAACTAACATTAAAAAAAAAAACAAACTTAAAAGAATACAGCATGTAATACGTATGCCAAGTATATGTTCATTGTTTATGTTATCAGCAAGGCTTTCTATCAACAGTATGCTATTAGCAGCTAGGTTTGTGGGGAATCAAGTTATGCATGGATTTTTGACTACACAGTTAAGGGTGTGGGGGAATCGGTGCCCCAACCTCTATGTTGTCAACTGTATTTCAGTCTACTCTCTTTTAGAAATGCTATTAGCTACCTTGTAAATGGATTTCATGATCCACTGATGGAGGTGGATCTCTCTATGCATGCAATACATACCTCTATTATACTACTTCTCATATTCTACAGTAATTATCTGTTTACAGTCTGTCTTCACCCCTCACTTCCCTCCCCCAAATATGCACACACCATAACCAAGTCAACAGATCGTTGGGCAGTTACAGCCGTTGACAGATGCAGAAATGAGAATACTGGAGAAGGAATAATTTGATTGCTTTTGCTTGTGGGTTTTTTTTTTTTCTTACTGATTATGGCTCACAGAATGGTCTATCACCAGCCCCCAAGAGGCTGAACCTAGGCATCTTATTGGCATCAACCCTTAAGTTAAAAGAAAACAGCCATTGCATTTCAGTAGAATTTAACCAAGGTGTGGATTCTTCTCCCCTCAAAAATAAAAACCACGTAAAGGCAAAACCAAGCAGAAAATATTTAGTCGGGTTGCTACCCTGCCAAGATAGTGTCAATGTGGGCAAACAAATCTCTTTCTTAGATACTTAGAAGCAAATATTCAAAAACCTCAAAACCCTCCTTCCATACCACTTCACTCAACCAACTGAGCCACCCAGACGCCCCCCTCCTTCCATACCACTTGAGAAAGGCAACCCTCCCCTGCCCTCACCCGCACCCCGCAGGACGGGCGCAGATATAGAGATCTTTCTATCTGTGCTGCCTGAGCTCCATTTCTCACTAGGTTGTCCCTATCAACACAGACAAATGAAAAAAGTATACATAAAAAAAAACAAACAAACAGCCAAAAAACAGAAAGAAACCAGAGCAGTTAAAATGAACCATGGCAATGAACCCCAGCGGCAAGTTCCGGTGCGAATTGTACCTGAGATGGACGCGCGGGCGACACAGCGGCCCGTAGGGGGAGGGATCCTGATTCTGCAGCACGTGGCTCCATCAACAGGAAACCTACGTGCGCGACACCCCCCACCTGCACATCGCTCATTTGCAACATCATCACTTGTGTGATGCTAATTTGCTCCGTGTCTTTCTACCTAAACATACTTTGCAGAGACTCAGTGAAAATACATCGTCCACACACTCCGGGAGCTGGCGCTAGGGCAGGATGGAAGCGAGGAGGGTTAGTTACCAAGTGAAATGCTCCAGGGGCCAGGGGAGAGAGCAGGCAATTCTACCTAAGAAGAGAGGGGGAGAGGAGACACTTTAAAGCTCAGTTGTCGTGGTGGTGGTGTTTTTGTTTTGTTTTTTATTTCTGAGGGGGGGGGGGAGAGAGAGAGGAAGAGAAAGAGAGAGAGAGAGAGAGAGACAGTGTGAGCAGGGGAGGGTCAGAGAGAGAGGGAAACACAGACTCGGAAAACAGGCTCCAGGCTCTGAGCTAGCTGTCAGCACAGAGCCCAATGCGGGGCTCGAACACATGAACACACGAACCATTAGATCATGACCTGAGCCGAAGTCGGACGCTTAACCATGTAACCGACTGAGCCACCCAGGCACCCCTAAAGCTCAGTTTTAAAGGATGAGTAAGAGTTCTCTAAATAGGAGAGAACTCCAGGTAGAGGAACTTTATGCTGGAAGGGCTTTGTAGCTCCAGGCAGGGAATCTGGGTGACTTTTTAGGCTTTTGCTTTCCACACTGCAGGTCACAATTCAATAGGTTGTAAAATTCATGAGATTGTGACTAGCTTTCATAAAAAATGAAATAGCATAGAATAGAAAATACCTGAATATATCACAGGTAGTGAGGGAGTGTAAACTTTTTTGTGAAGTTTGTTTTCATTATAAATGTATCTATATATACATGTTGGTTTGTGATAAAAAATAAATAAGACATGAGGGTACAATGTACAGCATAGGAATATTTAACAGGTAACAGCTTTCTGTGAGGACAGATGGTAGCTAGATTTATCCTAGTGATCACTGCACAATGTATAGAAATGTTGAATCACTGTGTTGTGCACCTGAAACTAATATAATACTATATGTCAACTACACTTCAATTAAAAACATACACAGTAAAAGCTTGGATTGTGGGTAACTTGTTCAGCGAGTGTTCCGCAAGATGAGCAAACATTTCTAATAAATTTTAACTTGATAAAGGAGAGATGTCTTGCAATACAAGTAGTACGTGATGCTGAATGTCACACGATCACAACTGAGCCAATGGTTTTTGAAATTCGCACTGACATACGAGTGCTTTAGATTACAAGCATGTTTCAGAATGAATCTTGCTCGCGAACCAAGGTTTTGCTGTATATATTTCTTCTTGTGGTGATGATTAAAATTTTTAAAAATTTTCATTATTATTTTTTTTAATTTTTTTAACTTATTTATTTTTGAGAGACAGAGAGCGACAGAGCATGAGCGGGGAAGGGGCAGAGAAAGAGGGAGACACAGAATCCAAAACAGGTTCCAGGCTCCGAGCTGTCAGCCAGCACAGAGCCAGACGTTGGGCTCAAACCTACGGACCTTGAGATCCTGACCTGAGCCGAAAGCTTAACCGACTGAGCCACCCAGGTGCCCCTCATTATTATTTTTATTGCAATATAGTTGACACAGGGTTACATTAATTTTAGGTGTACAGCACAGGGATTTAACAACCCTATTTGTTACACCATGCTCACCACAAATGTGGCTCATACCTGTCACCATACAATGCTATTATTATCACCATTGACTATAAACTCCCTAGGCTGTCTTTCATCTCTGCGACTTACTCTTTCTGTAACTGGAAGCCTGTATCTCCCACTCTTCTTCACCCATTTTGCCCATCCCTCCATCCTCTTCCCCTCTGGCAACCACCAGTTTGTTCTCTGTATTTATGGTTCTGTTTCTGCTTTTTGTTTATTCATTTGTTTTGTTTTTTAGATTCCACACATAAGTGAAATCATATGGTATTTTGTCTACACTTAAGAAAAAAATGCATTTGTTACTGTGGTGGTGATTAAAATTTAAAACAAAACCTGTTTAGGCAAAAAGGGGACCCACTTGAGGATGGTTTAAATAAGAGACTGCTATGAACAGATATGAATTTTATGAGGATAAGTATGGCGGCAGGGTGAAAGATGACTGGACAGAGGGGAGAGCTCAGGGGACACACGGTGGTATGTTTTTGTAAGGCTTCCCCACACTGGATAGACAGCCCCTCACGGACAGAGACTGTGTCACACAGCTCTGAATTCCCTGCGCCTGGCATACAAGTAGACTCTAAATAAATGTCTGTTGACTGAGCGTGGTAACTAATCTTCAAGATGTCTCCCAAGTAGACTCACCTCTTAGCAGTCTGACCTTTGGGTACCCTGCCCACCTTGTGCCAGGGTGACCAACAGAAGAGGGCAGAAGCGATTGTTTACCACTTCTGAGGTTAGATTATAAAGGCTGCAGCCTCTATCTGAGGTGCCGTCTCTGGGTCACACACTCTGGGGGAAGCCATGTCCTAAGGACACTCAGTCTATGAAGAGACCCATGTGGCCAGGAACTGAGGTCTCCAGCCAACAGTCAGTGAGGCAGCAAGGCTTTCTGCCTATTGTGGAAGTAGGTCATCCCCAGCCCACCCTTCATGTTACTGCAGCCCCAGAGACCAGCCTGACTACAACCTCATGAGAGACACCGAGGCAGAAACTCCCAGCTAAACTGTGTCTGGGTTCCTGACCCACATGACTGTGATATAATAAATGCTTGTTTTCAACGGCTAAATTTTGGGGGCACCTGGGTGGCTCAGTTGGTTAAGAGTCCGACTTGGGCTCAGGTCATGGTCTCACAGTTCATGAGTTTGAGCCCTGTGTCAGGCTCTGTACTGACAGCTCAGAGCCTGGAGCCTGCTTCGGATTCGGTGTCTCCCTCTCTCTCTGCGCTTTCCTTGCTTGCTTTCTGTTTCTCTCACTTAAAAAAGAAACAAACATTAAAAAATGAAAAAAAAAAAAACTCGGTAGAGCATGTGACTCTTGATTGTGAAGTTGTGAGTTTGAGCCCCATGTTGGGTGTAGAGATTACTTAAAAAAAATAAAAAATAAAAAATAAATTGCTAAAATTTGAGGTACTTTGTTATACAGCGATAGACAACTAATATGCCAAGTTATTCATAAAGTCTGAAAGAGCTGAACATTAATACCAGCAATACTAGAGTTATCCGTTATTTACCATTATTTTGTTTTTTGTCAAAGAATCTATCACATCACATCTTCAGCCCAACTAGATTAGGGAAAGGCCCATGACCGAACCTCTGCTTGTATTAGTACTCAGGACGCAGAAACTGGCTCAGCTGTGGGGAACAGATTATATTGCTGGAAAGACTAAGGGTCAAGACCACCATTTATAATAGAGCCCATGCAAGTGGATGGGAATAGAAAGGCCAGTCAGTATGTCAGGGAGAAGAAGAGATTCTCACTGGGTGTGGAGGGAGGGAAAGAGGGATGGAGAAAGTGCCTGATGATATTCTTTCTTTATTTTTTAAAGTTAAAAAAAATTTTTTTTTGTTTTTTGTTTTTATTTATTTTTGAGAGAGAGAGAGAGAGACAGCATGAGCAGGGGAGGGTCAGAGAGAGAGGGAGACACAGAATCCAAAACAGGCTCCAGGCTCTGAGCTAGCTGTCAACACAGAGCCCGACACAGGGCTCGAACCCACGAACCGTGAGATCATGACCTGAGCCGAAGTCGGAGGCTTAACTGACTGAGCCACCCAGGTGCCCCAACATTTATTTATAAGAGAGAGAGAATGTGTGTGTTTGCGTGCAAGCCGGGGAGGAGCAGAGAGAGAGAATCCCAAGCAGGCTCCATGCTGTCATCGCAGGGCCTGATGTGGGGCTCGATCTCATGAACCATGAGATTGTGACCTGAGCTGAAAAGAAGAGTCAGATGCTTAAATGACTGAGGCCCCCAGGCACCTCTGTCTGATGATATTCTAAGCCCCACAAGGTCTGGTTGCCTTTCTAGCCTTTGGACTGGGATACTTTCCTTCCTTATAATTATTCCTCACTTTACTTGGTCGCCTATGAGTGAGTTTCCTTTTTTGCAACCAAAAGATCTTTGATAGGCTGCCAGCCAGCCTCTCTGCAGTGCTGGCCAGGGGAGCAGTTCCACCAGCTGCAGCAGGCCAAGCATCTCTCCAGAGAAGAGTAACAACCCGCTAGAGACTGAGCTTTATTATTATTACTATACAATAACTGCTACAGATTGAGTAAAAGGTCATTGTGGACCATCCAGCTCCGTTTGCCTTAACTCCATTTTCACCAAGTAATCCTATGATTATTAACGTACTCCAATTTTAAAAGTTGGGCTCTGGCCAGCTGACCTGATCACTCCAGTGGTTGGGTCGGCTCACGCCCATTATAAATTCACGGGTTGGCCGTGGAGTGCAAATCATTCCTGGGTAGACTCCACTTCATTTCCACTGGCCTCGGTCAAGCCCTGTCACTTACCCAACGAACCATTGCAGTAGCCTCCGGCAGGCGACCTCCCCTGCTCCAATCCATTCTCATCAACCTCTTAAAACACAAATCCGATGCCTCGGCTCCCTGCTCAAAACCTCTGATGGGGCCCCAGTGCCTTCGGGATGATGAAGGTGGGCTCCAGCTCATCATCCGCCACATCCATCTTCCTTCCCTCTGACTACTCTCCACTCTTCCCACGTGGTGGTAGTCCAAGCTCCTCAAATACTACTGGTGCCTCTCCGGCTCTGCTCATGTTCTTGTCATGGCCCGGCACCCTTCCATCTTTCCTTTCCTTTGTACTTCTATAGAACTTTTCCCTCCTTTATAACACACACTGCAGTTGGCGTGACTTATAATTAGTTGTCTTCATTTCCATCCCTTGATCATGAGCCTCAAGAAGGCGAAGACAATCCTTTGTTCAATTAAAATTTTTTTTAAATGTTTATTTATATTTGAGAGAGAGGAAGACAGAGCATGAGTGGGGGAGGGGCAGAGAGAGAGACACAGGCTCCAGGCTCTGAGCTGTCAGCACAGAGCTCGATGCGGGACTCAAACCCACGAGACATGAGATCATGACCTGAGCCAAAGTTGGACGCTTAACGGACTGAGCCACTCAGGTGCCTCATGCTTGGTTCATTTTTATATACACCCTCACCCCGGGGCCAACTACAGCATCTCGCCTCAATATATTAAAGGAACATTTACTAAGTGTTTACTGTTATCGGGGCGCCTGGGTGGCTCAGTCCATTAAGTGTTAAGCATCAGTTAAGGACCCGGTTCAGATTCTGTCTCCTTTGCTCTCTGCCCCTTTCCCACTAGTGCTCATGCTCTCGCTCTCTCTCTCAAAAATAAATAAACATTTAAAACAAAAAAGTAATTCCCTTTAAGTGTTTACTGTATCCAGGTGCCTGGCTGGTGCTGGAGACAGCAGGCTCTCAACAAACGGCCACAGTGGTTGGGGTGGCATGGACAAGTTCTCCCCGGATCTCATCACATTTAGGTGAGGCGCCTACCCAGCCTCGGCATACGTAGCACTAAGAAAGCAGAAGTAGACTCCTGCTGATATCTGGTACAGCATGAGTGAATCTCAGCCCAACTTTTTTTTTTTTAAATAAAAAATGCACTATTTTTCACATCCTGATAAACTAACATGCTTCTCCCCTTGTCCTCTCTTTCCCCCTGTTTCTACATCGCAGCTGCGCCTCACTACAGAATGCCAGCGTCAGGTCCACCAACAGTGGAGAACGGGGAGTTACCCAGTGTGTGTGTGTGACGTAAGTCAACCCATAAGTGACTTTATTCTCTCAAAAGAGTCAGCATCTACATGCGAAGGCCCTGATTTGTCCATTGACAATCCCTGTCCTGTCCCCAACTGTTCCTCTCCCCTCCGGAGTGATGGGAAGGCCTCAACTCCCAGCCAACCTGAGACAGACAACACAGAATTCCAAAGAACGTAACCATTTCAGGTAATATCAGAGCTTTGCACACTCATTCCCAAAGCAACTGATCAAGACGCGTTGGTCAGTAAGCAAAAACCAAACAAAACCTAGATGTAAAATATATAACTTCTCCTCTTTTTAAACAAACATGAAAATTTTTATGCACTGGGGCGCCTGGGTGGCTCAGTTGGTTAAGCGTCTGACTTTGGCTCAGGTCATGATCTCACAGGTTCATGAGTTCGAGCCCCTCATCAGGCTCTGTGCTGACCCCTCAGAGATTCTGTGTCTCCCTCTCTCTCTGCCCCTCCCCCACTCACACTCTGCTTCTCTCTCTCTCAAAAATGAATAAACACATACACAAAAAAATTTAAAAAATTTCTACACATGAAGCTTTTATCTTTCAAAGGCTACACAATAAATGAATACTGCTTCAAATCAAAGCTCACCCCACGGGTTCTAAAAAGGCAGGAAAGCATCTGGCACAGACCCCGGACAGCCTCCAGAGCTCCCCTCCCCCCGAGACCTCCAGGAATGACCAAATTATAGAGCACAAGGATACCTGCGNCACCCAGGCGCCCCAAGAAGCTGTCTTTCTTGGCATGTCTTCATATCACCAGTTACACCCAAGCTTCACCTTTCACTTCATGGTCATTCATCAGATGGAAACACCCCTTATTACCTTTAGGGAGTTATGCCTTTAAAAACAAAGAATAGGGGCGCCTGGGTGGCTTAGTTGGTTAAGCGTTCAACTTTCGCTTAGGTCATGATCTCGCGGTTCGTGGGTTCGAGCCCCGCGTCGGGCTCTGTGCTGACTGCCAGCTCAGAGCCTAGAGCCTGTTTCGGTCTGTGACTCCCTCTCTCTCTGCCCCTCCCCTGCTCACGCTGTCTCTCTCTCTCTCTCCTAGAAATAAATAAAACATTAAAAAAAATAAAAAAATAAAAACAAAGAATAGAGGGGAGCCTGGGTGGCTCAGTCAGTTAAGTGTCTGACTTCAGCTCACGTCATGATCTCAAGGTGGGTGGGTTTGAGCCCCGCATTGGGCTCTGTGCTGACAGCTCAGAGCCTGGGGCCTCTTCGGATTCTGTGTCTCCCTCTCTCTCTGCCCCTCCCTTGCTCCCACTCTGCCTCTCAAAAATAAATAAACATTTAAAAATTTTTAAAAATAATAAAACAAAGAATAGAAAAAATGGAGATGAAGGGCAGGGGGCGCAGCTCACTCAGGAGCTAAATCACTATCTTCCTACCCACAGGCCTCCTAGAATGTACTCAGATTTGTGCCTCAGCAAATTTCAAGTTACTACATGGCAGGGACCACTGTGTTCCCTTCCAGAGAGTAGAATTCACAACTGTTAGAGCCCCCAATACCTCACGCTGTAGCCTGTTAACATATGCACATTCCTAAACTTTATATGCCATTGGTCCCTCATCCAAATCTTTCACTTTTTACAAGCAAACCTTCAGTATTTGTACAAATGAAAGGAGAGAAGTATGTGCAGCACAAACAGGTTTCCACTTGACAAGACGGTTTGCAGGAATTAGCTCAGCGTCCATATTTCCTTATTGCTATCACTTCATAATGACACAAAAAATATCCCTTCATCCTTGCCAGTGAATACTTCTGAACACTGTAATGTTAAGGCATCATTCACAAAACCTTTTTTCCCCCAAACGTTTTTGACCGTAACCTATAAAAAGAAATACAGTTTATCTGGCAAGTCATGTATATGTATACATAAAACATATACACATCATATAAACCCATTTATGCAACACAGAGCGTTCTGACATCTTCTATTTCTTTTGCCTTTTTTTAAAGAGTTTATTTAAAAAGTTTTTTTAAGTCTATTTATTCTGAGAGAGAGAAAGAGAAAGCATGGGGGAAGGAGCGGGGGGAGGGGGAGGAGAGAGAGAATCCCAAGCAGACTCCATGCTGTCAGCACAGAGACTGATGCAGGGCTTGATCCCATAAACCATGAGATCATGACCTGATCTGAAATCAAAAGTTGGAGGCTTACCCTCTGGAAAACAGTGTGGAGGTTCCTCAAAACTCCTCAAAACATTAACACTAGAACTCCCCTATGATCCAGCAATAGCACCGCTAGGAATTTACCCAAGGGATACAGGAGTGCTGATGCATAGGGGCACATGGACCCCAGTGTTCATAGCAGCACTCTCGACAATAGCCAAAACATGGAAAGAGCCTAAGTGTCCATTAACTGATGAATGGATCAAGAAGATGTGGTTTATCTATACCATGGAATACTCCATGGCAATGAGAAACAATGAAATCTGGCCATGTGTAGCAACATGGATGGACCTTGAGGGTGTTATGCTGAGCGAAATAAGTCAGGCAGAGAAGGACAAATATCATATGTTTGCACGTATAGGAGGATTAGGAGGAACTTGACGGAGGAACAAGGGGGAGAAGAAGGGCGGAAATGGTGGGGGAAAGGGAGGGAGGCAAACCATGAGACACTCTTGAATGCTGAGAACAAACTGAGGGCTGATGGGGGTGGGGGAGAGGGGAAGGGGGGTGATGCACATGGAGGAGGGCACTTGTGGGGATGAGCACTGGGTGTTATATGGAATCCACCTTGACAATAAACTATGAAAGAAAAAAAAAGAGTTGGAGGCTTAACCAACTGAGCCACGCAAGTGCCCCTAAAGATTTTATTTTTAAGTGATCTCTACACCCAAAGTGGGGCTCAAACTGACGACCCTGAGATCAAGAGTCGCATGGTCTACCGGCTGGGTCAGCAAGCCAGCCTTCTTTTGACGTTTTTTAAAAAACGTAAACCTCAATCCACTAAATGGATTTCATGACCTTATTAAGTTGGAACTTATGGTCTGAAAACAGTAGTTCATAGTATTTCCCATAAAAGTGGCATTTTATAGCAAATAATGAAGTCTCACTTAAAGAAGACCTTAAAAATTCTAGGCAGAAGAGTTTTAGAGGAATAATTTTTTTCCTTCTTATTTAACTTTCAACTGCCAGGCTACTTTAAAAGCATTTGATCTTAATAAATGGCCTTTGCAACAAAAGCCTTTACATTATCTTAAAATCTTGTGGTCACACTATTCCCTTTACACTGAAGAAAAAACTGAAGTAGAAAAGTTACCTCCACCCCCTTCCCCCCAATCTGTATTAAAAATTCACATCTGTTTGGGAATTAAAATTCTGCAATATCTTTTAAAGAATCTTAAAACTGGGGGGCCTGGGCAGCTCAGTTGGTTAAGTATTGGACTCTTGATTACAGCTCAGGTCATGATCTCACGGTTCCCAAGATCCAGCCCTGTGTCGGGCTCTGTGCTGACAGCACGAAGCCTGCTTGACATTCTCTCTCTCTCTCTCTCTCTCTCTCTCTGTGTCCCTTCCACGAGTGCACACACTCGCTCTCTCAAAATAAATAAGTAAACATTAAAAAAAAAAAGAATCTTAAAATTGTCATTGCTTCAACTTAGTACCCTCCTGGCAAGGTTACCATGGAGATTAAATGAGATAATATAAGGGAAATACCTGGTGGCTTCTCACTATCATTCAGGTTCTTGGGTTATCCTCTCCTGGACAGGTCTGATCTGTGCATGACCAGGAGGCTCATTCACTTGCTGAGCACCTGCCCTGCTGGGCATTAGAGAACAGAGTCGCTCAAGGAGTTTACTGGCTCCATCAATAAAAATAAATATCATTAAAAATGAGTATTCTGGGGTGCCTTGGTGGCTCAGTTGGTTAAGCATCCGACTTCGGCTCAGGTCATGATCTCACAGTTTGTGGGTTCGAGCCCCACGTCGGGCTCTGTGCTGACAGCTCAGAGCCTGGAGGCTGCTTCAGATTCTGTATCTCCCTCTCTCTCTGACCCTCCCCTGCTCTCTCTCTCTCAGCAATAAATAAAACATTAAAAACAAAAGAAAACAAAAAAAAATGAGGATTCTATGCAAACTGGCGCAGCCACTCTGGGAAACAGTATAGAGGTTCCTCAAAAAGTTAAAAGTAGAACTACCCTACGATCCAGCAATCACACTGCCAGGTATTTACCCAAAAAATACAAAAATACTAATTCAAAGGGATATATGCACCCTGATGTTGACAGCAACATTATTTACAATAGCCAAATTATGGACTGATTGATAAATGGATGAAGAAGATGCGGTATATATACAATGGACTATGTATTAGTCAGTGATAAAAAGAATGATCTTGGCATTTGCAATGACATGGATGGAGCCAGAGAGTGCAATGCTGAGTCAGTCAGAGAAAGACAAATACCGTGTGATTTTACTCATATGTGGAAATTAAGAAACGAATGAGTAAAGGGACAAAAAAAGAAGAGAGAGGCAAACCAAGAAACAGAAGCTTAACTACAGAGAACAAACCAGTGGTTACCTGAGGGGAGCTGGGCAGTGGGATGGGTGAGGTAGGTGCTGGGGGATTAAAGTGAGGACTTGTGATGAGCACCAGGTGTCACACGGAAGTGTTGAGTCACTATATTGTACTCCTGAAAGGAATATTATGCTGTATGTTAACTAACTAGAATTGAAATAAAAACATTATATACACACATAGGTAATTTAAAAAGAAATTGGTTTTTGGATCTTGAAAAAAACAAAACAAAACAAAAAAGCTAGGATTCTGGAGTGCCTGGGCTGAAAAATTCATTTATTCCTCCGACAGACACTTACCGTGAGCCTCCCATGCCAGGCATGATGGGATCGGGGAGTGTAAAAAGCAGTAGACACAACCACAGCCCTTAGGCTGCCTACAGTCAAAGAGGTTAGTGTTCGAGAAGATAGCCATTAATATTCTGTAACACACACCTGTTTTACGCTCCCTTATCTGTAAAGGGAGGTGCGATCAGATCAGTGGTTCCCCAAAGTAAAGATTTCACAGATGGGTGATCATGAAAGAAACACTTAAAAAAAGAGAGAGGAAAAAAAATGATATGATCTCTCAGTATAGTTCTTAAACTGAATTAACTGTCATAAAAAAAATCACCACGTATCTTTATTTTCTCCTTAAACCATAAGCCAGTTTTTGTCCTGGTTTTAAAGGATCTGGAAGACCTTGTCCGGCTCCCTGACTTCTGGTTTTCTTTTGCAGCACTATTTACATGTAGCATCTGCTTAAATATGCCCCAGAATTGCAGAAAGGCTGGATATTAAAGGGCCCTTTCTGAGAAGGTCATAATGCACAGAGCAAGTTCTGGTTCTACCACTTGCCTTGAGCGCTGGAAGTAAGTGCCAAGGAACGAAGGTCCGGCCACTGGAAGGCAGAAAGGAACCTGGCAATTGTTGAGGGCCTACCACAGGTCTGGCCCAATACTTGATACTTTTCCCACACATTATTTTATTACTTCATTCAGCATCACAACAATCCTGGGAGAAACAGATCTTTCTTTATCTCCACTTTACCATTGGAGGAAACTGAGCTAAGAGAGGTTATGCATCATGCTCCATGTCGCACAGCTGATAATCAGAATTTAAACTCAGATCTGTCTACATTTTACCATCACCCCACTTTACTGACGCAGGAAGAGACATGAAAGAACAGATGCGGGAAAGCTTTAAAAGATTTATATGCCTTTGCCATAAAAGGAATTGGAAATTATATTCAAAAGTCAATTTCCCCCCAAATTTTTATTTAAATTCTGGTTAACATAGATTGTAATATTGGTTTCAGAAGTAGAATTTAGTGATTCCTCATTTACACATAACACCCAGTGCCCATCACAACAAGTGTCCCCCCCTTTTTTTTTTTAAGTTTACTTAGTTATTTTGAGAAAGAAACAGAGCATGAGCAGGGGAAGGACAGAGAGAGAGGCAGAGAGAGACTCCCAAGCAGGCTCCACGCTGTCAGCACAGAGCCTGATGCCGGGCTGGAAGTCACAAACCGTGAGATCATGTCCTGAGTCAAAATCAAGGGTCGAATGCTTAACCGGCTGAGCCATCCCCGAGCCCCAACAAGTGCCCTTCTAAATACCCATCATGTATTTATCAAAAGACAATTTAGATAGCTGACTATACGTCTTTTTTTATAGTCAACAGTTTCAGTGCCTCTAACCCACTGTCTTTACGGACCAGCGCAGCAAACACCCTCTTCTGCCCTGGACTGTCTGTCCGTTACCCTAGAAAGGAGAATCAGAAGCCCCTGACCCACTTCTAATCACAGTCCTAGGAGAACTCTTGCTTCTGGCCCAGCTCTTCGGCCACTCACTCATCTATTTAACATCTATTTATGGCACGCTTCCTGTGTTCTGGGCACTCTGCTACGCATGGAATAAAACACTGTGCTTGGAGAAGCCCAAGCTATAGAATACATATCTGTAAATCGATACTGACTTCACAACCTGATAAACATTCACCCAGAGCCAATGGAAGGATTAATCCAGATAGGCTTCCGGGAAGAAGTGCGTAAAATAGGTCTGGTAGGAGGCAAGTGCCGTCAAGTAGAGAAGATTAAGCATAGGATCATAGGCAGCAGGACAAGCAAGCAAGCAGCAGGCCCCAAATGGACCCTCCAGCTCTCTCCCCAAACATGCTCTTCCTGGTGCCCCGTCTCTTGTACTAGGATCACCATGGACCCAGCTCCTCAAGCCAGTACCTTCCACAATTCCCTGCCCTCCTTTATTCCTCATGTCCAGTGAGTCACAGAGTCCTATGTAGTCTCCTAAATCTCTCACACATTACCGTTCCTTCTCTGACCTCAGCCATCACCGTGGCCCAGTACCTCTACTTCTCCTGGGCTCCTGCAACAGCCTCCAAACTCATATCATTACTTTTGCTCCAAGTGAATGCATTCCACACAGAGCATCCAGCCTGATCCTTTGTTAAAGAAAAAGAAAAAAAAAAAAAAAGGAAAAATAATCTCATTCTGTCATTATCCTGCTGAAATCCTTCACCAGTTCCTAGTGCTTTCAAGATTAAGCCCCAAACCGCCTGACAGGATTTACGAGACCTTTGGTGGTCTGGCCTCTGTTGACTACTCTAACCTCAACTCTGATCTCCACTCCCAGCCTCCATGTGCCAAAGGTCCTCTAATGCAGTGGCTCACAGCCCTGGCTGCCCACTAGGACCACATGGGGAGCTTCGAAAAATACCAGTTTCCAGGGGCGCCTGGGTGGCTCAGTTGGTTAAGCATCTGATACCAGCTCAGGTCATGATCTCACGGCTTGTGGGTTCGAGCCCCACGTGGGGTTCTGTGCTGACAGCTCAGAGCCTGAAGCCTGCTTTGGATTCTGTGTTTCCCTCTCTCCCTGTCCCTCTCCCGCTCACGTTCTGTCTCTCTTAAAAATAAATCAACATTAAAAATGTATATATATATATATACCGGGGCACCTGGGTGGCTCAGTCGGTTGAGCATCTGACTTGGGGGCTTAGGTCATGATCTCACAGTTCATGAGTTTGAGCCCCGCGTTGGGCTCTGCGCTGACAGCTCGGAGCCTGGAGCCTGCTTCAGATTCTGTGTCTCCCTCTCTGTCTGCTCCTACCTTGCTCATGCTCTATCCCTCAAAAAATAAATAAACATTAAAAAAAAAAACACACAAAAAACCAAACCAGTGCCCAGGTCTCACTCCCAGGGATTATGGCTGAACTACTCGCGGGAAGGCCCTGGGCATCAGGATTTTGTAAAGCCTCCCACAGGGGCTAATGGGCAGCCAGGATTGAGGACATGGCTCTTCTTCTCACGTCCAGGTTTGTTACGCACGGCCTTGTCTCTGTGGCTAGAGGCACTAGAGCTCTTCTAGCTTCCTGGCCACAAGCCAGGGACTTTCTGTCTTTTTTGCTGCTGTATTCCTAGTACGTAGAATGGTGCCCAGATCATAGTTGGTGCTCTATGAATATCTGCACAAAGGAATGAATGAGTGACTGCTTTCTCCCTTCTCCTGGTTAGATCTCACTCATTTTATAGGATCTGGGTGAGATGTACTAAAAGTCATCCTCCCTCACCCCATTCCCCTGGCCTGGGTTAGGTTACCATGTGCGATCTTAGCACCCAAGATGTCTCCGTAATGGTATATATCACACGGCATTGTCGGTGTCCCTCACTTAGGCTGTACGCTCAAAGGGAGCCCTGTGTGTGTGTTCAGCACATAGCAAAGTGCCGAGCCTATGGTTGGTGTTGACTAGATAAGGGTGGCATGTGTAAGTGGCAGCAGCGGGCACAGTGTGTAGGTGTCGTGGCAGAGTCTGGTACGGCTGGAGTAAAGGCATGGTGGGAGGTGCAGCTGGGGAGGTGCAATACTTGGAAGCCTACCGACGCGCTGTCGGGAACACAATCAGGTGTGGTCTCATGATCAGACAGTGGGTATTAAAGAGCTTGGACTCGGGAACCAGGCTGACTTGATTCAAATCTTAGCTCTGCCACTTAGTAGTTCTTGGTCCTGAGGAAGTCACTGTCGATTCTTCAGTTATTCATCTGTTAAATGGGGATAATAATAGTACCTACCTCTTGGGAATGTTTAAACTGAATGAGGTAATACATGTAGATGTGCAGCCATTACCTGGCACACAGTAAATGCCATGTAAGATTCAGCAAAACTATATACATATATGCACAGCACGGTGGGTCGTCTGCAAAGATGGCTGCCAAATCCTTCCATCTGAGTGACTGCTGTTCCACCCATCAAGGGGTGGGGTCTGGTTCTCCTCCCCTTGTGTCTGCACTGGCTTTGTGATTTGCTTTGACCAAATGAATGCACTAGAAGGAACACGGTACCAGTTCCGGTCTGAGCCTTAAGAGGCTTCTGCCTGTGTCCCCTTGGAAGGCAGCCAGCATGCACAGCTTAAGTTCGGACTGCGGCATGCTAAGGGACCAAGCGTGAGAGAGAGGCCTGTGAGAGAAATAAGTTGCACCAGGCGACAGCCAGCCCCAAGGTCCCAGACTTGTGAGTGAGGCAGTTTTGGAGGCTCCAGCCCCAGCTGAGCCCACAGAACTGTGAGAAATAATAAATTCTTGTTAAGCCAGTGAATTTGGGGAGGGTTATGCAGCAATATATGATTGAAACTTACACACAGAAGAAAAAGGACACCACTGAGGGCAATAAGTAACTTCATTTTGGGCCATCTACTTAAGATGAGGTATTTTGGACAGAAGATAGTTACAAGGATAGTAAATGGTTATGTGGCAATATCTAGAAAGGAACTGACAGTTCAGGGTTGGGCTCAGGAGAGAGGTGGAGGAGGAGGTAGGGATTGGAGAGGTGGTCAGCACACGGACAGCAGGCCAAGGAGATGGTAAGCTGGCCAAGGAGGTGAGGGGAGTGAGAAGAGGGGTACTGGGAGACAAGCCTGGCTCAGTCGGTCTGACTCTTGATTTCGGCTCAGGTCAAGATCTCATTGTCCTTGAGAGATCGAGTCCTGCCTCCAGCTCTATGCTGCACTGGGCATCAAGCCTGCTTGGGATTTTCTCTTTCTCTCTCTCTCTGTCCCCCTCTGTCTCAGTCTGTGAGGGAGACAAGAAGAAGCAGTGATCAGGGGTGGCCAGGGGACTAAGAGAGAAGTGGGGAGCCATGCTCCAAGAAGGGGTATTCGAGTGCTTTGAGCTACGAACAGCAATGGATTTGAAGGTAGGAGGGAAGTGGGCAATCTCACTTTCAAATAAAGTGGCAGAGGCAGAAGCCATATGAGAAGGGGCTAAGATAACTGAGAAACCAGACATGGCAAATGTAGATTACACTTTTAAAAGTCAGGGGCTGGAGGGTGGAGGGATGGGTGAAGATGGGCAAAGGGTACAGAGTTCCAGTTATAAGATGAGTAAGTTCTGGAGATGTGATGTACAGCATGCTGACGGTAGTTAATTGTATCATATATTGAAACCCCCCACCCCCGCACCGCCTGCCTTTTCAAGATCCTTCCATTATGAACCCTATGTTTTCTCTGTAACAAAAACAAAACAAAAACAAAACACCTCACTGGCCTCCTCCCAAACCCCGGTTACTGGCCCCTCACCTTCACCGTCAAACTTCTCCAAAGACTTATCTGTGTGTCACTAGCTCGGTTACCGGCTTCCTCACTCCCGGGCGGCCTGCCTCCTGCCCACAGCAGTCCTCTGGCACAGCTCTCCAGGAAGTCACCAGTGACTCCATGAGCGCATATACATCTAGAAGACACTTTCCAGTGTTCATTCACTTCTTATCGATTCTTACCCTTCCAGCCTCTCAGCTCAACGCCCACAGAAGCCTTTGCCAACCTCCCCAACAAGGTCAAACCTCCCCCGGAGGCTCTCACTGTTCCTCTTTTCCTCTGTTAACAGTTGTCACTGTTACAATTTTACATATTTGTGCCATTATTTGCCCAGGTTAGGCCTCCCCAAGGAGGAAAGGGGCTGTGTCTGTCTTTATTCACTTCGGCAGCTTGAGG